>NC_140755.1:103995000-104595000 GCF_051527215.1 Medicago sativa
CACTATGATGTGACAAGGGGTGCTTTGGTACGATCCACTATTACTATAAACTTCATTTTGTTTTTAGTTTTTCATTTACTATGTGTAAATTCCTTGCATCTTTGGTTTTTGCAGATTCTCATTTACACTGAAAATATTGCTCAAATGCTGGATACTTCTGCTACCAATGTGAAGTTTGTGGATGATTGCGGTAACGTATGGGACTGTGACCTAATTTTTGGTACTCTTCCTTACGAACACTGCAGGATGGGTGGGCAGTGGAAGAGGTTTGTGGAGGCTCGAAGGCTGCGTGAAGGTGTCAAAATCAGATTGGGAGCTCTAAAGGCAGGAATGAATGAGTTAATTTATCTTGATGTTGTTTACAATTAGACAATGTTTATTTAATTGCTTGAGAACCTTGGAAACAATTTCTTTTGGCAGATCTACCATGTTATTTTAATTGCTTCGGAACCTTGCAAACATTTGCTTCTATCGGATCCTTATATTTTCCATGTTCCAAACACTATCTTTTATGTTCTTGCTGCTTAGCAAAGTATCTGCTTTTTGGTGGCAAAATATTGTTCATAATGACACACCCCTATGTGCTATGCACATATTATTTTCATGTATGCATTTTGGACTCAAAATTTGTTGTGTTCTTAATATTTATGAAAGATGGTGGTTTTTGGTTTTATTGAAAATACGTCATTTTAAAAAACCGGAGCACATGTTTTTTGAAACAGAAAGACAAGGATGCGCAATGGTTTTGCTCTCTTTGAAATTCATTAAAACTATCTTTGTTTGGTTGTCTCCAAAACATTTTCAGATCATGGTTTGTTTATAAGTTTTATTTAGTGCCCTCCAATTGAATCACACACAACAAAAATCAAACCATTCCTATGCTATATACTATATATATATTTAGTCTGTTTTAATAGTAAACTTTCTTTTTCAATATAGAACATGCTTAATTAACAACTCTCAAATATAAAACATAAATAATATATTCGAAAATTCTTGGTGAGAACAAACTTATGAAATTAAACAATCCATTACACTACATATTGTCGAAAAATAAATTGAAATCTCGCTGCACATTTTCTCCCCCTACGTTTTCTTCTCATGTTGAAATATATTGAAATCACTTAATTATAATATTTAACTAATTCAGAATGCGTTTTTTTCTAATGTTTCTAACTGTTCCTATTTTTTCTTCTGATGCAAACTGTTGCTGACTCACAAAATCCCATGCTTTTTCTTCTCATGATTTGCTTTTTCTTCTCATGATTTTGTTTTGGAGGATAATATCAAAATGAAAAAGACATTCGCTGCAATCCTTTCCTCCTTATAACTTCTGATACAGTTTGTTCCTAACTAACAACATGTGCTATTCTTCCTGATTTTTTGTTAAGAAATAATAGTGAAATTAGGAAATCATCGTTGGACCTGATTTTTTGTCAAGAGATAATAACAAAATGCAACGATTGTAAAGTTGGGAAGCATCAAACATATCCTTTCATAATCCATCAAACCCTACTCGGCAGTTTTTATATAAATAGATACATCAAAACCACCTAGCAGATTCACAGCATATCGTTCACAACATATTTGCTTCTAAACAACCATCTTCCTTTCTTGAGAAACATCCAAACAACAATGTCTATCGTATACACCCCACTGTCAGCTATTTCTGGAGGCAAAAGGAACCTGAAGATGTGTGTGCGGGTTGCTCATATTTGGTTAATTCCAGAAAAAAACGTTCCAACTAACATCATTTTCATGAACATGCTGCTGGTTGATGCAAAGGTTTGTCCAATTTTTCAATGTATTTTTAAAATTAACCACAATAAGTGAGATATGTGAACCTCAAAGAATTCAAACCGTATGAACAGAAGTTATTAATTCAGTCAAAAAAAATTAATCAGTGAGATATTAGCTTATAAAAAAAATAGTCAGATATATTTATAGATTTGTTGTCATTAAATTTATATGTTTGCTACCTCCATGTAATTTATATGTTGTTATTATTTTTGCTTTCAATAACTTGCTTTTAATTAGAAGTATATTATGCCTACCTATCAATTTAACAGAGGCACAATTTATTTATCTTATGTAGTTTGGTAGTCGACAATTTTGGTAAAAGGATTAGAAGTGTTGGATACTTAATTATCATGATTTTCTGCTCTCTTAATTAACAACAAAAGATAGTGACAGAAAAAAATATATAGCTAAAGATGTTAAAAGCAGGAAATACTTATGTTTTGATATTTAATATAGGAAACCCTTCTATTTTAAGCTTGAAAGATATTAAAAGGCCCGTTTTATTTTTTTAGGTGTAATAGAACATGTATATAGCTAACAGTAGCATATAAGGTTGTGTAATATTGCAATAGTGTTCTTATGTGAATTAACCTAGGGGTCTTAGGGTTCAGACTTATGGAAAGATAATTCCAATAACACTAGGCCATGAAATTGTCACACAAATTATCCTTCTGTATGTTGAGTTGCAAGCCAATAATATAGCACACGTCAATGCAAGCCAAGACAGTTTTGTGTTGTCAAACCTTTGTTCATCTTTGATATGTTTTTTGATTTTTGTTCCTAATGTTTGTCCTTGATTGTGTTTGTGGTTCTTATCGTATTTCATAGTTGATAGTGCATGCAGCTTAGCCTGTTTCATATTTGAAAGTGCCTGCAATATTTGATAGTTGATAGTGCCTGCAACTTATGCATCTGTTTGGTTTAGCCTCTTTTAGATGTCTTGACATAGTTGAGTACTGATTTCCAAATTGTATGTATAATTCATGTGTCGCACCATTTCTGTTTCTAATAAACACTTCTGCATTCTGTAACCAAACTAAAAATGAGATTCTCTTGCGATTGTTTTATCAATAGAAGCACCTGACACTCACTTCTGTGTATGCATCAATTGCTTCTGTTCTTGATCTCGGCCAATTTAGTGGACAGTCATTTCTGTGTATGCATCCCTAATTGTGAAATTAAAAATACTATTTTATTTGCATATCATTAAAACACATAATTACAAGTCAATATAAGATTCAGGTGAAATTGTGGAGGGTGTTGTGTCATGGTAATTTTTTTTTGTAATGAGTGTCATGTTAAATCTAATAATAAGTCTGACCTCATTCTATCTGCAAACCAGTTGCTCAAA
Source organism: Medicago sativa (assembly GCF_051527215.1). Classification (NCBI taxonomy): domain Eukaryota; kingdom Viridiplantae; phylum Streptophyta; class Magnoliopsida; order Fabales; family Fabaceae; genus Medicago; species Medicago sativa. The sequence goes on from NC_140755.1 coordinate 103,998,152, forward strand.
TAATAACAACATATTTGTTTGCCACGAAAATGTCACATAAATAGAAGAAAAAAAAAACCAATAACATCATATAGTTCCTTTCTACCATATAGTCATTTTACTCATAATTCCAAAAATAGTAGAATCATTACCCATTCGTGGTAAAATTGAGCACAAAATCTGTTAGTTTATAAAAACATTTAAGGATTGACATGTTTGAATTTTTATTTTTTTGATAATTTTTATATGTTTCAATTGTTATTATTGTTGGTATTATTTTGTACTAAACCATTGATCTTCTAATCCCTTAAAAGACGTTTTGTTTTTAATTATATTAGTCACTACGCAAATTACTAGCTCAATTGTTATGAAACTTTTTAAAGTTAAAATAATACAAGAAATGTTTTAGGAACGTCTGCACCATATAGGCCACGAAATTGTGTAATAGGGCAATTATGTTTCCTTTCTATCGTATAGTACTCTACTCTTTTAATTTTTAATTTTTTTTTATAAATAGTATCACTTTACATAGTTAGTTAGAGCAATGAAAATGTGAAATTTTTGGTACGGTTTACTTATTTTTTTTCCTTTCTATTTTACATGGAATTGTCAACGTGCCTCTATTAAATTAATTTATTAGTTTATTCAACCACGTACTTACTGCTTTTGTTGTCATCTATAGGGTGGACGTATCCACGCCACGGTCAGAAAGGATTTGGTGCCAAAGTTCAGGTCAATGGTTGAGGAAGGTGGTACATATGAGCTTCACAATGCAATCGTCGGTTTTAATGAAGGGAAATATAAGCTAACTTCGCACAAACACAAACTTAGTATGCTGCACAACTCAAGTTTTACCAAAAAAGACTTGCCTACTATTCCTATCAATGTTTTTGAGTTCGTTTCATTCAATGAAATTCTCTCTTCAACTGTCCAGGACACAACTGTTGGTAAGACTTCGATCATGAATGTGTGATGTGCATTACTTATGACTTTATACACTACTTCAGAAAATACTGACAGTTGTTTTTGATTTTCTATACATTATATCAGATGTTATTGGTCATGTAATTGAAAAGGGTGATTTAAGGGAGACTGAATACGAGGGCAGGAAGAGCAAAGTGATTGATCTCACTTTGCAAGATTTAGAGTGAGCTTTATCTTTTTATTTGTGCCTCTTACATGTAATACAATTTTGATAGAAATTGTGTGGATTCATTGACTGTTACCTAATTTTTTATTGCAGAAACAATCGTTTGCATTGCTCTCTTTGGGCTGAACATGCTGACAAAATTGTCAGTTGTTTTGTTAACCACGACAACTCTTCGCCTGTTGTATTGATTTTGCAGTTTTGCAAGACACGCAAATATATGGGTATTTCTTGGTTTTTGGTTTCTACTTTTTATTAATATCCACGCATGAAATTGGAAATAATGTTCACTTGATGATCAATTTGTTCAAACTAGGTTCAATGGGAATTGCTAATGCGTTTTTTGGGACTAAGCTCATAATTAATGGCGATTTACCTGATGTTGCTGCTTACATGGAAGGGTAATCATTTACGTTTTTATATAGATCAGAAACTAAAAATTTATGATTGGTGTGAAAGTGTTTTGTAAGACTACCTATATTTTAATTACTACAACAACGAAACCTTTTGCTTCATGAGTTTTGTTCTTTAAATGACATTTGTATACTTTTATCAGCATGAAGAATGCATCAGTCCAATTGACTCAAAGTGTTAGCCAGATTTCCGCAAACAGCTCTGTATCTCTGTCAGATGACTTGCTAAACACACAGAGAATGACGATCGAAAGTATGATCGAGTCAACTCAGGTAACAGTCTTTTAGTAAATTTTTAGTTATTGATATTGATTACTCATTGATATTTATGTTCAAGATTTATATGTAAAAGGCGGTGGAATTTCTACAGGTGTGTCAAGGTTCGGTACTTGCCACTATATGTGAGATCGAAACTGGAGTTGAGTGGTACTTTCGGTCATGCACCGAGTGTGCTTCACTGGTCACTGTTGATAATGGAATGCTCAGTTGTCGTAGGTGCAAAATTTGCAAAGGCGCTGTACCTAGGTATCTCAATCTTATCCGAATATAATTTTTGATTTTTTTATACATAGTAGTCTATTGATACCGTTAATTATTTGTTAGGTTCAAGCTGCATGTCATTGTGATGGACGATACAGGGTCCACTACCTTTGTCCTGTTTGATCGACAGGTGACACAATTTATTGGGCGTACCGTCGAAGACTTAATCAAAGAACATGATAAGGTAGTGGATAGATACATGTACTACATAGGAGCATTTTTTTTTTCACAGAATTCTCAACTAACATCTTCCAATCTTTCAACAGGGAGAAGGTGCCAGTGAGTATCCTACTGATTTTGATGTGCTCATTGACAAGCAAGTTCTTTTCAAGGTTGAGGTTGGTGAAGGAAATATCCTAAAGAAGTATAGGAATTATGCCGTTAAGAAGGCATCTGATGATGTTGGTGTCATTGAACAATTCATGTCTAAGTATAATTTAGAGGTAGTTCATATGTGATATTACAATCTAATAATTGTTTTAGATTAATGTTTATAAGGAAATCATCCTATAACATTCTATGACTGATTTGTTCTTTTGTTGGTGTATGTGTGATAGAAGCCCGACGATGGACCAGGTGAAGAGCCAAGTGTGGATGGTGTTGCTGCGAACAATAATAATGTTCAGATGGTACTTGATTGATCAGTTACTAATTAAATGCATAAAATTTAATCTATGCGACATTTAAACTAAATTTTTTATGCAAATGTCTGCAGGATTTGCAGGAGGTTCAGGACTCATGCAGCAATACCTATGTGATTGACACACCAACCAGGAAGACAACTCTCAAGAGGTCCTCTGATAGCATTGAATCTGTGGCTGTTGAACATGGTGAAGCTGGTCAGGCATCAGTTACAAAACCGAACAGGTCTGTTCGTGTCAAGATTGAACCTAAAGACACTTAAGCTGTTGGACTTGCTCGAATGCTGGAACTATCTGCTTTGTTATCTACTTTATTCAGTGTCCATGAATCAGACTTTTTAGATTCCGTGTTTTTCCTTTCTGTTTTAAAAATTTGGTTTATATATTTTTTTCATCGTATTTTTGTGTTGGCTGTACTTGCTTAGCTCTGCAAACTTTTAGCAGTACACCTAAATAAAGTTTTGGTTTAAACATGAAGTGCTTTAAATCTAATGTGTCCGGCCTGTAAATTTGTTGGCTGCAACCACTATTTTTTCAATCCACAATTTAGTTCCGGCTTACATGTTAACAACTCTTATTTTATGTGAATAATAACATGTTCCAATGCGGAATTAGTGTGCTATTTATTATATATATATATATATATATATATATATATATATATATATATATATATATATATTTGATTTAGGTTTCTTTGACACACTCTTATAGTGTGAATATGAGTTTGTTTACAAATAGCACGCTGCATAAATGAATGACGTTCTGTCAAAAATTGGACTTCATAGATATTGAATATATTTTCTAACTAGCAAATCACCAAAAATCATCCTAATGCAGGTACTCTATAATTAGAACTACTATTTCATTTTTATACATTACCAATGTACCACTAATACAGTACCATAGTGGAAAATCTCAAAATGGTGGTGCCATTAAGGTATAAAATGACTTCCCTGTCTTCTTAGCTCAACAAAGTTGTGGAAGCCACCAACAAAAACCAAACAGCTTCCTAGCCAGCAAACAACCAATAGCAGAACACAAGCAGCACCTGCATAAACAGACAGCAGTACTCCCCAGCCAGAACATACAGCAGTGGCGCATCCAGACACTAACAGCAGCAACAAAACCAGAAAAAACAGACCAATGATGACTGATACCTAACCAAACAATCCATAACAAATAAATAGATATTAAAGTGCTTACACGTTACCAAATTAAATTAATGGAGAATCTAAATCTTCATTCAATAGTCAGAAGTTGGACTACGATAAGTAAGTGCTCCAAAGACTCCAAACAATAAAAACTCAACTCATTTCAAAATTATAATTATGTATTCCTTAATATACATTTTTCCTAATTTTTCCTAATAACATCATGTCTAATGCTATTTGAGGAATCATGCCACCATCTAAAACCAGTATTGTCTAAGCCAAAGGAGACTCCTCCACTGAATCATTGCTTCGAGTAACTAGCCTTTTTGAATCATTGCTTCGAGTAACTAATACAGTATATATCTCAAAGGATTACTTTTATATTTGCGCATTCTTTTGGTCTACTTCACCATGGCACAGAAAATTTTTAGAGTTTATTTAAGTGGAATCATATCAGTGGCTTTCCTGTTGCACAAAGGGGTTCAGATTATTTCCTGGATTACAGCTAGGGTAATTTCTCAATTCAAGATCGCTAGCTTTCACTCGGTGTGATTAAAGAATGTAATTTGTGATTTAACTTAATCAACAATAGCATTATCTGTGTTAGCAATAGTTGTTTGCTTATTTCACGTGTACCCTCATAGCTCCAAGCTCTTAAAAATTTACAACTTTCATCTCTTATGATTTGTTATTATAGAATTATAATACGAATAAAAGACTGAAAACTGAATAAATACCATAGCTGAGTTGTTTTTTTAACAAACAAGTAGATTCTTTAAAAAAAAAAAAAGAAGGATGTAACCAAAGAAAAAGAGTAGATAATGGTGTTTAAATGGAACAGGATGTAACCACTTAGCTATGGTTTTAACCAAAGAAAAAAAGGATTTACAAAAAAATAGGATGTGGTCGCCCAAAAAAATAGAAACCAACTTTTCTTTAATAAAAAAAATTCTCTTTTCATAATAATAAAAGATTTGTAGAATTTTGTTGGTGACTTTATCTGCTCCTATTCTTATGCTTCAGCAAATAGAACAAGCAGCTGAAAACCGATTCTTATGCTTCAACATATAGAACAAGCAGCTGAAAACGAAGGAAAAAGGGTACTTACTTCTGCTTATTTTATAGGTATGAGTGAGGCAGATAGTATTAGTTACAGTACTTATCATAATTTATATTTCATTGATTTCTGCATTTATAATAAGTACTGTCTTGATTTTTTCAGCTTTGGCTTTTAGACTGTGATTTCATATTTCAGACCATGTATCAGTTTACATGAAGGTGCGTATGTGGCTTATAATATTTTTTGACCCCATAGGTTACCCGTAAAATATGATCTCTGCTATCATAGCCATGCTATGCCTTCTGCTCTTCTTAATGGAGGTGGTCTTGCTTTTTTCAAAATACCGTCACATGAAATACTATGAGGGCTTTCCATGGTCTTTTACAAATATGCATGACAATAAGGTCATCAATCTCATGTTACAATTACCGAATAAAAAAGACTATAGTTATTATGCAAATCAACTGATAGTGGAAGTAATAGTTATTATGCAAATCATAGCCTTTAACCTATATATAATTGGATGAAAAAGATAGGTATCAAACTATGGAGTCAATTAACTTATAAGTTATAGTTATATAAGAAAGACATTTGTTATACTAAGTGAATCTTAGCATATAAATTTAACCTACTATTAATTTATATGCTAAGATTCACTTAATAGTCTTTTTGCAATACTATAATGGGCATTTAACCTACCCATATTTGTATAAAAAAGACTACAGTAATACTATAAGGAATTTTGGTGTCAAACTATGGAAGTTCATTATTTTTGAAATTATTATATATCTTAATCAACAATAAAATTGCAATCAACTGATAAGAGAACCTTTAACCTATCTACTTCACTTACATATAACAGCAATTCCTTTTAGGTGTGTTGTTTCAATTCGTGTTCCCATTCGCTTCATGGAGAATAGCAAGAGGCGAAAAATAGTGGAAATATATGATGATTCAGAAATTGTTTCACATCAACCTTCATCTCAAACAAGTATCAACGTCTCTAACAGAAATCCTTTGTCCGACATCACAAATGGTTAGTCAAGCACAAGCACCGCAACACTATTAGTAATTGTTTTACCTATTTTTCCTAAAACATGGATGTTTCTTTGCAGAACTACTGAATACGTGCCGTTCTAATAGCCAGACCAACAAAATCCTTGGAACCAGTGGACATGTTTTAGCAAATGCCACACATGTGTCTCACGACCATTCTGTTGGATCTTTCGATGGCATATGCAGTGAAAACCGCGAGGATTTTGATATACCAGACAATGAAGGTAAACTACCAATGAACACGCTTGGTTTTTATGTTGTTCTATTTAGATTAGAATATAAGCACACGCACCTATTTGACCAAAAGCACACGCACACTATTTCATAATTAAGTGTCGTTTTAAATATAGATATTGTCAGATTACTTTGAAATCATCAAATGCCCCCTGAAAGAAAGTTAAACTTTCTTTAGGTTTTTCTATCACAAATTTCTCTATCTACTACTTATCACCCTATAATATATCATTCATTATTATACTCTATTGTTATAATATCACCATTTAGGTTCTGTACCATCTAAATTATGAAATCCTTTACTTTTGCTTCGTCATTTCTTTATGTTTTGCTTCCCTTTTTATAAGTTGCTTACTATAATAACTAAGGAAACAAGTATCACTCGATGTATGATAAATGCAGCTGCTGATGTTATTTTCATTTTAAAGATAACAAACTGATGGTTTCTATTGAACACTCCTTTAGAATATGGGTTACAATTTATTGTTAACAATAATTAATATGCTGGTTCAACTTATGATGTATAACTCTGAAAAATTTGGTAAGATTTTTTATTATTATTCCCTTTCTAATTTCATATATGTAGTTGCCTTCAAGCATTGGTGTCTCATTTGTTATGTTTGCTTCTGTTTTGTTTCTTTTGGTTTTGTAATGAGTAAGTGGTTTGTGCTTATGAGTATTACTATCTGAAAAATTATGCATTCCTTCTGCTATACATGGAATGTCCTTCACTACTGATCCATTTATATTTTATATACAACTATTGATTTTCATTTCTCTTATGTACGACTCAACAAGATATAGACATAGCAGATGATGTACACTTTTAGATAAAAATATTCCCATCTCCTAACTCAGACCCTAAAATTGAGATGTACTCTTTGTAAACTATAAAATAAACTTCATATTCTTCAAAAAAAATGATGTCTTCTCCCACATCCTACGCATTGTGCAATTTTTCATCAAACTTGGATTCTTAAAAAAAAATATTATGTCTTAGTTGATATACATAGTTATTTTCGCATGCATAAACAAAACTAGCACAACTAAGTATTTGGCATCTATACTGTTTTGCACATTTGTAATGGTTGATGCTATCTTAATTTTGAAATATAATCTATCATTCCAGAATTTAGATTTACATGATGTTTTGGAATCTAACTTCAAGATTTGCTTTGCACTAATTCATAAGGACCTTCGTAGACCTTTTATTTTTCCTCTTTTCTATGTTTATTCTCATTAAAAAAACGCTTTATGTTTATAATGTTGGTATATTTGTTTATGTTTCATTATATAATTATATATTTTTACATTTCAGTGCACTAAATAGCAGCTAGGAAGCCTGAAAACAACATGGTTATATTTCATCATTTATACTTAAGAAAAAAAAACAAATATTGATGAATCGGATTGTGCATACAAGAAGAAAAAAAATGAAGAAACTGAGTCAAGAAACATAGAAAACGATTGCATAAGTTTTATTTAAAGAAAACAATTAAGCTGAAAAGAACATTACGACCCTCTCAAACGTGTTTATTTCTTTTCTTTCAGTTTTTCATTTGGATGATGATGTAAGTGTAAACCACAACCATCTTTTTCAATCCACATACACAATTTTGTCGTCTGTCACATCTGCTAATGAAGAATCAATCCTTGAAAACTGCCTACAAAATCAGGAAGACGAAGATATCCCACCAAATTCAGGTAATGTTGCTTTTTGTCCATGCAATTTTATATTTATACTGTGTTGCTAATATCGTATTGGATGAATATGAATTTCCACCATAAACTTATATTGGTCGAACAATAATTTGTTAACGTATATAGCTGTTGTATTTGAACAGACATCAGTACTGACATTGTACATCAGAATTGTAACGATATGTTGTTGGAGATATTTTCATCTTTTCGATCAGGTACCCTTATTTGTAATTTAAATATAAATACGTTTGCTTTCATCCGAGACATTGTTCCAATACATACAAATGATGATACTCGCGTTATTTTCAGATTATGTTGAAAGTGTAAGTTACGAGGATTTTGGGCAACCAGATTATATATGCAAAGATTGTGGATCACACATGTGGTATGGAGAGAGGACTCGCAAGGAATGCAATCCAGTAGTGCCAGAATTCTCTATGTGTTGCAAGGAAGGGAGGATCAAAATTGCGTACCCACCGTTGCCTGAACCTCTCGCTGATTTGTATTACTCTGACAATAGAAGAAGCAAGTATTTTATGGAAAATATTCGATCTTTTAACAGTATGTTTGCCTTCACATCGATGGGTGGAAAGATTGACAGCTCTATGAATAGTGGGAACGCTCCTCCGACGTTTGTTCTGAATGGCGAAAACTATCATCGGATTGGTAGTTTGCTGCCAATGGAAGGAGATGTACCAAAGTTTGCTCAATTGTACGTATATGACACCGACAATGAAATCAAGAATAGAATGGCAGCTGTGGGGTAAAATGTTTTATACTTTGCTCATTCCGATATTTATTTTTCATTCCACTCTATGGAGTAAAGCTTTCATACCGTAAATATTGATATTTGGCTTTTGTTTGTAGGATGGATGACGACAATGATTCGATGAAATCGTCAATTGTTACTGACCTTAGAGACATTCTTGATGATGTCAATTCCTACGCCAAACAGTATAGAACTGCAAGAGATACTTTGAAGGCGAGAAATGCCCCTACTGTCAAGCTAAGAATATTAGGCAAGAGAAATCGGGATGGTCGGAGGTATAATTTGCCTACAGCTTCAGAGGTTGCAGCTTTGATAGTCGGAGACTTTGATTCTTCTGATTTTGAAAGAGATGTTGTTGTCGAAGAAAGATCTGGTACTTTGAAGAGAATTTCGATTCTTGAGCCATCTTACTTACCGTTGCAATATCCGCTTTTGTTTCCAAGAGGTCAGGATGGTTATCGAAAATATATCAGGTACAATGAAACATCCAAGAAGTCACAGATAAAAAGGCTATATGTCACTCTATTAGAATGGATGGCTTATATGATCCAGCATCGAGAAAGGATTTATTCAACTATTGTTTTTTCAAGGAGGTTGCTCCACCAATTTTTAGTCGACGGGTTCAGTATGATAGAGTATGCCAGATTAAGATATGCAAGAGATCATCAAAAAGAGTTAAGGGCGCATATGTATAAAGGATTAACCGAAGCACTTCTAAGAGGAGAGACAAATCCGGCTACTACTGGAAAAAGAGTTATTCTGCCCGCGACTTTTGTTGGTGGTCCACGGTACATGATCCAAAACTATCAGGATGCAATGGCTATCTGTGGATGGATTGGATATCCCGATCTGTTCATCACGTTTACTTGCAATCATAAATGGCCGGAGGTTGTTGATTTTCTCAAATTGCATAATCTAAAACCAGCAGATAGACCAGATTTGTCTTGCAGAATTTTCAAGTTAAAACTCGATCATCTCATAAAGGAGATCAAGAAGGGCCAAATATTTGGAGAAGTCCGGGCAGGTGAGTAATCTATACACTAAAGTTTTGGTCCCAACTGTAGCATTTTATTTATATATGTTATGTTCCGTTGTAAGGAATTTGAAGTTGCTTTCTATTGCTACTTCATCACTGTATTACAGTACACGATGCAAATTCTAAAATGAATTTCAATTAATTCCATACGGCACATTGGTGAAATAGTATGTCAATCCATGTCGTATATTATGCATCTACCATGTAAATATAATGTGTATTATAGATATTTTATAACCAATATTCAATAGTTATCCACGACTCCCAAATTATATGACATTTGTGCAATACTTTATTTCTTACATTAATTTACCATTAAGTTAACTTATTTAGAGCTTCTCTGTTATGTGTGCAGTTATATATACTATTGAATTTCAAAAACGTGGGCTACCTCATGCACACATACTGGTGTTTTTGAAGCCAAGTTATCGTTGTAAGAAGCCTGAGGATCTTGACAAGATTATATCAGCAGAGATTCCAAACAAAGATACAGATGTGGAGTTATTTAATATAGTGACTACGCTAATGATTCACGGCCCATGTGGTGACCAGAACACAAGTTCACCTTGCATGCTAAAAAATAAATGTACCAAACACTTTCCAAAGAAATTTGTGGACCAAACCGTGATCGATAAAGATGGATATCCAGTTTACAGAAGAAGGGACAATGGAGTTTATGTAAAAAAAGGAGAGTGTTTTGCAGACAACAGGTTTGTTGTGCCGTATAATAGAACACTACTCTTGAAGTACAATGCTCATATCAATGTCGAGTGGTGCAACCAATATCGTTCTATCAAATACCTTTTCAAATATGTGAACAAGGGACATGATCGCGTCACCGCAAACTTTTATAGTGGTGGAGGTGAAAGTGATTTGGATGAGATAAAAATGTATTATGATTGTCGGTATTTGTCCGCGTGTGAAGCTGCCTGGAGAATATTCGCTTTTGACATACATTACAGAGAACCTTCGGTTGAACGGTTAAATTATCATTTAGAAAATGAGCATTCAATTATGTATGAAGAGAACGAGGATATTGAAGAAGTTGTAGAGCGATCGCATAGAAAAACTACAAAGTTTTTGGCCTGGATGAAAGCAAATCAAAAGTATCCAGAAGCAAGAAATATGACGTACAATCAATTCCCGACGAAATTCGTGTGGAAAGCAACGGATCATGAATGGACTCCTAGGCAAGTTGGTTTTTCGATAGGAAGGGTCCATTTTGCTCCACCAGGTTCCGGCGAAAGGTTTTACCTGAGAACTCTCTTAAACTACATCAAAGGTCCGACATCTTTTGATGACATCAAGACGGTCAACAGTGTAAAATACAATACTTTCAAGGAGGCCTGCTACGCTATGGGATTACTCGATGATGACAAGGAGTTTATAGACGCGATAATGGAAGCAAGTCTTTGGGGCACTGGCACTTATTTACGTAGACTCTTTGTAGAATTGATGGTATCTGATCAATTTGCCAGACCAAATGTTGTCTGGAATTCTACATCTGCAAGTTTAATTGATGACATTCTCCACAAACAGAGGCGGGTGCTTCGAGCTCCAGGTTTATTTTATTGCTAATTTATTATTTTTAATTACTTAATAATTATGTTTATCCATTCTTCCTCCTCAAATAATTTTCCATCTCTGACAATACATGCATTTGTCTTTATACGAAAGTAACTACCGTTGTTTACTCAAATTACATGCAGTGATATTGGTAAATCTAATAGTGATTTTGTGTTTCTGCTAAATAATTATTCTAATGACAATTTACATTAATTATGAATGAAGAACTATTTATAACATAAGTGTTTATTGTCTGAAGTTGAAAAAAATAAGCTCTATTCACTGCATTCATACGTATGTTTATTTATAAAAATTACATGAACATGGCTGTTTTTTCCCCGTATATATTTTCGACATACAATTCCTGCTGATTTTTAACAACCTTGATTTCTCTACCAGATTTACGGTTGACTGATGAGCAGTTGGAGGCGTATGCATTGGCCGAGCTAGAAACGTTGTTGCAGAGTTTTGGGAAGAGTTTGTCTGATTTTCCTCCAATGCCAACAGCCGATGCATCGTTGGTCACTGATGTCGGAAATAGATTGATTTATGATGAGATGAATTATAATAAGTCTTTACTAGCTGCTGAACATGCCCAGTTGATGTCGACCATGACTTCGGAGCAACGTAATGTATATGATACAATCATTACAAGAGTCAGGGAAGACAAGCCTGGGTTTTTTTTTCTGTATGGTTATGGTGGTACGGGGAAGACATTTATTTGGAGGGCATTGTCAGCTGCATTGAGGTCTGAGGGTGAGATTGTTTTGGCATGTGCATCCAGTGGGATTGCTGCCTTGCTTATACCCGGTGGAAGAACTGCACATTCAAGATTCGGTCTCCCTTTTATAATCGACGAGACCTCAATGTGTGGAGTTACTCCAAATACACCGTTGGCGTCGCTGGTAATTAAGGCTAAACTTATCATATGGGATGAAGCGCCAATGATGCACAGGCATTGTTTCGAAGCACTGGATAGATCCTTGAGAGATGTTCTAAAGACCGTAGATGAGAGAAATAAGGACATACCGTTTGGTGGTAAGGTTGTTGTCTTAGGTGGAGATTTCAGACAAATATTACCGGTCATGCCCAAAGCTACCAGGCCAGAGATTGTCTACGGTACAGTTAACTCATCTAATTTATGGAGGTACTGTGAAGTCCTTACTCTTACAAAAAATATGAGGGTTTTAAGTGGCGCATCTGAAGCAGACATTGAAGAGAGGAAGTTGTTTTCTGACTGGGTTTTAAGCATTGGGGATGGTACAACTGGGGTAATCAATGATGTCGACATATCCGTTGAAATCCCGTCCGACTTGCTTATTCCAAGTTCAGGTAATCCTATTGCATCTATTGTTGAAAGCACTTACCCAAATTTGTTAGGAAACATTGGTAAATCAGAATATTTTCAAAGTAAAGCAATATTGGCACCAAAGAATACAATTGTTGATCAGGTTAATGATTATGTGTTAGACTTGATTCCTGGTGAGGAGAAAATTTATTTGAGTTATGATACACCTTATCATAAAAACCTAGGCGGTGACGCACTAGACGACATCCACACGCCTGAATTTCTCAACACCATTGTTGCCTCCGGATTGCCAAACCATAGGATTCGATTGAAAGTAGGAGTACCTGTGATGTTATTGAGGACCATAGATCAAAATTTGGGCTTATGTAACGGTACAAGATTGATTATTACAAAGATGGGTAAATTTGTGCTCGAGGCAGAGATAATATCTGGGTCTAATATAGGTGAAAAGGTGTTTATTCCAAGGTTATCGCTAGAACCGTCTGATACTAGAATTCCGTTCAAGTTTAAACGAAGGCAGTTTCCGTTGTCTGTCTCATTTGCAATGACTATTAACAAGAGTCAGGGTCAGTCTTTGAAAAATGTTGGTGTCTATCTACCGACTCCTGTTTTTTCACATGGACAATTGTACGTCGCAGTATCGAGGGTTACTTCGAGGGATGGTTTAAAGATGTTGATCAATGACGAGGACGGTCAAGATACTAATGTGACATCAAATGTGGTCTATAAAGAAGTTTTCCGTAATGTGTAGCACTTGGTTTTGTAGTCATGTTTTTATTGCATTTTGGTACTATTTTTATGTCGACAGACGTTGGATTTTCTTTTTTCAATAAACTATATCATTAAATTTATATGTCATGTTACCGTAACAGGGTTGATGTCGTGTAAATTGTTTAATGTGGTGCATTACAAAGGTTTCTGACGATTTATTTTATGAATTGAATTATACTATTTTTTGGTTCCAAGTAAAATGATCCCTTTCACATTTGCGCTTTAATTTTTCTTTTGTATGACCCGTGCGGAAGCACGGGTCGAAAGTCTAGTAAAGTGAAAATATGAATACATTAATAATTATGGTGATTGATTATTTATGTTCGTTGTACACAATAATTATAATGAATATCCAAATTTGTTACCAGAGAATATGGTGGTTGGTTATTTATGTTCATTGTACACAATATTTTTATCGATGCATTTGTCGTTGTCTTAGTAAAAAAAATGACCCGATTATTTGTGTGTGTGTGTGTGTGTGTGTGTGTGTGTGTATATATATCCCTATTGAATGCATATTCCTGTGTAATGATAAGGATCCTCATCATAACATATTATGATGATTGTACCAAAAAATTATTATACTTCTAGAAAAAATATTATTATGAGAATCTCATATATTAAAGTTTTTCCAAATAAGCATCGACATTTAATTTTGTTACCAAGAAAGCTTTGATACCAAAATATGAAAAGTGGAAGTTTTGAAAAAAATGTAGCACTTAAATAGACCAATAGGGATGCATGTTACTCTGTGAGGCATAGTGCCTTCTCACCAATTGAAGAAAATCCAGCCCCGATGGGAACATCTCCTGAGGAGGTTGGGAGAGGGAAAGATGCATTGGTTCTTCCCATATGGGATTGTGGAAGCCCGTTGTATGACTCGCATGAATTGGTCTCGATTGTTTATACGATCGAGAGGAATATGATGTTGTGGCCGAGTCATGATGGGCTAAAACGGCCAATCATAACCCGGTTCACCAATTCAGAGGAAGAAACTTCAATCCGACATGTTTTGAAATGTTCTTCTGTGGTAACAAGCTCTAGTGAAATTTTCACGACGAACATGCGGCTGAAGAAGTTGACTAGCCAAGGGATCAAGAAGAAGCACAAGAAAATGAAAGGTCGATTTTATAGATTTGTTTGCGGATGAAACATGTTTCAGTCACTTATGTGATTTTGATCTCTGTCTTTGGAATTGTTACTATCCAATAAAGATTTTTTTCAATAAACTATATACAAAAATTAATAATTGATCTCTGTCTTTGAGCCTATTTTTGTTGTGTTTAACATTTTTTCCCTCGTGTAGTTCTGATCCGTTCAGCATAAAAACTTCAAATGCAATGTTTTGCAATCAAACAAACAACTTGAAGAAAAAAAACACGATCGACAGTAAATGAATACTCACCATTAGTCACGCAAAAATAATTGAATCTTTCATTTGATGTGTTGCAAATTGTGCAGTAGAAATCAAAACAAATTTAATTCAGTATTCATGGGATGGAAAAAAGTAAATGTATTCAAATTTTTAATGCATGTTTGTATAGCCCAGTAAAAATAAGAGTTGGACCATAACATAAAACCTTCTCGGCTATGATAAGTGCTTGCTTATCACCTCGGGAAAAAAAAAATTATTGTTGACACATCATATAAGGCTGAAAAACAAACGTCAATGCCCCTGCGGCAGTTAACTGCCGAGGAAAAGAACCGGCGGCAGTTAACTTCCGAGGTCGCATCGACAGTTAACTGCCGAGGAAAAAAGAGAGCTAATGGCAGTTAACTGTCGAGGGGCATTTTGGTCTTTTACTAGTGTGTTTCAGCTTAAACACATGTGTGAACAACAATTTAAAAAAAAAAAATTTGCTTGCTTATGAAAGAAAACAAATGAGAGAAAGACTATTAGTTCAATTGTTATGGACATTACATTATACAAGGTTTAAACACCAAATTATCTACCTTTTTTTTACGAGAATAAATGATATTCATTAATTCAAAATTGATATAGTACATTAATACAATGCAAATCAAAAGTCGCTAAAAACAAAAAAAGATGAATCTACTAACAAACTCACAAGATACATGTCAATCGTTATTTACTTAAAAAGGTGAATATCTAGTCATTAAGTTCTTTCACAAAAAAGCGAATGAGATAATTTCTCCTTCCCTACATTCTCAAAATCCCCATAACGTCAAAAAAAAAAATCCCACAAAATTTCAATTTTATCCATTTTAAATTATAAAATTTGGACCGAATTTGATAGATTGTAGAATTCACACAAACCGTAAATATTTATCAATCTATTGGCAACTCTTTTAACTTCTCTTTTCAATACGATTGAATGAAAGGTTATTGAGTAAGCTAATTTGGACCGAATTTGATAGATTGTAAAATTCACACAAATCGTAAATATTTATTAATCTATTTGCAACCATTCTAACTTCTCTTTTCAATATGATTGAATGAAAGGTTATTGAGTAAGTTAAGTCACATTTTTTTCCCCATATAAAATTAATTATATTTTATAATTGGTGTGTTGATTTTAAAATGATATGTACTCTCTCCATCCCTTTTTACAAGACTAATTTACAAAAATCATGGGTATGTTTTACCAAATTGTCTTTTGTGTATAGATGTATTTAATTTTAACTTTTCATATTTTAAGATACATTAATAATATTAATAAGGGGGGTTTTTTTTTTTTTTGCACACATCAAAGACTTTCTAACATCTTAATACCCCTACTTAGGTCACAAATTTGCGTTACCAAGCTCGGCAAGGGGTATGTTAAAAGAGTAATAAATAAGTACATCTAAAAATTTGGGGTGCAGATCCTCTCCATTTAGGGAGGAAAAAGCAATCTCAATTTCCTTTCATAAAATCACGAGACGTGGCAACTAGAGATATCTATGGCTCACATTTTATTTCTTCAATTTATGACCCTTTCCTTTCTCAAGGCTCAGCAACACGCCCTTTGTCTTCTTCGCCGGCGGTATTAGAACCTTCGCCATCCACCGTTTCATGTTTAAAACTTGAATTTCAATCTCTGTAAATTCTTTTTAGTGTTGCAATCTTTTATTCTTCCCTTTTCTTTTATATTTTAGTCTTTGTCTTCATTGATACATTACTGAGTGGGTTTTTCCCTTACCATCAAATATACAATCTTTCTTTCTTAATATTGTGTAATTGTTGATGGAAAATTTTCACATGTACATAATTGATGCAGTCGCATAACCTTCTGGATAAATTACTCGTAAATCATAACCAATTTAAATTGGCATGAGATGGGAAATAAAGGCCAAAGGATGGCAATACGACTCTGGCGGTGCTACGACGGTCACAGTGCCTAAGAGTTTTGAGATGTTCTGCACCTAAGACTTTCTATGTTTTCCCTATTAAAATAAAGGCTTAATTACACCACAGGTCCTTTAAGTTTGACGTTTGTAACATATAGGTCCTTTAAGTTTGTTTTGTAACAGATAGGTCCTTTAAGTTTGATGTTTGTAACATATAGGTCCTTTAAGTTTGTTTTGTAACAGATAGGTCCTTTAAGTTTGTTTTGTAACAGATAGGTCCTTTAACTCTGTAACAGTGTGCAACTAAGTTCTTCTGTTAACTCACCGTAAAAAAACGCTGACGTGACTGTGAAGTCTGTCAATTTCATCTCCTTTACTACACCCAGTTTTTTTTTGAAGAATCAGGAGAAGATAACCGAAGGAAAGAAGACAACAGTTCTACCACACGAAATCTAATTGTTGGACTTTATAAGTTCTTGTCCAAGATTACCAAGTACATTGCAAAGGCAATAGCTGAGATGATGAAACCGATGATAAATATACTCAACTCTCTATATAAGAAATTGTTATCATCTATCCTGCGTTCTTCCCCTGCAATAATGCTGGTATTACACTTGGAAGCCATTGATTTGACGAATTCAAGCTTTGGTATGAATAAAAATGGAGTCAGGGTTTGAGAATTGGGGAAATGTAAGGGTAAAGGAGACGAAATTGACAGACTTCACAGCCACGTCAGCGTTTTTTTTTACGGTGAGTTAACAGAATGACTTAGTTGCACACTGTTACAAAGTTAAAGGACCTATCTGTTACAAAACAAACTTAAAGGACCTGTATGTTACAAACGTCAAACTTAAAGGACCTATCTGTTACAAAACAAACTTAAAGGACCTATATGTTACAAACGTCAAACTTAAAGGACTTGTGGTGTAATTAAGCCTAAAATAAAATAATTAAAAGGATAAATCATAACCATTGATATATACTTTTCCACGTGTCTTGATTTTATGAAAGGAAATTGAGATTGCCTTTTCCTCCCTAAATGGAGAGGATCTGAACCCAAAAATTTGTAGATGGTCTTATACTTATGGACAATTTTTGTTGTTGTTGTAAATAGTCTTAGTCTTATAACTACAAACAGAGATAGTAATTTGAAACAAAAGGAGCAGTATTTATTTTTCTTTTCCCCTTATCTTAAACATTTGGCTAGTGAATAATTGTAATTTATTTTTCAATACACAGGGGATTGGTCATAAGCTTCTTAATTACATTTGACACCTTCTTCAATTCCTTACACTCCTATCATATTTATCAAAGTCGCGATTGACCAAATTAAAGTCTTAAGACATCTTCCCAACCATCTTTTTTTTATCAGTAACTTCCTAATCATGGCCAATTCTTACTTGGTCACACAAACCTAAATATAAAGGTTTTAAGCACACAAATAAGTGAATAAAATGAAAAGAAAAAGAAATTAAACAAAGTATATTTTTTAAATAAATAAAAAATATATACTTAAATGTATATGTGCCTAAATCATTTTCATTTAAGTTTGTGTCCATGCAAGGGTTGCTCCTATAACCATCTAGAATGGAGTATAGTAGTACTACTATTGAATATTTGATCAACAAACTTAAAAAATACTAATTAATGATAGGATATGACAAATCAATTTTGGAATTGAATTAGTATTTTAGTTTATATGAGCTCAACATCATAAACGATTCACTTATTGAAGAAGTAAGTAACCTCTGAAATGGACACTGCACCATATATTTTAATTTTCATTAAGTAATTGTCAGTGTTTTTGAGGGGAGTTGTCAATGTCAAAGTATTTAGTATTTACATTGTCTACGATCGCAAATAATTATATGCGTGGATTTATATTTTTATTTTAGTCAAACATTTTACGATCGCAGTGTATATAAATTAGCTTTTTAAATCCTTATCTATATAACAATTCAACCAATCTTTTAGGAAAAAACAATTCAGTCAAATAATATTTTGTTGGCATAACAATCAAATACTCCCTCCGTTTCAAAATGAGTGTCGCTTTAGCCAAAAAAATTTGTTTCAAAATGAGTGTCGCTTTACATTTCCAATACAACTTTAATTTTTTTCTTCCAACTTTACCCTCTCCAACTTTTCTCTCACACAATTTTCAATGCAACTTAAATTTTGTCTTTTTCTTATAAAGTAAGGGCAGTTTAGTAAAAGCGTTATATCCAATGATTATTTCATTCTATTTCTTAATCTGTGTGCCAAAGCCTAAAGCGACACTCATTTTGAAACGGAGGGAGTACATTTTTATCAAAAGAACCAATAGGGATGCTAAATGTGTGATGCGCGTAGAACAATTCAGCTTGTTTTTAAGGCAGACTTTTTCTCTTATACCAGCTTCCTTGCAATCAACACCTGGACTAACATGAAAGCAAAAAAAATGATATATGACGGTGTTAAAATAAATATCTTAAAAAATTTTGGGTGTAAATCAAGCAACTCTCCGCACAACTAGAGCGACTAATCGCTCAATTTTGATATGAGCATAATGAATGACAAAATTCTTTCTCATGAGATTTAATATTATTATATTTTTAGGATTGAATATTCAAACTTGATATATCTTGTTAAACTGAAAACGATTCATTATCATATCATCCAAGTGCTTTTGGAGTAGTTAAAAGAAATTACGACATGTTGAAGTTGTTCATACCACTGAGCAGACGAACAACAAAGAGATGACTAAGCAAATTTATCATGATATACACACAGTCGGTCCCTTGAGTTATGTCGTGACAAACCTGGACTATACTCAAGATCATCGATCTTGGTGTGGTGGGAGTTCTTCCAATGTCGTTGCTTATAAAGTTGTTTTAATCTCAATGTCACTGATGACTTGGAGATTTTGAGGCAACATTAGAAGGGAAATGATGACAGTGGGTCATGAGTCTTATATTAACAAGGAAGTGAGAACGCCAACTATCAATTGTTTGATGAACCGTTCGGCTACATGCGAAGAACCTTTCACTGAGGTGGTATCTAAGATCAAGAAAAAGAATTTGCATTATGGTTTTCAAGTTCAAAATACACGCTCTAGAAGTAGGTTACCATATTAATTCGAGGTTTTTCCTTGGGTTACAATTCTTTTCTTGCTCTTTTTCTCTTCCAATTTGTTAGGCCATGTAATTTCTTTTATTTTCATTTTTGTTGGGTATGACTTTCAACCCCTCGGTTTTGTTTTCAGTCTCCCTTCTCATTTTGTTCTTACTTCTTTTGTTTTTATACATTTATGGTGTTGCAGTTGCACTTTAAGTGTGAAGAAGTGGTTTCGAGGTTCGGACTTTAATTCTTGCATATTATTGTTTTTGTAGTTATTAATTGATTTATACTCCTGTGACTTTTTTTCTATCTCTACCTAAAACATACAATGGTTAAATTATTATTTTTTATGAAATTATTTTATTTATTGCTACGATTTTCTTACATCTTTCTTAATAATTTTTCATTATTTTAAAATTTTAAGTTTTTCTTTGATGTAAGCTAGAGATTCATTTATGAAAAAAGAAAAAGAAAAAAAAGGGGAACATACAGCAAACCGAGTAGAAGAAAAATAAAAACTAAAAACAAAGAACTCCTCATATTACATAAGAATTTCATTCCTATATACTCGAATATAGTTAGTCTCTATCACTGCATAGCTTCAAGAGCCAACAATACGCGTGTTAGGAATTGTGGACAATACTTGGGTGCCATTAATGGCACCGTGCCATTAAATCCTGACCATTGATGCACCCAACACACACATCACACACACACACTTGGGGCAATGTGTGACCCTGATCTAATGGCACCAAAGTGCCACCCAGGAATTGGATACAATCGATCCATCAAAACTACATTGAGAATCAATAGTTTTGATATTTTTATTATCTTTCATAGCTAACCCCTCTTACACGTGATCAAGAATAATGACTCATCCACTATCAATTTTAATGAAAATACCAACTTTGTCTCAACATTGTCTTAGAACCAAAATCCATGATTGAATGTCTCTTAAGCGATTATGTGAGTTGTTAATAGATTATATGGCATTAACATTATTTAGTACTACAACTGTGAAATTGTAACTAAAATCGGAGCCATTTTACTATTTTTAGTCTTTCAAAAGCGAATAAGTTAACGAAACCAAATCAAGTCTAATATATTTACTTTCAAATTTAGATATGATACATTACTTCCACATAGAACTTGAAAGAACAAAAGCCAAAATTACAACATGAACAACTCAACATCTTCTTTCTGATAAGTTTCTTGTGAATTCACTTTGCATTTCATTCAACTGAATTTTTATAGCAATCATACTCATCTGAATTTACAAATTTCATTTAGCTTTCATGTTCATCTCCATTTGAATTAATTAGCAATAGGATTCAATTAGCTGAATCGCGATTAATCTAAAGGAAAATGCTAGATATCAAGAATGGATTTTCTTGATGAATTCAAGAATGACATGGCACATAATCACCCTTAGATTTTAATCTTATTTATTAAAGTTTCATAAAAAAAATATATATAACACCCACCATCCCATGATTTTCGGGCAGACTGAAATTTTATTGGCTAACATTAATTTCGAGACAATTTCTTAATAAAATCTTTCTTGATAAATAGCATTGCTCTAATCTAAAATAGTAAGAAAAGGGTTGCAATATGCGAATGCGACCATCGAGTCAAACTCTAACAAAAGTCAAAGATATGTTCTGGAGAATGAATATGATGATAAAGAAAAAGGAAGCTCTGGATGATAGACTGAAAAATGTGGACCATTGTTGTGGGGGTCATGGCTTGGCCCCTCAAGGCCTCAATCATGCACTTTCATTTACATTGTATTGTAACGAATCTCTCTTTCTTCCCTAAATGGATTAAAATGAGGTAATTGAATTATAGTACTGTTTTTTTTTATTTTTTTTTTATAAATGTAAAAAATGCACACAGATATGTAATTATATTTCATTACATAGATATATATTTATAAAGATATTTTAAAAATTAATCTAACTAAAAAAGTGAAATAGCTATAAATATATGATTTTTTTTTAAAACAAACTACACCACTAAAATTAACATCCGACTCGACGAAAATGACACCTTAAAAGCATACTGTAAGGTTTCAAGCTAATATCACTAGATCAATCTAAGTGGACTAGTGATGAATATATGATTGATTGCATCGTATGTGAAAATATTTTTTTACACTAACTATACAAAGTAAATAAATACTATGAAATTGAAACCAACTTACTTCATTTTATGCAGTCTTAAGGCGAATGTGATCGTATTTCAAGCAGAATATTTTGCTTTACTCATTTTTTTTTGTTGAAGATTTTTTAAACTATGTTAATGTGAGTGTGAGTTACCTAAGGATCATGTTAAGAAACCTAAAAAGAGTAACTTTGCATTGAAAAACATAACATTTTAACTTTTAAGAAGTTGAATGCACAACTTTTAATACATAGTATATTTTTATAATAAGTTCCTTAACATGTGTCCTTAATTAGGACACAAGTTAGCATTTAGCTTAGTTAAAATGATGAAAATGAAATCGGTTTTTGACCGTATCAAATTGAAAAAGCAAGAAAACAAGGCGTACCAATACAAGTGAACAATCCAAATTTTGATTTAGAGAAATGATATTTTGACAACCATTTTTTGACAACTTTCTCTCTCATACTCACATGATGTTGTTATCCTCTCTCTTCCTTTTTCTCTCTCCATTGTTTTTGACCAATAAGAAGTGAGAAAAACAAGGTTGTCAACAAAGTTGTCATCAAATGGATGTCAAAATATCAAAGGCTGCTGGGTTGCATGAGGCATATGTCATGAGTGGGACAACATTTTCACTTGTGGAAGGATTCATCATTCACTTAAGATTAAAAAAGTAAGTACTAATTTCATGAGAAGTGACGACTACTTAGAGGAGAACAGAACAGGTCACAAAAATAACTATACCTTCAATTTCAACTTGGCTTATTGTGGTTTTAGTTTCCCTTTCAAATTTCCTAAAACATAAACTTATGCCCATTCCCAATGCACATGTACCAGTGCCATTATGTTCATTAGTTAGCTAGCTAAAAGATAAAAACGAATCCTTCGAACGACGTCGTTTTGTGAGGGAGTGAGTGCTTTTGGATACAATTATTTGATTTGGTTCTTTTCCTCGTTGGCATAGGACCAAGTACGCTACTACAAGTAACTACCTCGGAAAACGGTCCTCTTTTTCTGTTTTTGTAATTTTTTTTATCATTTTTTGTTGTTGTTTACTATGGAATCAAAGTTTAGCCGATTTGATCCTCCCAAACTCATCATACTTAAGAGTTAAGACATACTTACATCGATGATTTGCATCTTTTACAAATGTATTTACAAATCATTCAGAGTGAAGTCCGATAATGAGGCGCTTCAATAAATTGTTGCGCGGTATCGGGTGAATTAAATTCTTATCAATCAAGTATGTGTTTTTTGATGGTTGCCAGAGTTTGAATATGAACTTTTCATATATTATGCATTGTCTGAGCTAAGCGGAGAACTAAGTGTGTGTTTAGTTGTATGTTGAAGATAATTGATTTTAATAAAATTAATTATGTAAAATTAATTTTGGTTAAAAATAATTCTTGTTTTCAAATATATTAAGCCCCTGCCTGGAAAAGTGTCCAAATGGGTAGAAACGCAAAATTGTGTAGAAGCTTGCTTGTAACTTCAAAAAAAAAATCACATAAAAAATGCACGGGGAGATTATAAACACGATACAAACTCCAATCCAAAACACACACTAAGTGAGTTAAACTATACATTTACGCGTGAAAATCAATTTCATAGTAAAAAACAATACTAAGAGCATCCACAATGGTAGTTCCCTAACAAGGACTCTTTAAATGGACCCCACGTGACACATCACTTATTTATAATTTTTAAATAAAAGTATCTATTAAGGACTCAATGACTCCAATGGTAATACACTAATAAGGACTCCAATGAAAAGTACTTAAATATGTCCCACTATCTTTATACTCCCTCCGGTCCTTATTATAAGAAAAAGTTGATTTTTTAGGTTCATTGTGTAAGTGATGTATCTAGTCTATATTTATAACAAGATACATTAATTATTCTTTGAACCAAAAAAATCAATTGTTTCTTATAATAAGGACCGGAGGGAGTATTTGATTGTTATGCCAACAAAATATTATTTGACTGAATTGTTTTTTCCTAAAAGATTGGTTGAATTGTTATATAGATAAGGATTTAAAAAGCTAATGGGACCAAGTAGTACACATTTTATTACTCCTTTATGCAAGTGGGACCAAGTAGTACACATTTTATTACTTTTTTAAACGTGAGACCCGTTAGTTACCCAGGAGAGAGAGGGTCCTTATATAGTTGCCCGTTCCTTAACGGGGACTCATTTTTTCTTCCTCCAATAGAGGGTCCTTAACGGGGAGTGGTCCTTGTTAAATAAGGACCCCCATTGGAGATGCTCTAAGTAAATCCTACCTTTAAGAAGAATAAGATCTGAACCAAATGTTTCAGAATGAATTCTACACTTTCAAAATCAAATCTTTTTTATTTTTTGTCAAACGGCTTGATGGTTAGAAGATACACTAAATCGATATTCCAAATTTAATAGTTTTGACCAGTGTTTTCGTTTTCATTTTAATTTTAATTTTTTGTCAATCTCTCTCAAAACCAACAGTACACACATATTCTTATGCATTAGAATTAAATTGAGAGTTGAATTGAATTAATTAATCTCCTCACCAAACTCTAAGATTGAGAGAGGAAAATTTGTTCCCTCACTGATTCTTAAATCTTAATAACCCAACCCACTCCATACTAGTATCTTTATTTGTATTTTTGGTTTCTGTTATGTGGTGTTTGGATTCTGAGAATAAAAATAATTAATGGTAAGAAAGAAGCTGAAGCATCTGCAGCAAAAGTAAAAGGAAAAAAGAAGAACTTCTCTTTCTCTTTTCAGTTTTCTCTCTCTCTCTCTCTCTCTCTCTCTCTCTCTCTCACCGTTTTTGTGTTTGTTTTTCCACTTTGTTGAAAATCTAAACAAGTAAAGCGTTGCTTAACTTAACATCACCTTCGACACTTCTCTTTCTAACGTTGTTGTTGTCTTCTCCAAGAAAACCAAACATTCACTTTTGACCACAAAACAAAACAAAACAAGACAATAACTGAAACCACACTGTTTTTTTCTTTCTCATGTGCTTATCCTTCTTCAAGGTTTCTAAATGATGACTGATTCTTCTAAGTTGCGTTTGGTTCGTTGCCCCAAATGTGAAAATCTTCTTCCTGAGCTCGCTGATTACTCTGTTTATCAATGTGGTGGCTGTGGTGCTGTTCTTCGAGGTAAATAAATAATTGAATTTCCTTTTATACCATTCATTCATTGTTAGCATTATGTATTTAATAATCACTTTCATTCAAGTTTTTTTATTTGCTTATTAATTGTAGAAATTAGAAAGTGTTTTACTTGTGCTGAAAAACGACAACTTGGTGAAAGAAAAGGGTGGTGTTTTTAGTTTCTGATTATGGAGTTGTCTTTTTCTTTTAAATTTTGCAGCAAAACACAAAGGTTATGTGAGTGGTAGTTTATCAGATGAGGGAAAAGTTGTTGGAGAAGGTTCTGGAAAATTAGAGAAAGGGTTAGTTGATTCTAGTGATACTTCAAATGTTGAATCCAAAAGTGGTCCCTCTAGGTGTGATAATGAAAGGGATGCGGATAAAACAAACCAGATAATTCCGAATCAATCTGATGAGAAAGGGGTTTTCGAAAATGATGTTGATGTCAACAGAAACAACGATGATGAAGTGAATAAAGCAATTGAAAGACAGCAGGAGGAACCAAAGTCTCAAATTGATCAAGAAAATGGGTCTAAATTCTCTGGTAGAGTTTCTAATTTGAAAAATGGTGAGAAAACCAATATGGAGGGTTTTCGGAGAAAGCAACGAGCTGATATGGAAAGTGTGAGATTTCCTAGTTCTAATTATCCCGATGAAGGACCTTCAAATGGTTATTCTGGTTTTTCTAATAGTTGTAAGGAATTATGGAGGAACGATAAAGAAAGCGATGGTGCAAATAGGGTTCAGCACCTTGAGCAAGATCGAGCCGAGCTTCTAAGGAAACTGGATGAGTTAAAACACCAGCTCAGTAAGTCTTCCGAAGTGGTCAACAATCCGAAAGAAAAGTTTCTTCCTGATGAAAGGATGATTCCTCCCGATCCTCATCCTTTTGGTGGCCCGGATCCCTGGTTTCCTAATGGACCGTCGGGATTAAACAGGACTTCAAGGCAATTTTATGGACCTGATAAACATATGGCAGGTCCACCTCATGTCAATTTTCATGATCCGTATCCTTATATTGGCGGTCATGAAACGGCTGTGCCCAATTTTCATCCTTCAATGCAAAATCCAAATCAATATGGGGATCCTTTTGCATCCCAAATGTTGAGGAGAGGTCCACATCAGTTCTCACAGCAACCATTGCATCCGTACTTTCCCGGACGGTATGTTGATCCTAATCCAGATTCATATGAATTGTATGCGCATAATAATAATGCAATGCGTCACCTGCCTTCTTGCTCTTGTTTCCATTGCTATGACAACAAACGAAGAGGCTCAGTGCCGATGCCTCCTCCTTCATTCCCAAATGATCCTTCTATGTTATATCATCATGAGATCCCAGGGGCATATGGTTCACATGTTCATAATTCTAAAGCTTCTATTCCTCCAGCCCGTCTTCGTGAAAATCAATTACATACAAGATGGCCTAGTGACTTCAACTCTGAGATGGGTGGTTTTACTCGAAACCGTCCTCGGAAGGTAATGCTCGCTAGTAGTAGCAGGCGTTGCCATCCTGTAGCTGGTGGGTCACCTTTCATCACATGCAATAATTGCTTCGAGTTACTGCAACTTCCTAAAAAGGCACTTGTTCTTGCGAGAAATCATCAGCAGAAAGTGCGATGTGGAGCCTGTTCTTCAGAAATCAGTGTTTCACTGATCAATAAGAAGCTGGTTATATCTCATTCAGAAATGAAGGGAGCTCCCTCAAGGGTTGATGATAGCTCTAATGAGGTTCTGAGTAGCCGTGTATCACATACCCGTGGTCTTGCGAACAGGAACGGTGCCAACTTCTCATCTGATGATTATTCTGGTTATGATTTTCTCTCGGTAGATAAAGAACCACTTTCAGCGGTTGCTTTGAATTCTAACAAGTCACAGGAGATGCAGAGTTTTCATTCTTCATCTCCTTGTACCTCGGAAGATGAAAATAGTTCAGAAGCGATGATTGCTCCAAGGGAGGCCTTGAAGTCCATTCATCGGCCAACGACAGATTCTCTATCTCCTCCTTCGGGGTCGTCACCTCTACAAGAGTATGTTGATCACTCTAATAGTAATCGCGCTGTAAATCGGTTTGGAAAAGGTAACCGAAGTAGTCGGTCAGAGCAAGAGAAGGCAAAATTGGAAAAGATTGCATCGCGTCAAAATTCTTTGAAAGAAACAGCGGTTGCAACAGAGATGGATGTCCATGATTATTCTAACACTGGAGTCTCCCAGGATTCCAGAGACGCTGGCCGAGAACACGATCATCCTAGATCTAATAAAGGGGGTGAGTCATTCTTTGCAAACATAATCAAGAAAAGCTTCCGAGATTTCTCTCGATCTAATCAAAATGATGATCGTGGCAAGATTAATGTTACTGTGAACGGGAAGCCATTGTCAGACCGTGTGGTTAAGAAGGCTGAAAAACTTGCTGGACCAATCCAGCCTGGATATTATTGGTTAGTATGCTTTACAGAATGTTGTTTCTTGATGCCTTATATCACAATTTTGCAAGAAATTATAGTTTCATGTTGATTGCTTATACAGTCTGCTAACATATTTTCCTTTGTACAGGTATGATTTTCGGGCAGGATTCTGGGGTGTCATTGGCGGGCCTTGTCTTGGAATAATTCCTGTAAGCCTTACTATTCTAGCTCATTCTATTGGTTGTATTACTTATAGACGCAGTTTAATGATATTAACAAAATGAGGCAATTTATCCTGCAGCCATTTATAGAGGAGTTCAATCATTGCTTGCCAGAGAAATGTTCTGGTGGGAATACTGGTGTATTTGTAAATGGTAGGGAACTTCACCAAAAAGATTTAGATTTGCTTTCTGGAAGAGGACTTCCCCCTGACAGAGATAGATCTTACATAATTGAAATTTCTGGGAGAGTCCTGGATGAAGACACGGGAGAAGAGCTGGACTGCCTTGGCAAACTTGCACCAACGTTAGTACCGAGTTTTTGTTGATTTCATTCCTATTCTCTAATAATCGTCTGCCTCTGTTGTTTTAATGCACTTAATTACTTGAAAACAGTTGAGACATTAATTTTTTTGAATCTTTAAGAACATTCAGTTGGTATAATTTCTAAGTCTGGCTTTCGTGATAATTTTACAGAGTGGAGAAAGTGAAGCATGGATTCGGTATGAAACCACCTCGAGCAGCTCAATAATCAAAATGTAGAGACAAATATTCTTTTACAGGTTTGAGAAGGTCAATGTTGTTCCATCTTTCTGAAGATTTGGAAACATTATCTAGTTTCTGATCATAGCTTAATCTTGAATTTAGATGACATATGTAATGTGTAAATTTTTAATTTTTATGTGTTTAAAAAAACCGCATTAGAAGTTTTGTGCTTGATATCAAGTAGTTTTAGGAAAATTTAAGTGGTATTGATGAAAGTCATGCATCCAGTCTAGAATTTGATTTGTAAAAATTAGCAATTTATTCCTTAATCAGCTTGTAGTATTTGTGCATTTGCAAGTGAATTTGGGAAATAGATCTTAACATGATATATGGAACAAGATTACCGTTGATTATTCTATGTGGTTTGCAAGCAAATTAGACATACACAAAAAAATGTGTAAATTTTTCAGTTCTGTATCATACTTACTGCTCCCTCCGTCCCTTAATGTAACCCCCCTTTGTATTTTTCACATTTCTTAAGAAAAGTTGTCAGTGTAATTAATGTGTCTGTTTTGTGTATTAATATTATCAAATTGTCCTTTGTTTGTATGTGTATTAAATTTGACTATTCATATTTGAAGACAAGTTAGTAGTATTAATTAGGGGTATGTTTAGGAAAAAAGTAATAAATGCATCTAGTAATTTGAAAAGAGAAATGATATTTTGACAACCACTTTTTGACAATTTTTGGACAACTTCCTTTCTCATACTCACATGATGTTGTTATCCTCTCTCTTCTTTTTTCTCTCTCCATTGTTTTTGACCAATAAGAAGTGAGAAAAACAAGGTTGTCAACAAAGTTGTCATCAAATGGATGTCAAAATATCATTACTCAATTTGAAAAGGGGGTTACATTTAGGGACAAAGATAAAATCAAATGGGTGGTTACATTAAGGGACGGAGGGAGTGTTAAGGAGGTAGAATAGATCTTGTGCCACTCTGAGATCTTGCATTATCAACTTGCTCCGTAGTTTTGTAAATGATTGTTGATTTCTAAAAATATTTGATCTACTAAGAGTAGTGTTGTGTGTTATCCAACATGTATCCGTAGAGGTCATAGGTTTGATCCTCACCTCAGTGGCCTTGCAGATTTGATCCTACAAAAAAATAAAATAAGGAAGAGTTATGTTAGCAACACAATTACACAACCTCTTTATACACATTATACATTTTCCAACAGAATTTAGTTAGAACTTAGATGCATTTAAATTTTAAAACAAGAGAAATAAGATGATTCAAAATGCTAGCAATCATTATATAACCTTTTTTGTATTAATCCTCAGTTAGTTTTTCAGGAGAAAGGATTATGACAATAATCATCATATAACTAATTATTATATTTATTCTAAATTTTAATTTTATGAGATCCAATACATTTATTGATTTTATTAAAGATGAAAATTATAGTAAGTTTCTACTCTCCCCATCACAAACTATAAGTTGTTTTAAGAAGAAACAAATTCTTCTAAAATATAGATCACTTTACAATATCAATAAAATATTAAATGCAACTTTTCTAATTACTTTCTTAATTATAAGTTTTCTTTCTTATACCATTAATAAAAAAAAATTGAAAAAAACTTATAATTTTCTTTTTAAAAAAAAATGATCAAAACAATTTGTAATTTAGGACGGATTAACCAGCAATTTGATAAATGTAGAATTTTATTTGAATTGGTGGTTAATCTTAAATTGATAATCATTCGTGTGTGTTTCGTCTAAAAATAATCGTTGGTAAGTGTTACTACCAAAAGTTTAGTTTTAGAGCTGTGAATCCCAATGCTTGTTCATCACTGCACTTATGGCTCTGCTCTGTTCTCAATGGATTATGTCATATTTTTGTACTTTGACATCTTTCCAATGCAAACATCAAACAGAGCCAAATCTACAAGTTAATGTCATTCATTATACTAGCTCACAGAACAGAACAAGTGGAATAATGCAGAAAACACGTACCCCTTTAATCCCACTAATATCAACTAGATCGTCTACCCGTGCTACCGCACGGGTCATATACATTCTTTTTTTACTTAAATGCAAAGTTTTTATTTATAATAATGAGGGCCTAAACCCGTACTTAATTGATATATTAGAAAATTTATTTATATATTATATTTAAAGTCATATCAATGCAATTACCATTTTTATTAGTTAAGAATTTTCAGACCATTTCTTGATGTAATTCTTAGGTAGAGAGACGAAATGACAAATTCATTATAAACTTACACATAAGCGGAAGTGTCAAGGTTTGAACTCCGTTCATGGTGTCTGGTCTTAACAATTTCGTGATTTCTGTCTGGTCTTTACAATGAGAATTATAAAAATAGTACTCCTTCCGTTTCAAAATACATGTCCAATTTTTGCAATGTGCACTATTCATTTGACTTACTCTGATCATATTTTTTTACTAATGTATAAATACAAATATTAACATGTAAGATGTTTGATTTGTCTCGACAAATATTTTTAAAATATTAAATTTTTATAATTTTTTACTTTAGATAATTAAAGATATTAACGGTCAAAATTGTGCATTGGCATATGTGAAGTGGTTGTCTTGGACATGTATTTTGAAACGGAGGGAGTAATATGGAACATAGTAAATTTATCACAATCTTCACTATTATAATTGAAATTTCATACATTTTAGTGATTAAATTTTAAAAGAAGTGAGCGATTTACAATCTGTTGTTGACATTTGGCATGCTCAAATAAACGTGTTATATCTTCAAATGGATATAAGGTAGTTCTTCTTTAGACAATGTCATTTGAGCAATTTAATGTTATATATGTATCTTTTTTAGACAATGATACCAATAGTTTCACACATCACTACTGCCATGGACTAAAACAACTTCACATCGACAATGTAAGTAGATAAAGATGAGACTCTGTTTATAGTATTACTCTGCTACTAACTTGTGCAGATTGGAGATGATAATTAAGCAAGCATTTAAAAAACATTACACATAACTTGATGCAGAATAAGTTGTTTTAATTGGATTTTATTGAAATTGAAATACGGAAACAGATTACACAGTGGAGCTGAACACATTAGACGCAAACTTATCTAACACAATTTTGATAATTGTAGATTACAATAGAAACAACATTCAAAATTGAAATCTCGATAGACATGAAGGTAAACAATTTCATTATTGCCAACGATTGGATCACCCAGCTTGAAACGTACACCTTCAACAATTCTGCACTCAATCATGTCCTTCCACTCACCACCACAATTATGATTGTACGACATAGATCCAAAAATAAGAGTGCAATTCCACTTGTTGCCGCAATTGTGCTATGACCACCATGGTCGTAGTCCTCTTATCCAATGTGAACACACAGCCAAAACAAAAAATAGCTCTTAAAGAAAGGTTTGCATACAAATGCTTATACACAAATTTGCAATCGTTTCAAAATCAACATGAACCCATCAAAAGAAAATTTTGTAGCAATGACATGATCTAATAACAACAACCACTTCAAAGGGAAATACTTCCATGACATAGTTTTGGTGCCATTGGTGCCATTGGGGAAATCCTGGCCATTGATGTGTGTGGATGTGTGTGGGGATGTGTGTGTGATGTGTGTGTGTGTGGTGGAGATGCAAGCTATGGCACCAATGGCACCAAAGCTATGGCACCAAAGTGCTACTCCACTTCAAATGGTATTAGAAAACAATAGTTAAAGAAAAATCAGCAAAAACTCAAAGTTATTGAAAAAATATTAATTAACTACTTCAATAATATATTATATTTATACTGTTCCAAATTTGCAAAAAAGAAAGAAAGTTTATTCAAGCTTTTGAGCCACTTAAGACATATTGATGGTTCACACTAACCAACATTTGTTACATGTAGTAGATTAAACCGTGCACAGATCTAATAATAATGATTGTCTCAAATGCTATACATGTGGAGTTTTTGCTTGTAGCAATTGTGATTAGTCAATAAGGTAGCAACAATACATTAGATTCTGATTGTTGAGTAATGCGACATGACACTCTTTAATCCTTTTCTAGAATTTGACTCTATTGAAAGTGAGTATACTAAGAACAATATTTGCAATTGAAAATATATTTGTAAACTTAATACTGTCATGGCTCACCAAAAATAATGAAGTAGGATTAATCCTTCATCAAAGAGGTGCACATGTTAAACAACACCAAAACAAACAATCAAACTACAAAATCAACATTTATATGAGATAATTTTCCAATGTCAAAATCAAACAAAAATTAACAATTGAGTTAAGCTCAATTTCATAGTGAATAATCTGATATCATAAGAGATACATATCTAAGCATCACCTCAACGTTTGAAATTGAACCGTCGCCGTAATGCTACCTCGAGGCATGGAAGAATCCAGATGCTCCGCGATTACCTCCTCCATTGGAAAAGAATAACCTTGCCATCATAATAGGAATATTTTTTATTTGATTTGATTTGAAACATAAAAGAAATACGTTTGATTTGAAACATGAATATTTTTTGAATGTTTTTTTTAGAAAACCGTTCTTCCAATGTTCATCTTCACAAACCTGCAGGAAGATAATGACATCACAAATCATTAGCTTATATCAATATTAAACATAGTTCATTTTTTCCAACTCTTGCAACATTTAATTATTCTTAAAGATATGTACCAATAAGATATGCATGTAAGTCTCCATTTTATGATAAAAGAACATCACAGAAAAAAATCTAAAAGCTAGACATTCATAGAAAAGAAAACAATCAATCTGGGTACATATTGTAAAAGCGACTTTCCATGTAAAATTCAAATTATCTTATCAACACTCCAACTTAGTTCAACAAAATAAATAATCAAATGAAAAAGTCAATGAAACTTGTTTACAAATTACATGGCATAAATGATGATTCAAACAAAAACAATGATATATGAGCTATATAAAGGAAACAATAAAATGGAAAATCATAAATGGTATACCGTGCAATTAGGAGCTTGATGAAAAGGCTTAGGTTATGAAGATGCAGATTAAATAGAAAAACAAAGCTATGATCTAATTGCTTGCATCTTAGAGAAGCTGAATGAGTTTCCCAACTACATAAATGAAGAAACGCAAATATATTAAACAGAGATCACCAAGAAAAATTCAGTTGTTTTGAACAAATAATGGAGAGGTGTGATATCAGTTGTTTTGTTTCCCTATGCACGCACGTGTTTCAATTTTTAAGGAGTGAGATTTGATCAACGGCTGATGTGCTAACCGCCCCTAATTACAATGATCTAACAGTCTGAATTGATTGGCGCCTAAAAATACAGGATTAGGGTTGTGCAATTAGGCTAACAATGTATGTTAGGATTAGATATAAGTAAGAAATGTCCCCACTCTCTCCTAAAGTTGTGTCTAAAAGTTTCAAGTTTTCACCTCGCAAAATTGCAGCGGCCTTATTAAACACTTCAATTTCAATACCTCTCATAATAGAATCTATATCATTGATATCAATTAGATCCTCTTTAGAAGGCACTGTCCTATTGCAACATCCTCCACTAAACCACTCTCCATTTTCAAAATGGTCTGGTGTAGTGGTTCTGAAGAAAACAATAGCTTTATGGTCATTGCTTGTCACAAAATCAAACACAAGCTGAAGCGCTTTGCGGTAGGCATAATCAAATCCAAGCTCTGTTAAATTCTTTCCAGGACAGTAATGGCAGCCAGTTACGGTGCAGTTTTCGTGGTATACTGCTGTCTTGAGAAACCATTTGCCACCAGTCATCACAGCATAATCAAAATTCTTGTTGTCTAGAATGTCAAGATGCAGCTGTATTTCTGAAGAGGAAACTCCATTCATGTCTTCAAATATATCTGCTTTAAGAAGGAAAGGGGTCCACATTACTGAGAGTGTGAAGTTGTGTGAGGGGAACTTCCATATCTTTGATCTATATTCCTCGTCATGGTAAACCTCATTAGCTTCTTCCACCTACACCACACAATCATTATTATTTCTTTTGCTACTCCGATCACAACATTAATTTAAAACTATGACAAGAACAAATTGGCTATTTTCTCAAAACAATCCAAAGGAAGGACTACTATACATGTGAACAGGGCCGGACCCTAGGGGGTGCAAGAAGTTCTATAGAACCGGGCCTCCTTAGGGTATGGGCCTCAAAAAAAAATTATAGCTCAGTACCCCTCACTAAAAATCAGATAGGATATTAGAATTGATGTTCCTCATGTATACGGTATTGATTTTCACCTTTGGGTGTACCGCATATATACGACTCTTTGTATTTATCTTTTAAAAAATTTAAATAGAACATTGTTCTTTAAAAAAAAAATACATCTTTATTTTATTACTGGCCTCGTTTCACTTTTAGAACCGAGCCTCCATATTCGCAGGAACGGCCCTGCATGTGAAATTTGTACTTTGATTAGCAAAAGAAAGTAAATGTACGTACCTGTGAGAGAATACAAAGTAAAGATTGCACATGGTTGCGGGAGATGGAATCACCAATAAAGGCCCGTGATTTATTCCTCATAATGTGGATTGAACTTTGGAATTTCTTTTGGACACGCCTTTGATATGATATGTCGGTGTTGTAGAAAATAACATGATGTTTAGCTTATAAAAATAAGAAAAACCATGACATGCAGTGCTGAAAGATCCAGCTGATTCCAAACAATCGAAATCCAAAATATTGGGTCAACTTTATTTAATAGTAATATTTTAGTAATAAAAGTGTATTAAGCTATAAAATTTACGGCGCATTTTACAATTCATGCATGGCTTAAGTTAAACTTCTGAATTACTATTAGAACATGGTCAGAGAGAGAGAGAAAATGAATGTTACCTCAGAGAGGGGTGTGGCTTTGGTTTTGAATCACAAATGGTGAGAAGCCAAATGAGTCAATGAAGAGGAAGTGAAAAACTAGACCGAC
Source organism: Medicago sativa (assembly GCF_051527215.1). Lineage (NCBI taxonomy): Eukaryota > Viridiplantae > Streptophyta > Magnoliopsida > Fabales > Fabaceae > Medicago > Medicago sativa. Next base: position 104,033,301 of record NC_140755.1, read on the forward strand.
CAAGAGACATGAAACTCCAAACATAAGGAAGAAGACATGCTTGTGTTTCTGCATTATCATCATCTCCTGTCTCCATTAAAGTGCTACTACTATTAAGTTCTTGGCTCTCATTGTTGAGACCTGATGGTCATCCCGGACCGTATCGCCAGTTTCATCCATTGGAAAATGGTAAAGTACAGAATGATTGTTTACATTGGTGTTTCCCAGGACCAATCGATTCTTGGAATGATGTATTGATGCAAATGTTGTGATTATTTATGCAAATATAGCACCATCGAGTCTTCTTGCTACTTGAATCGGATTGAACATCTAATTACCGCATGAAAACAAGATTAAACTTGGTGCGTATTTTATATTACACTGATTTGTCGATATCTTAGTAGTCACCTTGATTTTGTAAAAGCTATAAAGTGTAGCGCTTGCAAAATCACTATGACTCATTATGATTCTGACAAACTCACCGCAAATCTAAACATGTATTGAATTGAAAAGAATCAAATAATCTTTACAATTGTGTGTGCAATATGAGTACATTGGCATAGGAAAACAATGAAATTAGGAGTGGAATAACGCGTTTGGTTCCTATAAATTAGGTAAAGGTAAAATGTGTAGTATGAAATTATGACAGATAATGAAAAATGTAGGCAGCATACAACTTTTTTTAATGATTGAGAGGGGTAACAAACTACCTGACTTGGATATTGACTGATCACGGCTTCATACTGTCAGCAATGTACAAACTACTTTTTTTAAACTCTTATAGACAATATGAATCTATATAGGCTCTGTTTGGTAAAAATAGCGGATAACTTATAAGCTAGCTGATAGCTTTTAGCTGATAAGCTAGCTGATAGCTTTTAGCTGATAGCTTATAGCTGATAAGCTAATTAAAGTGTTTGGTAAAAATAGCGGTTGAACTAGCTGATAAATGTAAAATTACATAAAAGGACATTATTAATTCATATAAAATTTATACTACTATAAATTAATATTTAAGATATTTAATAATTTAAATTAATCAATTTAATATATATATTTTATAGATTAATAAATTAATATTTTATTTTTTGGTCAAAATACTTAATTTCTTTTTATTTTAAAAACAAAAAGAAAAATAGAATCCATATGTTAAAAAACAAAAATATTAAAAGTGAAGAGGAAGAACAACAACAAAAAATAAAAATAAAAATCAATTGGATAATTATTATATTCGTGTACTGTTTTTTGTTTAAAAAGTTTAATTCATATTACGATTCATATTACGTAAAACTCAATCATTGCAAAGTGTCGTAAAAAAAATTACTTATATTGCTAAATGAAAAAAAAATCATGTGACAAAAGTGATTCCAACAAACATAATTTACTTATATTGTTTCAGCATTAACGTAAAAATATTTCAGATTGTAATAAATTTCAGCATTAACGTAAAAATATTTTAAATTAATCAACATTGTGACAAAGTGTCGTAAAAAAAATTACTTATATTGTTTCAGCATTAACGTAAAAATATTTCAGATTGTAATAAATTATAAAGGGTAAAAAGGGATTTTAGATAAAATAGCAAGGGCAAAAGTGGAATAAAATACAATAAGCTATAAGCTATAAGCTCAAACGCTACTTGAAGTAGCTTCTGAAAAATAGCTTATAAGCTCGTGGAAATTCGTGAAATAAGCTATAAGCTCGTGGTAAAAGATCGTTACCAAACAGAGCTTTTTTTGTCAAACGAGCTTATAAGCTATAAGCTATAAACTATAAGCTCATTTGGTGGGCTTACCAAACAGAGCCATAATAGAATCTCATAATATGAGTTTAAAATGATTGAGAGGGGTAACAAACTACTTTTTTTTAACATTTTTTATATACACAACTTTTTTTACCCCTTTCATAATATCCAAATATTATATAAACGTGACACACATTTTTTATACACACATCCAATTAAATCATACCATAATGCCACCTTTTAAGGTTAATTCTTAAAATAACTTTAAACGTGTCTATATGGTGCAATATGAATCTATATACACATCCAACTATTTTTTGAACTCTTATACGCACATCCAACTATTATATAAACTGTTAGACGTGATCTTCACACTTTTTTTTTTTTTGGTTCAATAGACTAGTGACTACATCACACACTTTTTAAAGTGTGGAGAAGTGGGGAATCCGGGGTTCGAACCCCGGCCTCTGCAAATATTATCCTTGGTAGCTACCAACTGAGCTACACTTACGGGACATCTTCACACATTTTAAACTCTTGATTCCTTTGTCCCAAAAAATTGTGAAAAACTTAGAGAGAAACGGATACATATTAATGGTCACCGCATACAATATGAATCTGGTAAGCAACCCTTTAAAAGGAGGGCCATTACATACATTTCTCATTCTTTTTTTTTTTTTTGATAACTACATTTCTCATTTTATAAGTTTCTCGTGCGTCATATTTGAATTTTAAAATCCTAAATGTTTTAAGGTGTTTTGAAGACCTTTATAGAATGTTTATGCCGTTCGGATTATATAATCTGAATTGTATAGAGCACGAGAAATCAATAGAGTGGAAAAAGAAGGAATCTAAAAGGAGATAGTAGAGCTGTCCCAAGGCCAGGTCTTTAAGCCTCATTATTTTGAACTTTGAGATTAATTGTCATGCACCGATGGTGTAGAACTTGTTTACACGTGTATCCAATCAAATTGCACCATATAGACAAGTTTAAAGTTATTTTAAGAATTAACCTTAAAAGGTGGCATTATGGTATGATTTAATTGGATGTGTGTATAAAAAAGTTTTTCACCATATCAATATATACAATTTAAATTCTTAAACTTTATACTCCTATATCTTTTTTCCCTCAAAAAAAAAATCCTATATCTTTTTATTTGACAAAAAAATAGTAGTATATTTTCAAGTTTTCAAGCGCGGGTCTCTTTTCTATTACATAAAAAATACGGGTCTAATTTTTTCCTTTTAAAGAGTTTGGCGAAGAAACTAACACGCATTTAGTGCGAAAAAGTAGAGAAATGTGAGTTCCAACCACGGTTCTAACATATCAAATGTTTATGCAATCTTTTGTATTTGAAATCAGGGTTGCTCTTAAGATTTTTTTGTGTCCTAAGAGAATTAATAAAGTTGTGTCATTTTAATTATTTAAATGTCTTTCTTCTTATATTTTTTATTGTGAAAGATTTATTTATAATCAAAATTATCTAAAAATATATATTTTTAACAGAATTAATCTAAACAAGCTAAAAAGAAAAATATGTAGTATGTAACATCAACATTGAAATAAAAATAATAATTTTGATGCCCCTATAAAAATTGTGTCCTAAACCGCTACCTTTCCCGCCCATGCTCATGTCACCCATGTATGAAACTAGAGGATATACTCAACATAATATTATGTAATTATATGAATTTTTCAATTTTATCTCTTTATTTTTTTTTCAAACTTTTAGTTCATCAGTTAAGCTGACGTAGACTTCTAGGATACGAGGTCATTTAAAATAATAAAAAAGAAAAACAACTTTTTGTTCAGACTTTTCATTCTTCTATTTTCTTTCTACATGCCTAACATAACAATCAAAGATATTTTTCGTGTTTACTTCTTCTCTTTTATTTTATTTTATTTTCTTTTAAGTTCCAGTGTGATTCCTCAATCTTTTAACTCAATAAATTCCTTAAAAAAAACTCAATAAATAAAAGTATTCCTAAATTTTTTATGTGAAAAGTATTTCTGTCTTCTTTCATTTTTCAAATTTAGTTTTTATGTGAAGAGAGCAAAGTTAATGATTCATATGTTGCATCATCAATACATATAAGGTACCGGCTCTACGAGATAAATGATTTTTAGAAAAATTAAGGTAGTACGTTAAAAAATACAATGAAATGTCTTTCAAAATTATAACATTTAACATCAAAATCATTCACAAAACATTTAACATCAAAATGTACAGGTATCGTCTTTCGTAATTTATTACATTACAAATTAAAACATACTTAGTAAATAAATATAAAAAATGATAAAAAATGATATTTAAATAATAGAAGTCTGAGACTTGTTATTTTTATAATTAAAAATTGAGAAAGGATATATAATATAATAGAAAAAGTATTAACATAATAAAAAAAGTTACCCTTCAAAAATCATATTAAAAAACCTAATTTTTTTGGACAGAACCTAATTATAATATTTCTGTTGTAAGACAAATATATTTGTGTATTAGACCGCAAACACTTTAGTAAAAAAAACACTTTTTAAATTTATTGAATAAATAATATATCTGATTTATATTATCGACAAAATACATAAGCTATTCGTTAAATTTAAATATATATTTTTTTATAATAGTGATTGGAGGGAGTATTTTACAGAGAGAAATGATATTTGAAGATGTATTTTGCAATAACTCTTTTGCAACCCTGTGTACATAAGGGTATTTTTATAGAAATAAAAGAAAAAGAAAAATAATATTTGTATAATAAATTTGTGAAAACTTTTTTTTTTATACTTATATTATATTTTTACTTCATCTCTCTACTACTTTAATTTTTATATCAATATCTATTTTTTTTTGTAAATCTACAGTTGTTCCGTAAATTATCATATAAATAATTGTCTAAAATAACACAAGTAAAAGAAAAAACTTCAAAACACTATGTCAATATATCATACAGTAAGAGTTTTTTGACAACTACTGTAATATTTTTAGGTTGTTGTCACAAAAAAAAATTGTCAATATACATATCTATCATCATATCATATCATAATTCTTTTACAAATTAATTTTGGTGGGCATATTTTCTAGCGTCGTGACGTCTCATGGTGTATACATTACGTGGGGTGGGACCGGGAAAGTATTATCTGGACAACACTTGGGTGACATAATGTCACCGTGACATTAAATCTGGGTCACACAACACACATTGTCATTTGCATCTGGGCCACATAACACATCCATGGATACATTTGTGTGACCCAGATTTAATGTCACGGTGACATTATGTCACCCAAGTATTTTCCGTATTATCTTTAGTCCGTAGTCCGTTGCATCATTCTTTCATCATCATAACGTTAGTACGTTACTTCGTTTGTTCCTTCCTCTCTTTTTTAACAACAACAATACACGTGCACTTCAAAGTTAGTTAAACATGATTAAAACGGGAGTGAAACAATCCGACATGTTCTTAACGGTTAACATGATTATTTACCGTTGCCCCTAAAGAAAAAAGATTATTTACCGTTCACGTTGCCAATTTGAGAGGCAGCTCAAATCTATATAAAAAAGTTGATTTTAAAATAGAAAACAAGTAAATTTGTTAATACAATCACTATTTTTATGTTGGAGACTTCTTTTAAAGAATTGTAGGTATTTATCCATCAACCACTTAAAATTAATTACGTCCGTGAATGTATAAGTTGTACCCACAAACCAACTATTACTTCATTTGTAAATTTACCTGTATGGCGGGCTAAATTTGATGGGCAACTTCATACAATTCTCCATAGTATCTAGAATTATTCTTTTTTTAATAAGAATTGAACTTCGTTTTCAATATTTAAAACACACACATAAGGGGCATGTCAACCAATTGTGTTGGTATTAATTCAATTAAAAAAGTGTTTTGGACCAATGCCCAATAAATCACAGACCTAACTCAACACAATTGACACACTTAAAAGAGTCAGAACTTCTTCAACAAGCCATAAGTGGCTAGTAGGGGACAATGGCCAAAGACAAAGGCACGGACAAGTGCGAATGTCGAGACAACTTTTTAGTGTCTCGTTCCCAACCATTAAGACCTAACTCCTTAAGGGATCCTCAACCTCACCAAAAATAGTCCTTAAAACATAGAGAAATGTACACAATTTTAATCCCACATAACTTATACTCCAGCTTCGCTTACTTACTTGAGTGTCAAAATATTTGCAAATACCACCATCATCAACTTTTCAAAGCACTGCTCAACTACCTTTGATGGAGCCAACTTCTCAATGAAGTTCGGATCACATACATAGATTAAACTATAACTATAAATCAATTATTTAAATTCAACTTTTTATCTTTAAATATCAAATTATTGGATTCAAGTAGTTAATTAGTTTTAATTAAGAACAACTCATTAGTAAAAATTTCAATTTAAATCTTGATTAAAACAATTATCGGTCACACTTTATACTTGCATAATTGGAGTACGAAAATAATTGTAGAAGCTTGCAAGTAATTGGAATACTCTTTGATTGATGATATTGATTTGTTGATACCAACCAAGTACCAACTCACCAAATATTGAATTTGCATCCTTAATAGCTTTGCTACCGCCAAGGTAAGCCGTTAATGTTTTGATTTTATTCCAAATTCAGCCCCCCCTTGATGCCGTCCAGGTTCAATATGCATTCAGAAAGTTCCTTGAACTAACATGATACTCCTTCCATTGCAGTCTTATTTGAAATTGAAAGCGAAGGAAATAAAAAAACGTGTGGGATATATATATATATATATATATATATATATATATATATATATATATATATATATATATATGATAATAACATTATTATTATTAATATATATATGTGCATTGCACACGTCCATAGATAAAAGAAAAGAAAATCATGTTTGTTTATCACATAAGCCTTACGTATGAATTGACATCATCCCTTTATATCACATATCACAAATATTGCATGATCCGTCCCCACTCATATCGCTTTCCTTCTAGATAAGATTATCAATGCCTTTCCCTTCCATTATAATACCAATAATTTGCCTATGTTACTATGTAGTATGTCTCAATCTTTTTAATTTGTTATTGTCGATTTATTTCTACTTACTCCCAACATATTTTCTCACCCAATCATCCAAAACCCATAATGCCCTCCTTTACACAAAGTAGTAGCAGTAATATTCAACAACAAAACAAAAGAAAACACTAACTCAAATCACGTATTGTATTTAAATAAAGTAATATTGCATTATTAAAAGCATTACCACAGAATTATAGAAAACTAAAATTAGTAAAACGTCGTTCACTGAAATTCAAGCGCTATCTATCTGCCACTAAAGCACCAATCAATCATTAATAAACATAACAAACTCTGCCTCCTTTACAGACCATAATAATAATATTCCCTCCGTCCCGGAATAACTGACCCATTTTCTAAAAAAAAGTGTCCCAAAAAAACTGACTCATTTCAATTTTCAATACAACTTTCATCATTTCCAATACAATATAACACTAAATAATACTACTTTTATCATTCCCAATACAATATATTCCACTTTCTCCTTTATTTATACACTTTTCTTAATCTGTGTGAAAAATCAAAGTAGGTCAATTATACCGGGACGGAGGTAGTAATAAAACTCTTCTTTTCTTCTTCTATATATATATAATATAATTATTCCATTCCTCTTCATACTCTCAAACATTACAACAACCTTCTTTGTCTATTCCCAATTCTCACCCACCCAAAATACTAAACACACCATTTGCATTTCCATGGAAATCTCAAAACAAGAACCATTATCAAAACCACCTATGGTTGTGATGCTACCATCACCAGGCATGGGACATCTTATACCAATGATTGAATTCGCCAAAAGAATTATTCTTCATCAAAATCTTCAAATCACCTTCTTCATTCCCAGTGATGGTCCACCTTCAAAAGCCCAAAAAACCGTTCTTCAATCTCTTCCAAAGTCCATTTCACATACTTTCCTTCCACCAGTTTCCTTCTCAGACCTTCCACCAACCTCCGGGATAGAGACAATCATCTCCCTCACTGTCCTCCGTTCTCTCCCTTCTCTCCGTCAAAACTTCAACACTCTCTCTGATACTCATACTATCACTGCTGTTGTCGTCGACCTCTTTGGGACAGACGCTTTTGACGTCGCTGGAGAATTCAACGTCCCTAAATATGTCTTCTACCCTTCAACTGCCATGGCTCTCTCTCTTTTCCTTTACCTTCCTCGCCTTGACGAGGAAGTTCACTGCGAGTTTAGAGAATTGACTGAACCGGTGAAAATTCCTGGTTGTATTCCGATTCATGGTAAATATTTACTAGACCCGCTTCAAGACAGGAAGAACGATGCTTACCAAAGTGTCCTTCGCAACGGGAAGAGATACAGAGAAGCCGATGGACTTATAGAGAACAGTTTCCTTGAACTTGAACCAGGTCCAATCAAGGAGTTACTAAAGGAAGAACCGGGAAAACCTAAGTTTTACCCGGTCGGACCATTAGTAAACAGGGAAGTAGGTCAAATTGGACCGAACTCAGAGAGTTTGAATTGGTTAGATAATCAACCACACGGGAGTGTTCTGTTTGTTTCTTTTGGAAGTGGTGGGACCCTCTCTAGTAAACAGATAATTGAATTGGCACTTGGCTTGGAAATGAGTGAGCAACGGTTTTTATGGGTTGTTAGAAGTCCAAATGATAAAGTTGCTAATGCTTCTTACTTCAGTGCTGAAACACATTCTGATCCTTTTGATTTTCTACCAAATGGGTTTTTGGAGAGAACCAAAGGGAGGGGTCTTGTTGTGTCATCTTGGGCCCCACAACCACAGGTTTTGGCCCATGGCTCAACTGGTGGGTTTTTGACTCATTGTGGTTGGAATTCAGTTCTTGAGAGTGTTGTTAATGGGGTGCCTTTAGTGGTTTGGCCACTTTTTGCAGAGCAAAAGATGAATGCTGTTATTTTAACTGAGGATGTTAAGGTTGGGTTGAGACCAAATGTTGGTGAGAATGGTTTGGTTGAGAGATTGGAAATTGCTAGTGTTGTTAAGTGTCTTATGGAAGGTGAAGAAGGGAAAAAGCTTCGTTATCAAATGAAGGATCTTAAGGATGCAGCTGCTAAAACTCTTGGTGAGAATGGAACTTCCACAAACCATATCTCCAATTTAGCTCTCAAGTGGAGCAACAAATCCACTGTAATAAATTAAATTAAAAAAGTTGTAGTAGCTTATATTATTTAATATTAGCTACAATAACAACATCTTGTTATATATATAATTTTCTTATTAATTAGTGTTAATAGTATGTGTATTTGAAATAAGGTATCGCTAACACGTGTCTTTGGGCATATGTTAAGACTCCACAAATAATAAATATTAATTAATTTTTTTAAATTAATACAATTATTAATGCATAATTTTTATTTTAGTATATTAACATTTTCCTTTGAAATTTCCTTCAAAAAAAAAAAACATTTTCCTTTGAAATATTTTCAAAACTCTACACGTACATACATGTCCTGCTGTCTGTCTTTCTTTATGGACAATGGCATACATGGAATGACAAAGACCGTGGAACTAGCCAAAAAGACGTGGGACCCCATGACCCATAATATTCATGGCACCATAATGAGGTGTTTGACACTTACCAAGTGCTTGGCTTGTTGGTTTGCAATAAAAATAGGTATGAATTTGGTTTATTTGTTTCAAAAAAATATCCTATTATATAAACCCATTTGTTTAAGCTAAAATCATTATGATAAGAACCTAATAGCTTTAATTCAACAACTTCTTTCAATAGCTTGAATCCAAAATGTGATAGTGCTGTTTGCGTCCAACAGCACCGAACAAGTTTGACAAAAACATTGCATCAGTACTATATATAACAAATGTCCCACTTTGGTTTAATCACAAGTTTTACATTTTAGCGTTTGTTTTTGTCCTATGTATGTAAAACTTGACGAAGAATTATATGCACGAGAGCAACATGATTTTTCATTAGAAAAATAATCTGGGTTTGATTCCAAAAGCGGTTCATTTAAGAGGTAGCTCAGCCATAGTGAAGAAAAATCATATGTCCTACAATCAACTCAATGATTATTAGTTTTATAACAGACCTAGAGGACATAATTCATGGAGATACCTTAGGGTGCATGAGATCAAAGATCTTAAATAAAATGAATTATCAACGAAAAGAAAAGAATGAACAAGAATTTTATTTCAGATGTGTAAATAATTCTCTAGTTCACGTTTTGATTAGGTTATTTTGAGTGGGATAATAACCTTTTTCATAATGTCTTGGAGATCCCTTTTGAGTTTATCTCTTAAATTTAGTGTGATGTGCCCTGTTAAATCGGGTGAAGATCCTCTCCATTTCCTAAATAAAATGGAAATGTCAATTACTATAGTTTTGAAGTAAATATATGATATAAATGCACACATTTCAAGAATTAAAGACATTAATTGCACATTTATACACCAAAACTTTGGTAATGGAACAAATGGAGAGAACTTAAAATGGAGAGGATCTTCACCCTGTTAAATCATCCTTTTACTTGCTACGAAGACTATTATAAGAAGAAGAAAAAAAATATTTTTTAGATTTATTCAACAACCGATGTATTCAATCTATTATGAATTAATTTTATCAGTTATTCAATAAATTTAAAAATAATTATTTTACTTATTATAGTAAATAAGTGACTACGTCTTAAATCATCGATCTCTCTGTTCTTCTAGCTTTCCAGTTCCCAAAGTGCTATAATATATTAATACTACTCCTTCCGTTCCTTTTTAATTGTCACTTTTGTAGAATTTTTTTGTTTCTAATTAACTGTCACTTTCAAAGTTCAATACAACATTAAATGTTGTTTTGCCATTATTACCCTTGGTTATTTATTGTAGAGAGAGAAATATATGAAATGAGATATTAAATGATGAAGATTATTATAGGAAAAAGAAAAATTGCTGTGACAAAAGTTGCAAAATGTATGTGTTGTCTTGGTTTGTGTAAAAAACCCAAAAGTGACAATTAAAAAGGAACGGAGGGAGTAAAATATTTCTATATCATTCTCTAATCATTAGTTAGCATGTGATATTCATATTCGTGAATATGTACTTCCGAAGTACGGTGACATTTCACATGGGAAAGACCAATCCTTTCCCACCATGGAAATGACAGATTTTTACCTACAACTGCCAGTTGAACAGGTTGCAATTGGCTTTGTTTAGTATTGTATTGTAGTTCAGACAAAAAAACATTAATGATTTATTATATTTAACTGTGAACTACACCCCCCATTTAAAAATCAGTACTATCCACACTCTTCTCTCCTCCTTGTTCTTCAACCACACGAGCAACATGAAGAGAAGCTTAAAAAACATGAAAGGAAATCTCACACCTTCACTTGTTTCCTAATTGCTTGTTGAAGAGAGGCTTCTTATCTATTTTCTTAAACTTAATAAAATGAATTCACAAACACACAACACTGGGTTGTTGTTTTTTAATTAATGTCATTGGTTTTGTTATATCAAATCTTAGAATTTTTTTCTCCCAAAATTAAAAACTTGTTCTTTCTCTTCATTGAAGTATATGTACCCAGAAATTATCAGAAAACATAAATTATCGAAACTGTGATTCCCCATTCATTTTCTCAAATCTAGAAATCAAAATCAATCTTGAACTTCAAATTACAGAGCTTGACAATTCAACGGCGGTGTTATGGATCTGGAACAACACCTTTGAAACTTTGAATTACAGATCTGAAATGTGTTCATGACAACAAATATCTTCTTCCATTCAATACATCCGTCTTCTCCATCCATAAAGAATGAAACATCAGAATCCATTCGAGATCAATATTTGTAAAAAGAAAATGATTTATTAAGTGATTTTGAGGATTTTGGTATCAATTAGGTTGAACTGAAAAAAAAAATTATATGCGATTTTGAGATACACATTACAATTTGGGGGTTTTAGAGTTCACAATAAAAATAAAAATTGTGATGTAAAAATCACCTAATGGTAGCTCGTTTGACAGAGAATGGATCAGAAGAATTTAAGAAAGAAAAAGATGAATAATATAACTAGGTCTGTAACTAGAACAAATGATATTGAAACACAGTAAGCATATGTATTGATCTAGGCGTGGGAAAAAGAAGCAACTCAGATATGATGAACAATTTGATAGATTTTTAATTAAGGAAAATGCTAACAAGTGCCTAAGGGCATTGTTTAAGCATCTAAAAATAGCAATTTTTTGCATAGGAAATTGTACGGTTATGACTTTAACAAGTGTTCAACTTGTATTTTCAAGACATAATTTCCTTTTATGTGTTCCTTAAACAATGCCCTTAGGGCACTTGTTAGCAAGACCCTTTAATTAATTAAGTTATACAGAATACCTTATTTAAATAACTAATAAAATAAATCACAACAACCAGTAAAATGAAATATCATTAAACTTTTATTACGTGGGGTCACAATTTTTGTGCAATTTTTAAAAACAAAAAGTAAACAATGGGTTACAAGTAAACAATCTCAACCATTGAATATTTTTATTAATATATCAAGGGTCACAATTCACCTTTTCCATGGTGGGAAAGGAATCACCCTTCCCATGTGAAATGTCACCCCGAAGTACACACCATAATTTTGTTTTGTAAAAAAAATAATTAATTTTTTAGAATTCATGAAAAATATTCAAAAATAATAATAATATTAAGCTTACTAAAATAACCATCCATGCTAATCTTTATTGGAAAAACTAGCCCAACTACACACAATAAATGTTTTTAAAGTTAAATGAGGGTATAGTAAAAGTACAAAAATGTAAAATGTCATAATTAGTAAATAGTATTTATTAAGTAGAAGTAATTTAAAAATTTTGAAAAATAAATTGATATAATTTCGAATATATGATTTTTGTCTTTATAATACTAAAATGTAAAATGATACTCCCTCCGTCCCGGTATAATTGACCTACTTTGGTTTTTCACACAGATTAAGAAAAGTGTATAAATGATGGGAAAAGTGGAATATATTGTATTGGGAATGATAAAAGTATTATTATTTAGTGTTATATTGTATTGGGAATGATGAAAGTTGTATTGAAAATTGAAATGAGTCAGTTATTTTGGGACACTTTTTTTAGAAAATGGGTCAATTATTCCGGGACGGAAGGAGTACATGTTAGCATTTTCCTACTTTCCTTAAAAAAAAAAAGCATTTTCCTACTTATAATAATGATCCATTGTTTGATGCTTGAAACCTCTTTCTTACTTATAATAACCAGCCATAAGGTGTATATTACCATATTAATCATAGATGATTATTATTGTGATCCTCATAATGGTTCCATGTTGCCGTGTTTTCCTCTCATTTCACCTGTAAGACCATCCACAATGGTAGGGTCTTAACTATTTAAGACCCGATACCTAGGGGTGGCAAAAAAATCCGTGCCCGCAGATATCCGCGGATAAAATCCGTCATGGGCACGGGGCGGGTAGCTAAACGAGTACCTGCAGGTATATTAAACGGGTATTTAACTACCCGTTACTTTATGGACACGGACACGGATTTGATGATACCCGTGCCCGCGGGTATCCGTACCCGTTAATAAATTACGTAAATTACTAAAATATATATATAAGAGTGTGGTTTCAAGAGCATCAAAAATTTCTCTTCATCTCTTTTCTTCTTTTCCTTAGAATGATTACTTGTTTATGATTTTAGAATTTAGGGCTTTCTAATTTTAGAGGAATAAACTAATTTTAGGGCTTTCTAATTGTTTTATGGATTTGAATTGATTTAATCTTTTTTGGTATGATGAATTTGCTTGGGATTATGTAAGAATCCTTATTTTTGTTGGATTATGGTATGGATTATGAAATTTGAATGGAATATGTTATGTATGGATCTTTAAAAGTTGAATTTTTTAGGTAATTAAAAGTTGAATTCATCTTTGTACAAAAAAAAAATAAAAAATTCATGGGTACCCGCGGATATCCGTGGGTATCTAAATACCCGTGGATTGCCCGTTAGAGATACCCGCACGGGTATGGGGACGGGTACATGTACCATATTTATCCAACGGGGCGGGGACGGATATCATACTACCCGTACCCACGGATACCCATTGGCATCCCTACCCGGTACCTAATAGGTACCCCATTGTGGAGAAATTTTTTGGGGGTCTTCTAAGACCCAGGGTCTCACTTAAGACCTCAATGCTTAAGTGGGTCTCACATTACTTTTGCTTAAAATAATCAATGTCATTGTACTATTGTTTTTCAATTGCAATTTACCTTGGTTTTTTTAATGTTATTGGTGGGTCCTATTTAGACCTTTTGTTGGAGGATCTCCATTGTAGTGGTTGAGTACCTATTAGGTATTATTATTAAAAAATAATAAAAAAGTGATGTGTCAATGTGAGACTCATTTAAGACCTCAAAGTTGAGGGTCTCCATTGTGAATGCTCTAAGTATAGTATATTAGTCCAAAATCCCCATTTAAAACCATATACTCCATTTCCCTCCTTTTATTCTTCGAAATCACTGCAATCTTTTTCGCTTAGTTAGATGTGAAATGAAAACCATAAGCGAAAAAAAAAAATTGATCTCAAAGTATCTACGGTACTAAAGTGCCGTTGGAAAAAAAAAATTAAAAATTTGCCAAGAAGACGGTTAATTGCGTTAGTGCGGCCACAGTTAACTACCGCTGGCACCAAACAGACAATTTTCCAACAAATCCGCCATTTTCAAGCTCTCAAAACCATCTCAACGGGGCTTATAAATGTAATGAAAGAATTTCCAGTTCGCCTCAGCCATGGATCTTGCCAAACTCTGGTGCTCTTTCCGTTCCACACATGTCACCACACTTTTGAGTTGATTAAAAATATTAGTATGTAATTAATTTAAACATTGAACACTAAAAACTTGATATGTGACGACCAACTGTACGTTTATATGTAATATGTTTAAATTGTTTATATTAGTCATTTATCGATTAATTATAAGTATTAATTGATAAATGATCATATCTACTGATAAAACTAATAATTGGATGACTAATTGATTATTAATTTATGAGTTTTACCATGAGTGCATGTGACTTGTGTGTGTGTGTGTCAGTGTGTGTGTGTTTGTTTTCTTCTCTAAAAGATGATTAGAATTAAAATACTATATGTATATTGATAATTTATTTAATGTGATGAATTATATATAAATGAAACATACCAACAAAGAAAAGACAAGAGGAAATCATAATTGATACGTTTATACCAAACACATGACTATTGGGTTGGGTGGTGGCTGTACATTTTGACCAGAAAAGGGAAGGTGATGGAAGCAAGGTGTAAGGTATGCGTCACAGGTGCTTCTGGTTACATTGCTTCTTTGCTCATCAACAAGCTTTTAGCTAAAGGCTACACTGTCCATGCAACTCTCAGAGACTTGAGTGAGTATACTTTTATTTCAATTCATATGCATCTGTTTTGTGTTGTTAATTTGATTTAGAATTTGCTTCCACCACCCACTAATAAAGGCTTTGCAAATCACACACTTTACAGAGGATGAGTCTAAGGTGGAACTTTTAAAGAGCTTTCCACAATCACAAGACAAACTGGTCTTGTTTCAAGCAGATATTTACAACTCAATTGACTTTGAGGCTGCAATTAAGGGCTGTGAATATGTCTTTCATGTTGCCACACCCTTGATCCATGAACCCGCATCTCAGGTTAAATTATATCCATGTGTTTGGATATCTAGTTGTATTTGGATAGGTCTAACTCAGTATTTACGAAACTGGCTTATAAGGAAAGAAATGTCACTCTTTATAACCATATTTCTGTTAAATGTGAGACTGTGTCCAATAGAAAGTGGTCCAATGGATTTTTGATAGCCCTAGCTATATTATCATATTAGAATTTTGATTGAGTCTAACTCAAATCCTTACAAAGCTGATTTTGTGAGGATGAGTTAGACTTAATACAAAAAATCTATCATGGTATTAAGATTTATCCAAGATCCGTTGAAGTTGAACCACTTGTTATCAAACAAGAGGAGGGATGCTTTAAGTATTAAATCCAACAACCCGAGCAATATGAGACGTCTCCAATACAATTCCAATAAAGAGCTCCACGTTTAATGATGTAAGGTCTGAAAATATGTTTATGAGTAAGAATAATTGATTTTGTAGGGTTGAATTAATTCCGACCGATTCAAATTTTAACCATATGAAAACATAGGTAAAAATAAGGTATACATAATTTTATCATGTATGTTTGATGTATGAATGAATCTTATAATATGCATAGCAGTTCAAGGATATTACTGAAGCATCGCTTGCTGGGTCAGAAAGCATTGCTATGTATTGTAAGAGAGCGGGAACGGTGAAGCGTCTCATTTACACCGGATCTGTTGTATCTGCTTCTCCAATGAAAGATGATGGGACTGGTTTCAATGATATAATGGATGAAACTTGCTGGACACCCCTCAACGATTCTTTAGCATATTTGTACCATGATGCTTATCTTAAGGTAAGTTCCAAACTCATATTTGTCAAAGATAGATCATGGTCAATTTATTATCTTTATCTACTAGTTTTTTATATTATGTCTAACTCATTCTTCCGAAACTATTATTAAGGTGACAAAGAACGCTCTTTATAAACTGTTTTCATGTCTTATCTCTTTTCAATTGGTGGTATTTGAATTTTATTGTAATGGACTTGTTTTTTTAAGGACTATATTTATTCAAAGACAGTGACAGAGGAATATATGTTGAGCTGTGGGAACAATGAAAATGGTGGAGGGTTGGAGGTGGTAAGTCTCCTATGTGGGGTTGTTGGAGGTGACACTCTTCAATCCTTCACACCCGGTAGCGTTGCAATTTGTATCTCACATATCACAGAAAATGCAAACGGACGCAAATCACTGGAGTTTGTACAAAAATTCTTGGGGAAAATTCCTCTTGTACATGTTGATGATGTCTGTGAAGCTCATATATTCTGCATGGAAAGTACTTCATCAATCAATGGACGGTTCTTGTGTGCTAGTTCTTATGTTTCGTTAAAAGAGATTGCTAATCATTATGCTCTTCATTATCCAGAATTCACTGTTAATCAAGAGTAAGTGGCAGCATATTCAGTTTAATGATTGATTTCATCGTCTTTATACTTTAGTCTAGTGGAATCGTGGTGGATACAATACAACCCGTTGTTATTTTTTGCATTTTTATTTTTTTACTTTATTTATTTCTTTATTTGTCGTCTCTTGTTCATGGTTGAACCAATTGAACCGTAACTAGAATGTATCACTTGATGATCTCGGGTCTGATTTTTAAAACATTGTTTCAAATCAGCCTATTCCTTCTTCTCATACATGCACATTTTTCAGTGGATTGGTTATAAGAACTGTTAATCAAATTTGAATTTTCATTGTACAGTCTTAGAAAATACAAATTAAACTGTTTATAGTTTTCATTTGAAAATATCACATTACAGATATGCAGATAGGCCAAAGAAGGATATGAAGTGGGGGTCAACAAAGCTATGTGACAAAGGATTTGTATATAAATATGACGCTAAGATGATTTTGGATGATTGTGTCAAATGTGCTAGAAGAATGGGTGATCTCTAGTCTCCATATTCCCTTACTATCTATACATCTATTGTCTATTTAGATTAACTTATTTGAGTTTATCTACTTAGATTAGATGAGCACTTGTGATACTATTTGGTAGACTTATGTAAACAACTTATGATATGTCTATACACTGTTTTTGGCTTATTTCTATAAGCTCTTTAAAATAGTCTATAATAACAATTTGACTTTATTTTATCTTTTATTATTGTAGAAATATTTTGTATATAAGCACCTGTGTTTTAAGTGCTTAATTAAGTTAAGATGGTTCTTCAAGCTGTCGCTAGTATAGTATACACTAGCCATCTAGCCTTTTCTTTTTTATCCCTGTCTTAAATTTTTTTGACAGAAAAAATTTAAGACAGGGATAAAAAATAATGAGGTGAAAACCCGTTCATTTAACAAATTTAATAATAATTTCTCATTTCCATAATATATATGTTTTCAAAAATATTACCCTTGTATCATCTACAAAGTACTAGTTAATTTTAAACATAGACTATTCTATAATCTATTCTTGCTCTCTAAACAACTAGGTGAAAGTTGGGAATTTTATGAAGAGAAATATTCAGGAGTATTGAGAGGGAAATCAGTGTCAAAATCCCCTCTTTGAAGCAAGATATCCAAATCAAGGATTGGTGAATTGGTGACTGAAGTTGGAGCTGAAACTGTATCAGTGATATCAGATTCTGAAGTTGGTCCATTTTGGCATAATCCATTGTAGCCCAATTGATATTCTGACAAACCAAAAAAGTTTGATTCCATCATTATCTCATTTTCTGATTCAATTGATGGAGAAGGAAAACAAAACCGAGGGAAAATACCCTCTTTGGTTTCTTCTAAGTCATTTCTTTTAACATCAAGTTCTGCCTTGGAAGTGAAACTAGTCTCTTGAGTTTGTAGTTGATTCTTTTTATCATTGTGAAGTTTATTTTTCTCTAAGCCCTTTATCTTTAACTTTGAGGGAAATTCCCTTTTTAAAGGCTTAGCTTGAGGATGAGTGCATGTGTGTCTTCCTCTGTAAGTAACCTCAATTATTGTTGGATCTTCATCTGACCTTTGAACCTGCTTTGTTGCTAGGCACCCTTGTCCATTTCTATGTGTGCATCTGTAATATCCTCTGCAATCCAAACCAATAAAATTGTGAAAACATTTTTTATTTTCATTTTTTATAATTTGAGTTAGTTTTACTTGTTAACGAGAAAAAAGAGACTCTTTAATTGAACAAATGTCTATCATTTCCGAAAACAATACAAATGTTGAAATAACTATTTTCAATATTTCACGTCATCCTTAATAAGCACTTTGTTTTCTTTACTCTCGTTAAAAGTCTCTTTTATCCTTATTATTAACAAATAGTGCAAATCTTGAGTAATGAAATAGAAGGTATTTTCACAAAAATGTAAACAGCCTTAAATATTTAACAAAAAAGTAATAATCATTTTGTAACCAAAAAAATAGTTGAGCAATATTGATTTGGTTAACAGGGCTAAAAACAGGGAACTTACATTATAAGACCTGTGACACTAAGATGCTTACATGTTATTCCTATATCAAATTCAAAACGCTTATTGTACAAACTTTTCCACTAAAACAAATATTATTAATTTTACTTGTTTAATTTATAACAACAAATAAAATTGAATGAAATGAAGAAAAAGCTTTCTAACCTTGAAAACTTAGCTCCAAGAATATCCTTTTGACCATATTTTCTCCAGCTATATTCATCATCCAAAGACCCTTCAGATAATCCTGTGTTTGTGCAAATCTTCACTTGTTCCTTCCATTTAGGCATGCTCTTTCTGCACCACAAATTCAAATGATTACATACTGAAATACGTTCAAGCTAGGGCCTTGACCTTGACAATTCACACACATGAAAGAAACAAAAGTTACAAAACAACAACATTCTCTCCGTTTTATTACAAGTATCATTTTTTAAGCAAAATTACGAGTTCAAAGACATCATTATGAATAAGTTGACGTTCTAACTATGTTAATAAAAAAGTTAAGGTAATGTGTATTTAATAAAAAAAAACTATTAGTTGTATATATTGATATCTACAAGAAAAAATAGTTTGACATTACCTTTTCTTGAAGAGAGCATTGTGGTTAAATTCCTGGTCTATGATGACCTCACTTTTGGGACTCTCGTTTGTAAAAGAAGGATGAGAATCCTTCATTTTACCATCAATGGTCTTAGTCTCTCCTCCTCTCACATTCAACATAGTAAGTGCTTTCTGGTAGGTTGAAATTATTTTGTCAATCAAGAATTCATTGGTTTCATTGGATGATATAATTATATGGTTACTTAGCTGCTTTGCTAACTCCTTTCCTTGGATTAATTCATTGGTTATACTAACACGTTTTCTCTTTGTAGTCTCTTCCATTTTTTGTAAAATGATAATGAAGACGGGCACTTAAGTGGAGTGATGAAGGTGAGTGTGAAATAATAGACAGAGGAGTTGCTTAGTGAAAGGTGAGACGAAGGGGAAGATATGTATCATATACAATAATCTATGGTGCTATAAATAAAATATAAGGGTAAAGATATAATTAAGCTTAGTGAAAATAAAATAAATTTGACTAGGTAAACAAATTGAGTTTTCCACAACGTGGGTCCTGATTCTATTGTGACCCTTGGGGCTTGGACCATGATTTTGTTCTAGAGAATGAAAATATAGGTGATATGTTCACATTAAAACAATGTAGTGTTTTTAATTTTGTGTATTACCCTATGACATGTGTGTAAAAGGTATATAAAAAAAAAAAAAAGACAAATAGAGATAAATATATATCTTATCATATACGCTCTGTGCTAAAATAACT
Organism: Medicago sativa; assembly: GCF_051527215.1. Taxonomy (NCBI): domain Eukaryota; kingdom Viridiplantae; phylum Streptophyta; class Magnoliopsida; order Fabales; family Fabaceae; genus Medicago; species Medicago sativa. The sequence continues at coordinate 104,053,503 of NC_140755.1, forward strand.
GTTTGATAACATGCATTATTTATAGAGAAATGATATTTTGACAACCACTTTTTGACAACTTTTGGACAACTTTCTCTCTCATACTCACATGATGTTGATATCCTCTCTCTTCCTTTTTCTCTCTCCATTGTTTTTGACCAATAAGAAGTGAGAAAAACAAGGTTGTCAACAAAGTTGTCATCAAATGAATGTTAAAATATCATTACTCTTATTTATATAACCTAGTTTGATAATATTTTTTTTTCTAAAATATCAAGACAAATATTTATATATAAGATGTTGTTTTATTTGTCTCCAATTAATATTTTTAAAATATCAATTATTATGATTTTTTTCTAATAGATAATTTAAGATATAAATGATCAAAATTGTTACCTATAAAAAAATTCATATCGAACAAAACTTCTGTAATTTGATGTTGAAATAAGTAAGACTACACTGGGAAAACAGAGGTTTGAGTTATTGAGATATGATATGAGTGATGTTTGATTTCTGACCAATTCAAACGCCATAATATGCACAATCCCTTTGACGGGTCAAGAAAAGTGAAAGCTCCCATTGATAATGAATGGACTTGTGCAATTACGCGGAAGGATGATGAATCATTTCTTTTTGCTTTCTATATTTTTAAATATACGATTTTCTATTGACTTTCCTGCTCATTATTCTTGATAAATAGAGAAAAATGTTACTTTCGCATAACACCAATATTTTTTTCTTTTACCAAATATAACACCAATGTAACAAAACTTTATCAGATCGATAGGCACAGTTAATTTTCTATTTAATCACTTTTTTTAGGGGCTATTGAGTCACTTTCGTTTAGCTCATTCATTCTCTAGAATAAAAAATAAAAGTCGGTCTTTGTATTTGCAATTAATCTGTGACTATGACAATATCAAATATCCAGTAGAGTTCTGTTACGTGTCTCATTTTTTAACGTTATATATATTCCCCATCTTATCATGAGTACGACATTATTTTGGGGAGTATGGCATTTGTTTGTTTCATGTAAAATCCACAGAACAGTTTTTTTGTCTTTTTTTTTTTTTTATATAAAATAATTCCTACGTCCTAAAACGTAAGCAAAATAAAAAATCATTTTCTTTATTTCAAAATGTAAACAAAAAAGACAAATTTTTATTCTATTTAATCTTGTTTTTACAAAAAAATAATATTTTCTAAAAAAAACTTTTGCTTATTCTCATGAAATTAAATGCAAATTACATTCAATTTTCTCCCTTCTATTTTCTCCATAACCAATAGGCAATGAAAATTGTTTTCACATCTTCTCATACAACTTATTAAAAAAAACAAAATTATACTCCAAATTCTTATGTTGTAGTTTTCTTAATAAGTGTGATTTGCGTTTTTTTGCTTACAATTTCGGACGGTGGGAGTATTGTGTTTCCCATGTTGGAACATTCATGTAATAAATGAAATTTTGTCAAAGAGTACGTTTGATCATTTACTACCCAAAATATACAAAACTATATACAAGTGTACATATCAATTCATAAATTATTGTTTTGCACCCACTTTAGTGAAAGAAAAAAACAGACAATTTAAAAAATTTAAAGGTAGCAGATAATAGTGATGTGACCCTAGCCCCTCCATGAATGAAAAACCTTCCAAAATGTTTTACTTGCAAATCACACCATTATTTACTTCCGATGCCTTCGCTTTTGATCAGCTCTTTGTCTATTCTCATCATCCCATTCACGATCGTACAAACTGATGATAATAAGTTAAGGACGCAGCAGTACACCATTATTATCAACAATGGAAATCTTACATTAAATCGAATGAAAACATGTATTTAAACTTGACTAACGCATCTATTCAAGGATTTTAAATTAATTCAGCTTTTTTGGTCAAGAAAATAAGTGAATGAATAGCATGCAATCCAGACATACAGGGTATCATACAACACCATTTAAGTAACTCATTTACCAAATACCCGATTCACAGCTTTCTTCCATGCATAATGTAACAGAAAGAAAGGGAAAAAAAAGGGTATGTAAATAAGCACATAAAACAATCAAGATAGACATGAACTTGTGAATAAAACTTGCAAGCATATTAGCCTAGTATTTTGCAATTAAGGATACGGATCTGATTCACGACGATTCAGCTTGCTGGCTACCTCTTTACCATGAATCCTAAGACTCGGTTCATCTATGTAACTGGCATGCTGGATCATTCGCCCCCTTCTGTCTCTTTCATCATATGCTTGTGACATACCAATACCGGGGAGAGGATTAACTGGTAAGTACTCCCCAGGCTCCATAGTTGGTAGATGCTCCCTCGTAAGTTTACGTCTCTTGGATGCAGCATTAAAACCCTCTTCTTTTAGAATGTTTGATTTATCTCTTTCCCTCTCTTCCTCCTGCAGAAAAGAACAGATGTATCATATGTCCATTCTGTTAGAACATCAGAAGATGTTAATGAGCGCCGAGAAGCAAACCTAAAAAAACAAAAAAAATTGAGTGCTGAGAAGCACACGACTATAACACAGCATTTAGGGCAACACAAGAACCAAACCTACGTCTATAAGACAATGCATACATGTGTCAAAGTACTCTATTATAAATCAAAGATAATCACAACCAGGAAGCAACCTTAGCTCAACCTGTACAACAAATAACTCTTGGTTGAAACTCTAATAAAAAAAACCCTATAATGCCTTAAATAATAACATTATATGCTAAAATATTTCCCAGATTTGTTGCATTTTAACCTTGAAGTAATTGTCGATGTTATCCATCAGCTTCAAAAACAAGTAGTTCCTCATAGAAAACCATGCTCATTAAATGCCTACCACTCATTCACTTGGTACCAAAATTGGTCAATGAAGACACTTATCACAGTTTTTTATGTTAATCCATGTTTAACAAGTAGTATAAAGAAAAAATCATACTGTATTTTGTTCTTTTAACTACTACGGACAAAACAACTAGTTTAGTGAAAAGACAAAGGGACATATTCAGCCTCTAAAAAATTTGTATATGATTACTGATATTTTTAAGAACATATCCACTAGTAAAATGTTGATGCTAATCCAAAGGGATATGCTACAATAAAACAATGTATAATACTCGGTTTAAGTCCTTTGACCATAGTGTACATACCCCTAGTAACACATCTAGTAAACTGAGAGAAATAGTATGCACTCTTAGAATTTGGGTCTTAACATGCACAATATTGGTTCATACCTTCCTTTCTTCACGCTTCTGATCTTGAAAATCTTCTTTTCTACGTTTGGGATCATCCTGCAAAATCACAGTCTCTTCAGACCGTCTGAGTTCTTTTTCTTCATGCCTTGGAGAAAGTCTTTGCGAATGCCTCATAGCTCCATACCTCCTATCAGCATCTTCATCACGCCTACCAGCCCCAACAGATTGAGGAACCATATTAGGAGGTAAAGGGGATGCCCGATGCAAGTTCTGTCCATGGAAGCGGCTCTCTGTGTGAGATTTTTCTATCAAAATATCATTGTATCGTAATTTACTTCTATCATCCTTAGCCTTGTCAGAGAGTCTGTTGAAACTCCTCTCACTACCCCTCTCTTGCATTCTCTCAATAGATCGTTCTCTTCCATATCTTTCTATTGACCTGTCCCTAGGTTTTTCTATAATAAAGTCATCACCATGAGACTTATCCAGACGGTCCAATCTTTCCCTGTATTCCCTTTCATATCTTTCATTGCCTTTTTCTTTTGGCCTTTCCAATGACTTATTACCTGCTCTGTATAGACCAAGGTCGGCTGGCGTCACTTTGTCATCAGCCAATCGAGGATCCAACAGCTTCTCTCTTTCAGAGAATCGAACTTCACCCTCTAAATCTCTTAGATCTACATCCCCTTTCCACCGTTTACTTGGTCTGTCTAGTTCATCCACAGAACCAGTTCGCTTCTGAATTTTATCACTAGATTTTGTGGTAGCTGTGTTTTCATGCCTGGGGGAATGAACTACACGAGAAGAGAATCCTCTAGTGAAGTCGGCAATATCATTTCCATTATCCTTCACCATAGAAGATTTGGCTGCCCCAACCTCTGCCTTTGATTCGTTACCAGAACCATCAAATGCAATTTTTGCCGACGGAGCCAATCCTTTTGCAGAACCTGGAACGCTGTTACCATTAGCATTGATTGAAGAAGAGACGTTTGTTCCAGTGTGTCTTCCATCTGATGCATGGGTCTGAAGATCCTTGTCGTTGCTTGAGGAACCAGAAGCTCTAGCAACAGTTTTTCCAGATCTACCATCTTCTTTCAAAGGATCTTGTTTTGATGGCTTCAAAAGTGAAACAGTAGCCATTTTACGTTTCACAGAGGTTCTTGACTGAAAACAGGAGAATCAGGTCATTATAGATAAAAATAAAAGGAATACAATGGAAAACAGGACAAACAAGAATTTTAGCCGGGAGAGAACCAACACTTCAAAGCCAAATAAGCACTAGAAATAGAGTCATTCTTGTCAGGAAGGTGTCCACCAATATGAATGAAACAACAATTACAAAAATAAAAAATAAAAAAAATCAGTTTACTAGTGCGCACAGCTGCACCATGGGAAAAGATTTTTCTAAATGAATTTACTATTGAAATTGGCATTTGGTGTTGCTATAGATGTGGGGTAAAGATTGCCCCTACTTATAAACACTTGTTCTCCCAACCAATGTGGGACTCTTTAACACACATACCCACGCTTAGCACTATTGGGCTTAGTGCGTGGATATAAATGGTGGTTGCCCGATAGCGGAAACAAGATAGCAGGTGGCCCAACGGATCAAGGAGGAGGCTCTAATACCATCTAAGAAATTGTGGTTGGGCCCAACACAACCCCACAAAACCGGTTTGTGAGGTCAAGATTGCTTTCACTTATAAACACTTGTTCAGGCCATCTCCAAACCAATGTGGGACTCTTTAATAGTTTGAAACATTGCATTTAGAAATTGCATGAGATGTTTTACCACATTCTTTTGAAAACACAAACTTGGGTCTACGATATAAATTTATTAGTTTTTAATGATTAGTATGAACTCTAAATTACAGGAGTTTTTCAACTCTTCTCTTATCAATATCAGCTAGTAGTAGAACTTCTTCCTCCAGATCACATGTATTCTCCCGGTTTCTTTCCCTCTACTAAAACAGTAAGCTGAGGCAATTAGCAGCTAGTTAACAATGTGACGCAAAATGGATCACAGACAAGCCCATCATACAAATGGAAAATGCCAACTACACAACATAACAAAGATAAGTAAATGCTACCTCAACAGTTCTTGTAACGTGTTCATCTGGTGCCCTACTTATGGATTCTTGCACTTGCTTAGGGTTTTCCGCGGATTTTAATGCCCCAGATTGTCCAGCAGGTGAGGGTAGAGATGATTGAGCATCTAACTCATTCACCATTGAGCTACCCTTGAGTTTTACGTGGCCAGAATCAGATTTTGTCGCTGTAATGCTTTCAGTTCTTTCTGACTCGTCATCTGTAGTTTTTGTTCTTGCTGTCTGGTCTTTGACTGTGTTTCCAGAGTCCAGATGTTTCCCACTGGCAGATTCAGTCAGAGAAACATGAAGACCAATCCCACTTTGTATAGCTGCAGAATTTCCCACTGCAGATTTAGTCATAGATGGTGCAGACTTGAAGACAATATAACCCATACCAAATTCTTCACCGGTAACCCAATAAGGCTGCATATTGGATGAGATTAGTGTGCTAAAACAGACAAGAAATAAGCTTGTGATAAGATAACATCGTACCTTCCTAGCAGCCAGCGCTGCTGCTACACCAGTTGCCAACACCTTAAGATCCTCTCTTTCATCGCTTTTAATCTTAGCTACCTACATGGATGATGAAACATTTTTAGAAAATATGCACAAGTGTTCAAAATAACCAAGTTTAATATAAGGATAACTTACCCGCTTTTCAAGACTTGTCCCACTCTTCAATGTAACAGGGAAAACACTAGAAATTTTAGTCAACATTATAAGAGCATTTCTAATCTCCATGTACTCGCTAGATTCCAGACACTGAATTAGTAACTGTGTGATTCTTTGACTCCATTTCCAGAGTTCCTATCAGCAATAAAGAAGAAACATGAAAATGGTCCATATACAGCATTATCTTATGTAAACTCGGAAAGAAACAAGATCAGCCCCGCAAAAAAACAATTGAGAAAAATCTGGACAACGCATGCAAGGGAACAATTTGAGCAGCTTGAAACTAGCAAACAGATGAACTTGCCTTAATGAACTGCCCATATGTAACTCGCTTGCTATTTCGTTCCCTGGAATACACAGCAAATCCCGGCATGTTTCCACACTCACGTTCATAAATAGATTCATCACTCTGGAAATAATAAAAGGTAGAAACAAAAAAATGAACATAAACATTAGAAACATTGAACAAAGCCCCGAAAAGCTATTAAAAATTTGTAAAAATAAAATTGTAAAAAGTAACAAATAGTAATAATTAATTAGTTACCTTCCAATGGTAAGCAATCTTCAAAGTCTCATAGAGAAACCTGCCAAGCCTACCGATTTCATATTCAGTGCAGCAGCATATCATTGGTTGAAGGGTTTTACAAATAAGAACATCTATGTGGTTGACTGTGTTAAAAGAGGGTGTTCCAAGGGAATGGAGTGTGTGTACAAACATAGCACAATAAACAGCATCTGGCATACTGAAAGTACAGCGTGGAAATATACAACGCTGAAGAAACTCCATGTTAATCTTCAAGGTATCATCAGGACATGAACTCAGCCATTTGTCTTTTTTATGAGAGAGCCGTCTATTAACAGATGCGACATTTTTTTCATGCTTATGTAATTCGCTAATAAGACGATCAAGAGATTCTTGAATTCTTTCCTTTTCTTTCTTCCTCTTGGTGATTGCTGAGCTTGAATTGTCAGAAAGCTCCTCCAAAGATTTAAGATTAGCATGCAGCTTGGCTATTTCTGACTCATAACGGTTTTTCGGAACGTACAGATCATATAACGTGAGACCCCAAAATGTTGCATAAAGATCAGGAGATAGGCTATTCCACGCTTCTGAAGGCAACATGGTTTTAACAGTATCGAGCAGATATGACCACCTGTATACAGTAATACAATTGTAAATACCAATCCATAAAACAGCAGAAATAAACTTCGAATATCTTATTGTACATCTGATACAGATAATAAAGCAACATTTTAAGGCTCAAGTTTTTCATCTGGAATGGCATCTAATCCATCTCAACATATTGGTTTTAATAGTTTTATGTTGAAGTATATCAGGAAAGTTTTAACAAAATACATGAAAAAAGGTTAGAATTATAACCTAATTGGATTTTTGTTGGAGCCAATATCTAGAACCATACTACCAGAATAATCTGCAGGGTCAGACTCAATGTTTGCAGATGAATGACTTGCAGCATTTCTATCATCCAAGGGCCAGCAAACATTGGGAGTCCTCTGAGACTTGAAAAGTCTCATAACAGGGCGATATATCAAGAAAGCAACCTGACCAGAAAGAAAAAAAGGAATTAAATGAGGTTCAAGTAAAGAAAGGTATGCCATAAATACTGCAACTCAAGGGAAAACCAAAACAGAAATAAAGATGATGCCATGCAGTAACGAAGTTTATAAGAAACAAAGAGACAGAAGGGAAACAAAAACCTCAGGGTCCAAGTGGTAAAGATGGACCAGGTCACCAAGTGAGGGAATAAGAATAGCATAATTTGATCCTGGTGTGACTGCACTGCCTAGAAAATCCACATATTGAAGAAGAGTGCCATGACATCTATCAAATTGTTCACTGACCATTTTAATGTAGGGTGCATCTGCATTGACGAGAACCCTGCAAAAACATTAAATTTCAGAATAATATCTAGATTGCCAGCTCTAACATTACAAGTTTAAGAACTTACAGAGAACGATGCTGAGCAAGAAGAAGCAAGAGGGGGGTCGCCAACTTTGGTTCATCTTTAGGAAGTAATGCATCTCTAAGCCTGCTAGTTGACTTTATCAATGCCTGCATAGATTATTAGATATTCTTAGAATTCGTGGTTGGGCCTAGCAAAACCCCACAAAACCGGCTGGTGGAACTCTTTAACAGATATCTTAGTGACTTACAAAGTCAATCACCAACTCACCTGATAGAACATTAAACTAGGTATAATTGCTCTAATCTCAATCAGTTATGCAACAAAAAAAATTATGCCCATTGTATGTACTCACTAAATTTCCCAAAACCAAATGTAAACAAGTGCTTATTAACCAGTTCAATAAGTACAAAACAAAACAACTGTGGCAATGTAAATTAAAAGAAATTTGAATCTATCAAAAGTGCCATTTCATCAATCTCTTGCTTTCCAAAATCTTTAAGCTTTACTTTAGTACCTTATTATTCCGAGTCATCCCAAAAGAAGTTGCATGACATTTCAGAGTCTCACTCCCTGCCATAGCCTCCAGCTGTTCCTCAGTCAAATTCTCTGTGTACTGAACATTTGCCATTTGTTGGATAAGCTCCTAAAAAACCAACAAAAATGTTTAATCACGATCAGTATTTGGAATTTCATGATTCATATCACAAAGAATGGTATAATTTAATTAAAAAAGATCAACAAAGAAGAAGAACCTGCAGTAGAACAAGCTCAATTCCTTGTCCCCTTTTTAACTGGTTCACAAGATACTGGAAAAGGCCCCGCAATTCCATTGATGGATACTTTTTACATCTATCATAAAAAGACTTGAACTCATGAAAACATTCAAAGAATATCATTCTCTTGAAACAACATACACAATTATGAACAAAAACAGGAAATAATGGAGACAAGACAAATGAAGTCAAACTGTCTATATCAAGTACCACGAACATTGCATAAATAAATAAAAAATAAATAAGCACACTGAATCGTACAGCTGGCAAGAAATTGCAAGCATGACTTTATCAGCTAGAAACATGTTTAGTGGAGACCCTCTTAACTTGCTATATAATAATCGCCACACATCCCAAAAACTCTGCCCAAACAACATGAAGAAATTGCTGAATCTAATTGTAAAGAGGAAATCGAGTACTGTTCTCACCAGCAGATGATTAATTTGCTCAACAATATGATGGCACATTCTGTCATGAAATGGATCTTAAGAGGTGCTACATTTGCTCGTAAAACTTGAGGGTCAATGATATCGACCAAATTATTGTATTTGTTTTGCATGCTATTTGTTAAATATCTTTTTTATGCACCGTTACTCATTCCTTCCATAATTATTTCTTATTGACTGCTGCTTGAATTCATTTATAGTTAATATTTTCCAGTCATTTAATCCTGATCTCTTTCATTTGGTAGATAACTACATTTGTCTGAGTACATATTTTCTCTTTAATAATTCAAATAAGCATACATAATATTTACCAAAAACTGATAATCTTTTTCTAAATATTTTTTATTTAGAGTCAGGCGTACATTGAAAGTAGCTATTTAGTAAATCATAAAAAATAGATCCTACATTTCCTTCAATTTCATATTTTTACACAACCTTATGCCCTAACTTTATCAAGCAGATTTTTATTCTTCTTCAAATCGTGTATTTTTAGAGTCACGTGTACATTGAAAGTAGCTATTTGGTAATATAACTAAGGCCTTCTAAAGAAGAACCAAACCAATAAACATATACTTCAATTCACAAGTCAGGGGAATTTAGAAAGCTAATACAGAATATAATCACACTCCAAGTCTATTTGATATTATCAAGCGCTGAATGTTATATTAATCAACACAATGCTTTAGAGAAAAGGAAGGCGTGAGAGAAGAAAACCAAACCAAACTGTTTCAGAGAATTCAATTCCCATCCCTCCAAAGCAAAAACACGTATCTAGTGTAATAATGGCCCCCAAAGTTGTTCAGGATTGACAAGTATGTTCCGCAAAGTAGCAAACATAATGCAGCAATAAGCATATCATTCTTCATTTTTGAAGTTTACATACCCCCACAAGACCATATATTAAAAAAACTTGTTATGCTATCCATCCATCAGAAGAAGGCCAACTCAATCTCAATGTGCTGTACAGACAACCTAATCACAAACTGTCTTGTAGTAGTGAACTATCGTAGGTCAACCAGGTAAACTACTGATGGTTAAGTCAAATGAAATCTGTCTTTTCTGAGTTCCTTGTATGTCCATTTGAAGAAAGAACATACTATCTAACAACAAAACTCCTCCATTATGTCCATTTGCAGATAAACAGCTTCAGAAAGAGTCGATGGTTTCTTTCATATCTTGCGGTCTCCATTAGCATCACAAGGTGAAAGTAATAGCTAATGGAGTATTCCACTGACAAGAATGCCACTACCAACTTAAGCCTCATCAGATGGATCAAAACTTACAAATTATCAGCTCCACACCAAGGACAAAGCATCCATGTCAAACAGTTGGGTTTTTACAATGACTAATCAATATATAGCAATAACCCAAATTAAACAGTCCAGGCTCTTCCCTCTCTACAAGGCCAACAGCTTAGGAATTCGATTTCCAAACTTTTTTAAACCCATGACCAATTAAGCAAAGACAAAATGTTTTAACACATGGTATATGGATCTGTCTCCCTCCTGAAAGTAAGTACCCCATAATAGCCATTAACTTTCATTTCCTTATAGACATTAGAAATGACCAAAAATCACTTGGAACCACGGGTACCATGCATACAATACAACTCATTCTTCACATTAAAATCACTCCATTCTTTCATACCCTCCATTAGATGACTTCCAGCATAGATCATTGAGAATCATAGATGTCATGCATACAAAACAGATGACTTACAACTGATATTATTGCACTTTATAAGCACTCATTTTTTTATCTTCATTAACTAATTGTATCAGGTAACAGTGCTGAACTTCTTACATTACAAACCAAGCTACCAAAGAAACATTACTAACCAACTTAACGAATAACTTCATTTAAATCAGATAATTCTCCATCTATCGTGGTAGAGTCCTATTGCCGCTGATAATTCTCTTGTATATCTTAATTGGCCTATTAACTTTATGAATTGTCCTGAAGAAATTACAGACAATGGACTAACGGAGGTTTGAACTTCGAACTTTGCAAGGATAACAAAGAAAGCTCACCCCTATCGACCAATAAATATATGTTCCAAAATATCTGTCACAGAATGCCAAATCATTATTCACTGAGAACCATGGGTATCATGCATACAATACAAATCATTCTTCACATTAAAATCACTCAATTCTTTTATCTCCTCCATTAGATGACTTCCAACATCGATCGTTGAGAATCACGGATATCATGCATACAACACTGATGACTTCCAACTAATATTATTGCACTCAGTAAGCATTCATTCTTTTAGTCATCATTAACTAATTGTATCTGGCAACAGTACTGGACTTCCATGCAGCCAAAGAGACATTACTAACCAACTTAACAAATAACTTCATTTAAATCAGATAATTCTCCATCTATCGTGGTAGAGTCCTATTGCAGCTGACAAGTCACTTGTATATCTTAAGTGGCACATTAAGTCTATGAATTTTCCTTAAGAAATTACAAGGACAATGGACTAATGGAAGTTTGAACTTCGAACTTTGCAAGGATAACAAAGAAATGCCCACCCATATTGACCAATAAATATATGTTCCAAACTATCTGTCTGTGTATGCCCACCGTTTGGCAAGCAAAGTGATTTGTATTGATCTGAATTGCCAAATGCACAGGATAACTTGTCAAGAAACTAAATACAATAGAAGTGCGAAGGAAACAACTATACATACAGGTGGCCCCAAAATGAAGCTAGAGATTGAAGCCAGTCTGACAAATTAATCCCGTCATCCTTTAACTTATCACGTCCACCAAGTGCCAATCGCTCAATCACAACGTATTCCAATATATCATATTCAAGCTGTTAGAACAAAAAAAGTAAGGCTCCGAATCAAAAACAATTTACCAATATTGAAAACAACTTCCAAAAGCAGAACATGATTAATGTCTTAAGAAACAACATATGGAAAAGTACAAGGACATATATGAAAAGAAAAATGGTTGAGCTTCAAACTAATTGGAAGGCTTCCTTCCGTACATAGATGGTTGTGTTAGCATAGTTCAAGTTTCTATATATCCTCCTTTATTACAGACTCTTTTCCAGGTTTCAGTAAGGCGACTCAAAGGATTGAAAAATAAATAAGGTCTTAGGTCACACGTCTCTTAAAGCTTATTATGAGTTCACGTATTACGATATCGCCAGTGGATGCAGTGAAAAAGATAGTGAAAGGAATATAAAATAAAAATACAAACCTGAGTCAAATACTTAAATGCATCCACAACAGGAGTAATCATGTGTCTGTATGCCTCAATCTGCATATCACACAATATGAAAAAATCAACATAACAGAGTGCACAACATCATATAGGCCAGAGCCCTTCAGCCTTCGCAAAATACAAGCTCTAGTAAATCAGCACCTGCTGAACAATTGTTCGGAGGACAGTCATAGGGTTGGCATGAGCTAATTTTGCGACCATCCGACCCAGCTGCTTCAAATTTTCCTTTGCCAGCCGTTTCAAAATACGTCTAGTGTCCAACTGTATAAAAATAAAGCAAATAGAATAAATATAACAAAGAATCAGGCTTGCAACATTGAGCACAGATGGTCCACACATATATAGATTGTCAAACCTTGGCAGTTTGTCTAGCAGCCAACAGCATAGGATAGCGGTCATCATCTTTTTCCCATTCACCGTATAAATGATATCGTGCCTAAATAGGTAAGACTCATCAACCAATCTTGTAGATAACAGATAACAATATATCAGGTAAAGGGATAAACAACAAATGCAAAGGAAAACCTCATAAGGAAGAAGACTCATTAGTTCCCAAATTGCCTGGCCAACAGCTGGATTAGCAGGAACCAACTGTAGAGAAGGTAGTAGACAAGTTCCTAAAGCATCCTCCACCCTTAGCCTTGCTTCCTTCAAATGTAGGTGAGGATTTCCAATAAAATGAAATTGAGGATTCAATGCGCCGTCACCATGACTAACAAGCTCGAGAGCAGAAAGGTAATAACCTCTCAACAACCTACAAACCTACACATGTTTGAGGGAGAAGGCAGGAAGGGAAATCATTATCAGCATAAAATACACCAAGGAGACAAGTTACCAGAATATTAAAACAACTTAATGCACCTTCTGTAACAACATAGTATCTCGGTAGAGAAAAGGTCCAGTACAAGCAAGCATCTGAAAAATTTCCTTTGGAAGATCAATGAAAGAACTGTATCCTGAAGGGTTATCTACGTCAATAGAATCGGTGCTGCCTCCAGTGGACGATCCAGAGTTTTGAACATGTGCTTGGCGAATAGCATCATATGGTGAAGAAATTGACTTCTCAATAAACCTGTATGAAGATCTTGGTATTATTTAAAGCTATTGCTAAAAACAACCATTCAAACAAATTGTTGACCGTAATAAAACTCAAACAAAACTAAGTGACCCAAAAATCTATGCTGTTAAATGCATTGACAAGGTACAAACATACAGGCATAAATAAATGTTGGGTGGGCACCATGAATTTGGAAGAGCTTCTCGGTCTATTTCAAAATATTTTGGAAGGAAAGATTGGGGAAAAGTTTGGCGGAAGCATGCAGTTGATGCAGTTCTGTCACTTTGTGTAATTGGTTGGTATGTAATGAACATTTTAAGTGTAGGCAGTGTTGTTCGCATCTACGGACTACGAAATGGAATTTATAGTTGTCGATTCAAATCATATGAGGAGCTGTTTATAGCTATGAATCTGGGGACGTATTGAATATATCGGCCAAGGCCCAGGGAAACAAGTGGGAATAGTCCAGTCCCGTTAGTGCTAAGGTTGCCTTCCAAAAGAGGGTAGTGTCACGTGACCCCATTCTTAAAATTGTGTTCTAGGGTTTTCATTTTAAAAAAAATGATCCATTGGACTTTTATGGCGTTGCTTCAGGAGACTTATGTCACATAACTCTTCAGAAGAAAAAGGAGACTGATGTCACATAACTCCTTTGGCCTTACTTTGGGATAAGGTAGCTTTTATGGCTTCCCTCAAGTGTTGTACTTGTGGCAGTTTCAAGGAAGTTTCAGTTTCGAATATGCAATGGCATTAGAATATGGATACCATCACTTCAATCCTGATAAGACTGTGACAATCTATTTCCAAGTCTTCACATAATACCTTAAGCTTTCAGAATAGTTAGTTTATAACATTTTGTAGCAAAGCCTCAATGGCCAAGTGGTCCAGAGGCCTTCTCGCTCCAATATTTTTGGCACAAGGTAGACAAGTTTGAAGTTTGGGTAACTCCAAAGCGCATGTGATTACATTATTATTCATGCTTTTAGAAATACTAATATAAATAGTATTCATGTGCCATCGCCTAATAGCTTAAACATAACTTTGTCACGACCCAATTTGGATCATGATTATGTTCGATGATTGATAGCGGATGCATGGTAGGCCTTCGAGAAGATATGCCAGACTAGGATGATAGTCTGTGCGCCAATCATGATCCAAATTGGGTCATGACAACGTTGGTATCAGAGACAGGTTTTTGTGTGGGTTCTTATGTCCTGGATTTCAAACTGTTTTAAGTACAGTCTGACTCTATTTTATTGACTTGATAGTTAATCTAAGAAAAGCATAGCTTTTGTTTTTGGAGGATATCTTATTACCCGCCCCCATTTTTTCTCATATATTACTACAAGCTCTACTTAGTATAAGGCTCTGTTTGGTAAGCCCACCAAATGAGCTTATAGCTTATAGCTTATAGCTTATAAGCTCGTTTGACAAAAAAAGCTCTGTTTGGTAACGATCTTTTACCACGAGCTTATAGCTTATTTCACGAATTTCCACGAGCTTATAAGCTATTTTTCAGAAGCTACTTCAAGTAGCGTTTGAGCTTATAGCTTATTGTACTTTATTCCACTTTTGCCCTTGCTATTTTATCTAAAATCCCTTTTTACCCTTTATAATTTATTACAATCTGAAATATTTTTACGTTAATGCTGAAACAATTTTCAATCCCATTTTTTTGTCACATGATTTTTTTTTCATTTAGCAATATAAGTAATTTTTTTTACGACAATTTGCAATGAATGAGTTTTACGTAATATGAATCGTAATATGAATTAAACTTTTTAAACAAAAAACAGTACACGAATATAATAATTATCCAATTGATTTTTATTTTTATTTTTTGTTGTTGTTCTTCCTCTTCACTTTTAATATTTTTGTTTTTTAACATATGGATTCGATTTTTCTTTTTGTTTTTAAAATAAAAAGAAATTAAGTATTTTGACCAAAAAATAAAATATTAATTTATTAATCTATAAAATATATATATTAAATTGATTAATTTAAATTATTAAATATCTTAAATATTAATTTATAGTAGTATAAATTTTATATGAATTAACAATGTCCTTTTATGTAATTTTACATTTATCAGCTAGTTCAACCGCTATTTTTACCAAACACTTTAATTAGCTTATCAGCTATAAGCTATCAGCTAAAAGCTATCAGCTAGCTTATCAGCTAGCTTATAAGCTATCCGCTATTTTTACCAAACAGAGCCTAAGTATACTTCCTCATCAACATTGACATATTTTTATCCCCTAAAAAACACATCATAAATACATTCATAAGATATGCATGTCCAAAATGCACTCAAATATAAGTTCTCAAAGCTAATGCCTGCATGACAGAGAGATATTATACACAAGTCTTACCTAAACAAACTATCACATATTTGAATATGTTCCACTGGATTGAGTGGTGAGAGGCGTTCAAATAGTACATGTGCATGATACCTGTTAAAACAAAAGGAAACCAACCCATGACTATATGCATTAGAGGAAATTCTACAAACACTGAAATACTACAAAAATTAAGCCATAAATCAATTTAGTAGGACTGGAAAGGAATCAAATCTTAAGGAAAAAATTATAAACTTTGAGATCCACGTTACATCTCAATAAGATGGTTAGCAAATCGAGATTCAAATCGTGGATCGGAAGACTTATTTTCTGAATTCTTAATCTAATATTTGTTTGAATCGTAAGATAGATGATGATTAAAAATATGGTATTTCTAAGTAAAAACAAGTGACTTGGCAAAAATATAAGTTGATATATCATATACGAACCTCAAGAATTCAAGATTCAGGTCAAAAATCAAATAGTAAGGGCAACCCGGTGCACTAGAGCTCCCGCATATGCAGGGTACGAGAAGGGGTCCCACCATTTGCTGTATTGTACGCAGCCTTACCCTGTTTTACACAAGAGGCTGTTTCCAGGACTTGAACCCGTGACCTTCCAGTCACATGACAACAACTTTACCAGTTGCATCAAGGTTATCCCTCAAGTCAAAAATCAAATGACAAAAAAAAAATAAAAATTGGCTACTATACAAAGTTGACAAAATTCAGGTTGGGATTCATCAGTGCCGTTACATATTGCCTATAGCAGCGCTATTGTATAGCAGAATTTGAACAAATTGTTGTGGTTCTGCGATATGTTATTTAGTACAAAATATAGTGAAATAGATGATACTAGTGTATTAACCCGTGCAATGCATGGGCGACAAGCTACTATTTTTCAATCTCCGGAAATTATTATTTTTTGTTTTTTTTTATTTATCGAAGAAAACTATTTATTCCGTGTTTTTTTCTTTCAAATTCGCCTGTGTTTTCTTATGCCGCAATGACAAATATGTATCCTATATGGTTATGTTCATTAGTGATAAATATATGTCCCGTGTTTTTATGCATCAGTGAAAAATATAATTCCATTATTTTTTATATTTGTCAACAAAAGATGTTTGTCTTTTTTATGTATCAATCACAAATATGTCTTCCTTTGTCAATGAACCACAATTGAACAAACCTTATTTTCTGTGATCCACAGTTGACACTTGACAACACTAGTTGGTCCATGTCTAATCTAAAATAGATGCACAAGGAACTCGTATTGATTGGGTTCAGTTTTGTATCAATTTGAGATACGATTTGCATGTATCATAAGATACTGAATACCATGCTAAATAACATATACAATGCTGATTAAATCATCACGTGTAAAATCATTAGCACAAATGAAATTCAAGGCAAATGTCTCCACAGACAGCAAAAAAAAATTCCATTGTCATTATTGGTGAGTAATTAACATATAGTTTATAAAAATGGTTAAATAAATTAACTATTTTTTGACACGAAGTAGTTTAAACTGACATACAAAGGAGCAGGCTGTGCGACATCACAAAAATATAGCATCCAAAAAGATAAAAATCAAGAGCTTGTCATAATAACTGTCTTTATAACCACATGCAACAAGTAGATTTACAAATCAACATACCAGTCATCCACAGAAAGAAAGCCAGTAAGCAAGCCCAAAGTTTGACTGTTTTGAAGCTCGGATTTCCGCTCGCCAATTGCATCAGTTTCCATGGCTATAGCAGCAAAGAGATCAACAGTTACATCCCCCGTTTTCTCATCATCCATTAGATCTTTTCCGGTAGCAGCAAGGTTTATTTTTCCAATTTTATTAGCCTGTAATTAAGATTGTTAATCTTTGTGATACCAAACAAGCGCCAAAATAAAATATGAAAACAAAGGAGGACAGAGCAGGAATAAAAAAAAAAACATGAATATGTTAATATTACGCAAAATCAACACCAACACTAATAGGTCAAATAGATTGAAATTGAAATTTAAGCACTCGAAGTTCACATAATTCCAGTGAAATACCCAACCCGTATTGTTCAATTGAGTTGATGCAGCATTCAGAAACAAGTCAACTACAGACTAAGGAAAGATTAATAATGCAAAGCATGAATGAGCCCACACACATGACTGGCCTCACATAGGCCATCAACAAGGAACCACCAAAGACAGGAGGCCCTCAGAATGTCTGAGGCTGTAAATATTCAGGAGCTTACAGCCGTATATTAATTTGAATACCAGGCTAACCAATGAGTATCTAAGGGATATATGAACCAAGGAAAACGGCGCTCTAGTTCTGAAGCACAGGAAGGGACTGGACTGTTTTCTTGCAATTTCAAGATATTTTGGCTCTTAATCTCTCCATATTTCTCTTTGGCAAAATTTCTGATATTATTGCCAGATTCCTGTATTTCTGATTCTTTTTTTTTTTTTTTTTTTCATTTTAGCCTTATCCCACACAGTAGTTTTGAATATTTTTATTCCAAACCAAAAAATAAAAATAAAAAAACAACAATAAATGAACTACCAGAGCATGAATACCTCATCAAGGCGCTTGGAAGAGAAAGTGCTATAATGCTCAAATGCTTCTTCATCCTTGGGGAGTAAATGAGCATATCTGTAATAAAAATGATAGTTAAAAAAGTATCTCATAAATTGTACAAAGCACCTCCAATGATGTATGTAAATCTCCTTCAATGCAACCACCACTTCGTGTTCGTATGACCATAGAGCAAAATATTGATTCAGTATTGAATAACTGTTCAGAATTACTACTATAGTATTACATAAGAATAATAAATGTGATTCTTGAGCAGCACATGAGCACAATATCTTACATGCTATCAAGATCGATAAAATCTTGCTTCACCAGCAAGGCTGCAAGTCTATAGAGCCCATATGGTACAGGATTACTGACTTCCATGCGCTGATAATATTGAAATTTAAATCCAAGAATCTGTGAAGCTTGAGACTGAATAGAAGAGAAAAAATTATGATATAAAAACTTCCAGTTTAAATTTTAAAATAAAATATAAGAATTACAAAAGCTTCTATTTTTATCTACCTTGGGAAAAATAGGAATCAGCTCTATAAACACATCATTATCAGGCTGAAGTTCAAAACACTCAAGCACCTGATAAGAAACATCCGTCAGTAGCCAGATACAACAATAAATGATAATGCAGATAGGCGCCTGAGTTTATTGGGAAAATAGACACTTGAAGAGATCCAACTTACAATATCAAAAACCCGGTTTGGATCCAAATCAAAATGACCAATCACTGACTGCAGAAGTAAGGTAAACCAGAAATATGATCATTATTATTATAAAACAAAAACAGAAAATCATGGTTGATCATTATCATTATAAAACAAAAACAGAAAATCATGGAATATTCATAATACTTCAAATTGTTAAGACCTTAATAATGCCCATTGTTGATGCAGATCCTTTTTCAGTCAACGCTT
Source organism: Medicago sativa (assembly GCF_051527215.1). Classification (NCBI taxonomy): domain Eukaryota; kingdom Viridiplantae; phylum Streptophyta; class Magnoliopsida; order Fabales; family Fabaceae; genus Medicago; species Medicago sativa. The sequence goes on from NC_140755.1 coordinate 104,072,715, forward strand.
CAGAGTCCCGACAAAGTAGAGTGACCTATACAATTAACCTAAATTTAATACAGCATACAGAAGAATCTTATCTGGAAAGCATAAGGCATAATTCAGCCAAAATCTCCAACTTATAGAAAGATTAAAGACTGGCATTATGTTGTATTCAATCATTCAATATGTAAGAATTCGAATGTCAAAAAGAACCATATTGTTGATTAAAAAACCCGATAAAATTTTAATATGTTCCAATGAAATATCTATTAACCATGTCGCAAGACTACCTAAATCTACAAAAGAATTTCCTAACAAAGCACCCAAAAGAGAAAACAAACATTATAATTAAGTCCCTTCACATGGAGTCATAACTTCACTCCTTGTCCTTAAAGCTCTTGTTATTTCCAAATTTGTGCAACTTCACCTGACCAAGGGACAACAATAGATGGACCCATACTAATGCTTAATTAATTGGATGCCATCCTCTCATTTAAACAACAAAATTAAGCATTCACTTTTATTTCCAAAGAAACCGCCTCATATTTCTCCTGCTTGAGTTTCTAGTATCTATATTTTTCTTCTGCGCATGATCTCTCTTTCTAAGTCGTGATAAATAATCTACTCTTTTGGTCAAACTTAGTTTTCTTGGATATCATAAGTTCAGAAAGGTTATTTGCATGTTCCTTATATTGATCCATAAGTCTCTACTCTCTCAGTTTCTTCAAAAGTATTGGAAAAATGTCAACAAGCAACTCTACCATGTACTCAAGCTGTTTTGAACTGTGATAGGTCACATGTGAAAGTGCAGCATGTAATAATAATTCTAGATTACATCCAAAAAAGTAAAAAAGTCAAGAGAACAGAAATTAGAATTATACCAGTTTGGCATAGCCCTCACTCTCTTCTCTGAGAAGGTTGAATTTGGTTTGCTGATAAAGAAGTCGTGTATTAACTCTGACCTGAAGTCAACAGCACAAATGAATCAAATACACACAATAATGAAACTCCCATCAAGCAGACATAGTGCACAGTGAAGAATCTAAATTCTGAATATTTGATTCTGAACTCTGAATACAAGAGATTTTGGGTGTTGATAGGTCGGTGTAGCTTACCAAACAGGATTCAATTAGTTACACTTTGCAACAACCTTGTACCACAAACTAACTTTGCTATTAAGTACTTAATTATTCAAGACAGGCAACAAATACCGAGTATGAATGAAGTTCAAGATAAAAAATGGTGTGGGGGAAGGCATATAACTACAACTTTGCAAGATTCTTAATGGTGTGTGACATGTTTATAAAAATTAAGTGCTCACCTCTTTTCCCTTCAACTCCTGAGCCTTGATTTTGATAAATTCAGCCTCCCCCAAAAATTCTTCCTACAAATGCATAGCAAACCAATAAATTTTATAAACGCAAGAAACTTAGAAAGCATAAAAGCTCTAGCCTACAAAATTGCTCAAGAAACTGTCTAGAAGACAACTGACGAACTATAATGTTAATAATTTGAAAATGAAGGAGACCAGAAAAGCAGACCTCGCAACGTTCTTGAAGTAACCTAACTGGAACCAATTTGGATTCCACAAGCCATCTTGCCTACAAAATTAAAACTTTTCAGCAAAAAATAAATTGTAGAAAAATTCGAATGAAAACCATGAATTGTATACAAAACATTAATATATATTCTACACAATACTTGTATAGACTAAAGAACACAAGATCAAATACTGACCAGTTTAATGAGACGAGAACGAAACTCTCCGGACAATGTAAGCTGTAACCAAGGAGATGAGCAAGTAAATTTATTCGGTGGACTTAGTACAAACAATATAGTTATAAATTCATAAACACTCAAAGCTTCAAATCAATTCAATGTCCCATTGCATGGTTATAGGCTTGTAGATATGCATGTATCTGTTCTGATGCTTAAGAATGTGGAACTTTACATAACCCTATAGTCAAATGATATTTTAATTAATAAACTCAATTTAAAAAAAATAAAAATAAAACTCTACCAAGCTATGGCGAGTAGTATTTATCAACTTGTGGAGAATTTCACAATGAAAAGCATCAGTAACCTATGAAGCACAGACGCACTCACGGATACTGACAGGTAGATGTCAATATAATTTGGGAAGATGACATGATTCAATGTAATCACAAAAGTCAGTGTGGTGTCATGTCGGTATCATACACCAGGCAATGTCTTTGAGAAAATCACATAATTCAATTCAATTACACGTGTCGGTGTCAAACATGTGTCAAACACTGACAAAGCATTGAACACGTCTCTGAGATAATGACATAATTCACTGTAATCACACATGTCGGTGTGGTGTACTGAAGACGCCTTTTATCAGAAGTGTTAGTGCTACAAGTCAGTAACTCACATCTTGTGCCATCTGGCTGATTATATCTGCAAAATTTGATGCTAGATTCTCAGCGGAAGCTTTAACCTCGGAGAATGTGACAGAATCTAATGCTACTTTACACTTGGGAAACGGCAATTCACCACGAACCTAACAAACAACAATCAATAATTGAAAATAATCAGAAGATTGCGGAGGAAATTGAAAATTAGTAATGGAGAAAAGGAACGCACCATAGTGGAAGAGAGTTCGTAGAGGAAGCGAAGCATTGGAACAGGTTGGGAGAGGTTGAGAGAAGGGTTGGCATTGCCACTACTCCATTCGCGAACACGATCCTCTGTTACGTATACACACTGCACCGATGGTGCCACAGACATTTTTTTTCCTTCTGATCGCAAACCCTAGAACAGAACCAAAGCGTCGGAAAGTTGCAGGGATGGAATGGAGGTGAACTGGGGAAGAAAAGTGTAGAAAAAGGTTTTGGAATATTGTTAAGCATGTGATTACAATGGGATGCTATTCGGTTTTAAACTTCAATAAACATTTTTTTTTTTTTTTTGAATTTAAAGTGTATAGAAAGTGCAATTAATTAATCTGTTATCGTTGGTTTGGACAATGCATAAAATATGCAAGGTCAGGTTCAAATCCCGGGCACCACCAAAAAAATTAATGTGTTTTCACATCAATTAATTAATATATAAAAGCATGTAATAAATTAAAAAAAGTATTTTAAAAAAAAAAAATCCTTAAATCAGTGCGTATAAGTCATTTTTTTTGGATCAAGTAGTGGTTAAAATTCACATTGTAAAATGAAAAGTGGGATATGTGAAGTTCGAACCCAGACTCTACATATTACAGTACAATGTCTCTGACAACTGAATTATATTCACCGAATATTGTACACGTCATTTATTTAAATTTAAATAGATGTACTTTAATATGACCATTTAAAAAATAAATTAAAAAAAAAAAACAAGAATTGAATAGAGAGTTCTCATATAACTATCATAGGGAATAGGTATTCATTTTCTCTTCTTTTAATGGGGTCTTTAAACTTTTTTTTTTAGGAATTGAATAAAAACTAAAATATACCCTTGATCTTTGCAAATATAACGAGTTTTGACTTTCATATCTATATAAAAAAATTATTATATCACCACAAAATGTTTTGTTTTTCATAAAAAAAAAATTATAGCGAATTTCTTTTTGATTTGTTCAATTTGACCTTGGTGGCATTTCTTGACCATGTACAAATAGTATACACTTTTCGGTCACTATATAAGCAAAATTTAACATTTTATGTTCATTCAATAAATTGTGTATTTGGTCTATATTAAAGATCACATGCATTATTTATTGAATGAACCTAACATATAAAATTTTTGCTTGTAATAGTCACCGGAGGGTGTATGTTGTGTATGTGATTGATTTAAACAATGTAAAAATAAAAAACAAATGACATTAAAATATCATCTGTTTTATTTAAATTTATTTTAATTTAAATATTTTAATCAAATTAAAATAAAAAGGGGGATGTTAGGGTTCGTGGGAGACAACTTTTTTAGCATCTTCTTCCTCTCATACCGCTAGAGTCTCCTCTTACCATAATACCACAACCAACGTTTTCTCATTTTAAATTCAAATATCTCAAGATGATGACGACTTTATGGTTGTATAAGATCGACGATTAGGACGATCTCACTGAGAAGATAATTTGTTTTTTCTAATGATCATCGACGATGATATGAATCCAACGTTTTAAAGGATATTTAGTTTGGATATAAATTGTAAGGAGCTACGACGACCTTTTCATTGATAGCATGCACAGACAAAATGGTTTTTTTTTTTATGTTTACCATCTGGTTTTCAGGGAAAATGGGTTATAGTAATTTGGAGTTCGATCGTAAGGTAAGATAGTTTGACCAAAAATGAAATGGTTTTCCTTAAAAAAAAATGAAATGGTTTTGCGTATTATTTTCACAATTAAATCAACAAACCATATTTAATAATAAAATTTACTGATCCAATGATTAAAACTAACTTGTGCATGAAGTAATATTTGTCTCATTTGTAGATCAAATAAATGGTCTATTTGGTTTGTTTTATGAATGGGGAGAACAAGTCTCTTTATTAATGATGTAATATTTTTTTAAAAGGAATGATGTAACCAAGTTGCTTGAGTTTCAGTGGCAAGGAGCTCCTTCCAATGACGTATCCGGGGAATACCGAGTTCGATTCCCAGGGGGAACAATGCTTTGCCAGTGAGCATGCCTCTACGCATGAGCCGGATTAATCTTCCACCTTTGGTGGGTCGGAAACCGGTGCGAAAACCAAAAAAAAAAAATATAGACAAAAATAGGCAGTGTACTTTCGATAATTTAAGTTGTATTAATGAATTTAAAAAATAATTTCATAAAATAAGTTAGGAGGGGATAACAATATCTAGAGCTAGAGGGTTTTGGTTGGGGGTTTGCAAATTGCAGTTGGAGATGTCTTGTTTGCAGGTTTCATCGTCCCTATCCCAAATCACTACCTTTCAGCTTTAGCATCACACACACACAATCTCGTGAGTCCATTTTCTCCTTTTCACCGATCTTAATTTTTTTGCCACTTATTAATTTCTTGCTTTTATGTGAAAAAGAACAAGTATGGATCCTAAACAATTATCTCTTACTTCACCCAAACTATCTTTTTTATCTTCATCTTTTACCCCTTTACCATTTTTCATCTCAAATAAACTTCAATTTCTTCAAAAACCAAATTTTTCTCTCAAACTTCACTCTTCCCTTCAAAAATCCCAATTTTTTGGAACCAATTTGCGTTTGTTTCAATCGAATTCATCACATGTTGGTGTGCCCAGATTTGATAAAATTATACCAATAAGTGCTGCTGTGAAGAGAAGAAAAGAGCTTCCATTTGATAATGTGATTCAGAAAGATAAGAAGCTGAAATTTGTTCTCAAAGTGAGGAAAATACTAGTGAGTAAGCCTAGTAGGGTTATGTCTCTTCAGGAATTAGGTAAGTATAGAAGAGAATTGGGTTTGGATAAAAAGAGAAAATTAATTGTAATTTTGAGGAGATTTCCTGGTGTGTTTGAGATTGTGGAAGATGGGTGCTACTCTTTGAAATTTAGAATGACTTCTGAGGCTGAAAAGCTTTATCTTGAAGAATTGAGGGTTAGGAATGAAATGGAAGATGTTGTTGTTACCAAGCTTAGGAAATTGTTGATGATGCCGTTGGAAAAGCGGATTTTGTTAGAGAAAATTGGGCATTTGGCGAATGATTTAGGACTTCCTCGAGAATTTCGCGACACCATTTGTCATAGGTATCCAGAGTTTTTTAAAGTTGTTCAGACTGAAAGAGGTCCTGCACTTGAATTAACACATTGGGATCCTCAGCTTGCAGTTTCTGCGGCCGAGCTGTCTGCGGAGGAGAATCGAATTAGAGAAGTGGAAGAGCAGAATTTAATTATAGATAGGGCTCCTAAGTTTAATAGAGTAAAGCTTCCTAAGGGTCTTAATCTTTCAAAAGGTGAGATGAGGAAGATAATGCAGTTTAGAGACATTCCTTATATATCGCCTTACTCAGATTTCTCTATGATTGGTTTGAACACGCCGGAAAAAGAGAAGCATGCTTGTGGAGTTATTCATGAGATTTTGAGTCTTACACTTGAGAAGCGAACTCTTGTTGATAACTTCACTCATTTTCGAGAGGAGTTTCGATTCTCACAGCAATTGAGAGGGATGTTGATAAGGCACCCTGATATGTTTTATATCTCTTTGAAAGGAGACAGGGATTCTGTGTTCCTTAGGGAAGCTTATCGAGATTCTCAGTTGGTAGACAAGGACAGATTGTTACTTGTAAAGGAAAAACTTCGTTCGTTGGTTGATATTCCACGATTTCCTAAGGGTAGGGGTGCCGGTCGCACTAGAGATAGAGATGGAGATGGGATGGGAGAGAATGATATTGATAGCAGACAGGATGAAAGTGGTGAAGAGGAACAAGAATGGTCAGATGCTGATGATTTAATCAGCGATGGTGATGATGATGACGATGATATCGATGATGACTGGATTGATGATGATGATGATGATGATGATGATGATGATGATGATGATGATACACCACCAGATTTTGATGACGAGGAGGTAGAAACATCGGAAATTGAAAAGAGAAAGACAATTACACGAGTTCAAGACGCAAGACAGAATAATGAAAAGGTCCTTGTTCCATCATTCCCTGATGGTCGTCCCAGAGAACGGTGGTAATCTTGAAAAGGCTTTCAAGCTCCATGCTCAGAGTTATTGATGAAAGAAAGCATTGGGCCGATTGATTTGGGAAATGAGCTGGCATTCACTATGTTGGAAGAATATGGGTATCCTTCTTTGACAATCCATGGTTCGTGAATTTTCTCTGTAAACAACAAAGAAGTAGATATTATGTCCTCATCAAAACAAAATGTTGAACTGATGTAGATGATTGTATCTGTTGCCTGCTTTACTGTATGATAGATCAATGCTTCTTAGAATATATTGTTCTCGAAACTTATATTTGGAGAGCCAAAAGGTTCAATTTAGTTATACTTGTTGCTGCATGTTTTCTTTATATTGATTTGGCATGATTGAAATATTTACTTTGACGATAATCATGCTACACAAGTTTGCATATATAATGAAATAAGCGCGACAACATGTCTAGTGTCATGTCAGGTGAGTTACTTTTGGATCCGCGTTCTTCATATATATTGGAAGTTTGAAATTGCAATTTTATCTCTGAGAGTTTAACAATATTGCAAAAGACTTGTATCTTGTATTGAAAATAAACACTAGCATACTGGAGTACATTTTTCGTAGTCTGTCTGATGTTTATCTGTCTGCATACATCAATCTGAGTTATAACATTCGGGACTTGGTATATCATCATCACCTGTTATATGCTTAACTTGGAAATTTATAACTTCCCTTTTGGACGGAAAAACTATGTCTGTTTAATAAGTGACTTTTATGAATCAGAAAATCATGCTTGTTTGTATTAAATCTTATTAATCTATGTCTTGCTTTTGAGGCCAATACCACTAAAGATGTACAGTATATGGTCTAATATATCATTTGTGTTTGTGTCAAAAAAAAGAAGATAGTATCATTTGTGTTGTCATTATTTTCCATCCTCCAATGACAAGTAGAAAATTAGAAATTACGTAGGTTATTTGTAAATTGTGACTACACTCAGCAGCTAGCTAATATATGCGTTTCGTTCATAATGGGATGTTTCTTACAACACGGGCTTAACAAAACACAATTCCTAAGAAATAAAATTATTTAGCAGTAAATAACTTAATTCAAAATAAATTGATTTTATTGAATTTTTTTTCCCCCTCCTTTCTACCACTTCTACCCTTTTTTTTACCACAAGTTGTTAAGTATGTTTTTTATTTGTTACTTTTGAAACTTCTTTCAGAGAATTGGTTGGTTGAGGTTTCTCTGGTCAAACTTCAGATTCAGTGGATCAATTGACCTTTTTGATATGACTCTCATTGTATCGTTCGTTGAAGCGATTCTGAAGAGCTCTAAGAGAGATGAGTGCAATTTTTTCAGGGTAATTTTAGTTTGCACCACCAATTATATGGGTTCAACTTGGACCATTTTTGACAATTATGTGACAACTTTCTCTTTTACTTTCTTTCTTTATTGCTTTAGTTTTTGTGTCAACACTCATTTTTCTTTATATATTTAGGTTGTCCCACAATTTATCAACAAAAATGGTTGATCAAATAAATATATGAGAAAATGGAGACATTTTTCATATATTTAGGTTGTCCCACAATTTATCAACAAAAATGGTTGATCAAATAAATATATGAGAAAATGGAGACATTTTTCAAAAGAGAATTATGTTTTTTTTTTATTGTAAAGAATGATAAACTAATGCACAGACATAAATGGCGAACAAAGTAGAAACAAAAATCCCAACCGAATAGGAAGTCCGACACGTATCAAACACAAAACTACGTCTTGGTTTTGGTTCAACAAACAAAGGAAGGTGTGTGACTGCATGGCATCACCTGAAGGAAAGCAGCCGCCACTAGCATAGAGAATGTGGCGGCAAATGGCGTCACCTGCTTCATGCAACCGCACATTTGGCCTTCTCACCAATTAAATTAACAATTCAACTTTTCTTTTCTTTTCCGTTTTCCTTTTTTCTTTCTGCATTCCCGGGTATGACCAAAATGCCCTTCCCTAATTTTCATCTAATCCAACAATGGAGGCATTTATGTTTTGTGTTGTGTCTGTGGTGTGGACCCATTTGGAAATTGAATACATATTTATGAACGATCGTGAAGTTTTTTAGGCTGCTGCTATAGTATTTTCTTTGGATTTATGAACGATCGTGAAGTTTATTTAGGCTGCTAATATTATTATTTTTTTGAATTTGTCAAACATATGCAACAATGTACGTGTTGAAAGGAACTAAAAATAACAATTTTTTTATTGAAAAACAATAATTATTTATTAAAGAATTATACATTTTATACTAAATGTACAAATTCTAATACAAAATTATTACTTTAAACTTTTTAATATGTGTAAATTTGCAAATAATAGATTTTTTTTTTTATGGGAGACTTCTAGTACTTTTGTGATTGATTGAATTTCACTGATAGTGGCAGAGCTTCATATAGTTCTGTAAAAGGCCTAAAATAAATTTAAAAATATATGATGAATATTAAGAAGTTACAAAAATATCACTTATAAGATTCAAGTATTGGTGTATTCATCGTTTAAGATATAGCTTGTCGCTGTGTGGAGGTAATTTGGGGATCGATCCAACTGAGTCCCTTAAAAGCTCCAACATAGCTTGCCACAACCCATTGTAGAAGGTTGTTTGGAGATTGGCCCGCTCGAGTCCCTTAAAAGTTTCAACATGGCTTGCCACTATGACAAGGTTGTTTGGAGATTGTCTCCTCTAGTAATTTAAAAGCTCTGCCACTATTATAAAGAAAAATTTACTTTTTAGATTTATTGAATAATTGATGTATTTGATCTGACAAAATACATCAATTAGATTTATTGAATAATTGATGTATTTGATCTGACAAAATACATCAATTATTTGATAAATCTAAAAAAAAGTTTGAAATAGTGATCTAAATTTATTTTATTACTCTCTTCAACACTTTTTACATATACTACTCTTTTTCACTCACATACATAATAACTATCACATTTACAAACAAAATCATCTAAAAAAAAATGTTATTTTCTTTGTATATTTCTTGACTAAATATTAAACTTCAAAGTAAAATGAAAAACAATATTGTAGATTGCAATTTACAACTAATATTTCCTACTAACAAAATAAGATAGTAAGATACAAAAGGTAGATGAGGGTATTTTGGTCCATGAAAATTTCCCTCGTGTTTAAAGTTTGGCAACCCACATGAGCAGATTCTCATTCAACTACAACACAGGTGTTCCAACCTTGAAGTTTGTAATTCATTTAAACTTGTGTTTTTTAGTTCTCCAACTTCTATGCTCTCCCCACACTATTTAATACAAACACACAGGAATCAGGCACAGAGAGAGCGAGGTTTCGCTGTGTGTGTGGTCACTTGCATTTCATTATTTTGCATCTGAATCTCACTATACCAATTGTCACACTATATATAAATAAAAAAACAGGAGAGAGACACACACAAGATTCTCCAATATACACACCATTGGTTAAAACCTTAGACACCATTGTCGGAGCTTGATCATATTGTTATTTCATCTGTGCATGTTCTGTTCTTTTGGGGAGATACTTACTTCTGTTCTGTTACATTCATTCATTCATTCATTTCTTGCCTCCTTCTCAGTCTCATCAGGGTAAGTATGTACATCTGTATATATACATGCATTCATTCATTCATTTCCATATTCTTTATTTTTTTTTATCCCTGCTTATGATCAGATTTGTTATATCTTATATCTCCCATGCTCCACACACGTTTCCTCCTTTCATCTTTAAGTTTGATTTCTTACACTATTATTTAAAAATTAAAATTAAAAGAATAACTAAACTATAATCTGCTTAAATACGAAGTTTTTATTGGTAACTTCTCAAAAGTCAGTTTTCATAAATGATTTTACAACTGTAGAAAAAAATAAATAAATTATTTTAAAAAATAATTATTTTTAGGGTCATGCTGACAAGGTCAATTTTACATTGAAAATACATTTTCTACACTTTTAAGTATTTGGTTACATAAGTTTTAAGAAATATTTAGGCTAAATTACACCGTATGTCCTTTGTGTTATTTAATTGAAACAAATTGTTTTTTAAGTTTTTTTTTTCGTGCCACTTATGTCAAGTTATTTAATTGTAACATGTTAGTACTTTAAGTATTTTTCGTAAAGTTTAGGTTTTTAAGTTATTTAATTGTAACTTTTAGGTCTCAAATAACTTATATTTTTAAAATCTAAAATACCCCAAATTCTTACAGTTAAATAACTTAAAAACCTACTTCCTCCGGTCACTATTATAAGCAAAAATTGATTTTTTTTAGGTTTATTCAATAAATGATGTATGTAGTCTATATATAGACCACATACATCATTTATTGAATGAATGAATCTAAAAAGTGAACTTTTGCTTATAATAATGACCGGAGAGAATAATTGATAATTAAAAAGCATAAAGGACCAATCTGTTACAATTAATTAACATGACCTAAGTGATACGAAAAAACTCAAAGAAACAATTTATTACCATTGAATAACTTAAAGGACCTTTGATGTAATTTAGCTTAATTTTTACGATGCTTGTTTCCTTAGCATTTTTCTTATTTTTATTACGATAAAGTAAACAAATTACATCATATTTTTTTTTAATATTTTCTTTAAACTATTGAATATAATTTCTTTTAATATATAACAAACGGGTCATTCACCCTTCCGTGTATAACATGGTTTTTTAGACTTGGATAACCTTGCACAAAGATAAGCACCTTGATTTGTTCACTTTTTTTCTTTTCTAAATATTTTGGTCATGACTTTTTTTTAATAACTACCATTTTCATTTATTTTATTTTATGGATGTACCTCGATGTAATTTTTCTCTCACCAAATAGAACAGTTTGACTCTTTATTGGGTAAAAGGTTGCACAGTTAGATTTTTTTTATTATTATTTTATTTGTGATTTAATCAATTTTCAGTTTACTTATTCTTTAGATAACTTATTTTATGGAATTTTTTAAATATATTTTCTAAAGCAAGAGAGATCAAGTTACCACGATACAATAGTTAGATATTATCACACTATTCACCTATTCTTGTTTGATGTTTTTTTATTATAAAATTCACCGTTGAATTAAAATTTTATAATATGGATTATCTGTAGATATTTTTATTATCTAAATCAAATCGTTTAGTAAAAGCGGAAAAACATAAATCTCGATGTATTCAAATGACATTATTCTAGGATAGTTTTTGGATATATGTAAAATTTATAAAAGTTATCTATATGATAGTAATTTTTTAATCTACCAGTGAGACCTTGTTGTGATAGTAATTTTTTAATCTACCAGTGAGACCTTGTTGTATTATGAAAAGAATATAGCATGATTGGAATATTATGTTGGAAATTCCAAGGTCCTCCTTACTTTTTAGTTTATGCTATTTTTGGTTTGTTTGGTACGATATTTTGGTTACACTGTTTGGTAGAATTTAATACTAGTGCTTTTGAAATTGGAACAAGTCTTTTTTCCTTCCTAACATATCGGTTTAAAGTTAGATCTCTTAAATATGCGACAATTCCGAGAAAAATAATGCACAACCTTAGACGTAACCTCTACTAACTAAATTAATGAAGGAACAAAGAATGTGACATGTTTTTCCTCCTCTTTGATAGATCGATAATTTCACCATGTATACACTAGGTACACTATTTACCTCTTATAGAATTCAACAAGCTTTGCATTTTTTTCCTAACTAAGAAGAATTCAATGTCCATCTGATCCAAGTTAATGTCTTAACCTAACTATGTCTTAAACTTTGGAGGTACACACACAAAACAAAGATGTTTGTTTTATATAGTTTAGGAGTTGCGTTCATTGATGGGTAAATTAGTTTATCTATGACATGTTTTTGACATCTTTAAGAAAGCTATCGTTAATAACAAGAAACTAAATACATAGTTCTTGTAACAGTTTTCTTATAAAATCCATATTCACATGTTAAGCTTGTTTCAGGCACCAAAACAACAAAACTGAACATGTTTGAAGCTTTGTGGTCTGATATGAAGTTTTTAATTCACAGAAACCCAATATAGTGGAGGATCTTGCTGACTTGCACAACAATCAAAAGCTATGGCTTACACAGCAGTTGGCATGCCTACCTCTCCAACAACCCCTTCAACTAAGGACATTACAAAAGAACGTTATGGTCTTCGCCGCTCGCGCTCCAGCATAGACCTATGTAGACGTTCCATTATGCAGAGGTCTTATTCTGACAGCTATCTATGTTGCTCCTTCAACCGTATACAAGCCACATCTGTGCAACCAAAACTTAAGGACAACGGGTCAACGGGAACTTCTCCGTTTCAATTTTCAGGTTCCATTCTCCCAAATTCTTTGCGCTCATTCTTATTTGACCAACAAACCAGCAAGGATATGAATAAAAGGGAGAAGGATGTAAATATTGAGGAAAATATGGTGGAAACTAGTAACGAAGAGAGAGTAAATAGAGCTAATTGGATAGAGAGGCTTGTGGAAATTAAGAAACATTGGAGAAACAGGTTACCGAAAGAAAGCGTTGATATGGACGTGATGTGCGACGATTATACATCTGGTGAATGTGATTGTGATGATGACAGTGTTTGTATGGCGGATTATGACGATGAAGAAGAAGGTGGGCAAGAAGTGACACATGATCGCGATTCGTTCTCAAAATTTCTTGTACAAGTGTCATTGTCTGATACCAAACTTTACTCTCAGCTAGCTTTCCTGTGCAACATGGCTTACGTAATACCCCAAATCAAGGTAAGCACAAATATTTGCATATTTAATCAATGAGATTTCATATATATTTCTAGATTTCCTTTTCCATGTATAAATCAAAAGATAAACATGAACATACAGCTCTTTCTTTCTGACCAATTTGCAGGCTCAGGAGTTGAGGAGATACTATAGCCTTCAGTTTATAACATCTTCTTTAGAGAAGAAAGCTGCAGTGGCAAAGTTAAAAGCAAAACTTACTCAGAACTCACCAAATTCACCTATAGATGACCTAGTAGTCTCTCAAGACAGCTTAGAGGAAGGAAAAGATAAGGAACAGAAGCCTCAAATTCGACTAGCTTATGACATTGCTGCCTCAGCTGCCTCCTATGTTCAACTGCGAGCTAAGAACCTTTTGACCCTTGCTGCTAAGTCACAACAGAGTGAAAATGAAGATTCTAATGGAAGAAAGGATTCTCCGGAACAGGAAGCAGAAGGCACTTCACGAGATTATAAATCAGAGGTTGCAGCTTATATGGTGGCGTCAACCGTGACTTCTGTGGTTGCATCTGGAGAGAGGGAAAGGCAGGAAGCAGCGACAAGCCTTCAGTCACTTCATTCCTCACCTTGTGAATGGTTTGTTTGTGATGATTTCAGTAATTACACTCGATGCTTTATAATTCAGGTAATTCCTTAACTAATATTTGGTACTTAGTAGTTGTACAATCAGGTTATATAATATTGGTGAAATTTGACAAATGTTTTTGTTTCATGTTGTTGCAGGGGTCAGACTCCTTAGCATCTTGGCAAGCAAACCTCTTCTTTGAGCCTACTAAATTTGAGGTAAGAACTAAGAACAATATTTATGGAATGGATAGATAGGCTTTTCATTGTCGTGTTGCAAGAACAATTGATAAGAAAAAACACCAGAGCACTAATAATCTATTCTCTTACAGAACACAGACGTACTTGTTCATAGAGGAATTTATGAAGCTGCAAAAGGAATATATGAGCAATTCATGCCGGAAATAATGGACCATTTGAAAAGACACGGGGATCGCGCAAAGCTTCAATTCACTGGACATTCCCTTGGGGGCAGTCTCTCTCTTTTGGTTCATTTGATGCTATTGACTAGGAAAGTTGTCAGTCCCTCAACTCTTAAACCAGTAGTGACTTTTGGTTCACCATTTGTATTCTGCGGAGGCCAAAAATTAATCGACGAACTAGGCGTGGATGAGAGCCAAATCCACTGTGTAATGATGCATAGAGATATTGTTCCCAGGGCCTTTTCCTGCAATTATCCTGACCATGTAGCTGTTATCCTTAAGCGTTTAAACCGTACTTTTCGGTCACATCCTTGCTTGACAAAAAATGTAAGCATTTTTGTTTGTTCTATCATTATATTCATGACTTAATTCATACTGAAGTCACTCAGATTGAAATTATGTTTGACTATTAATGTGTTAATTTTCTTCTCTTGAACATTTAATTTAATTTCTTTGGATATTTTCAGAAGCTGTTGTACACACCACTGGGAAAAATATTCATTATCCAACCAGATGAGATGACATCGCCTCCGCATCCTTTACTCCCTTCAGAAAGTGCCTTCTATGAGCTTGATAGTACTATATGTGGATACTCTCCAAGAGTTCTCAGTTCCTTTCTCAATCAACCACACCCTATTGAAACACTAAGCGATCCAACAGCATATGGAGCAGAAGGCACAATCCTAAGAGACCACGACTCAAGCAACTACCTTAAAGCTGTCAATGGAATCCTAAGACAACATTCAAAGACGCTTGTTCGCAGAGTAAGAAAGCAAAGGATTGATGAACTGTGGCCATTGCTCACCTCACCATCTCCACACTCATGGAGCCATGAACAGAACATGGAGAGATGCATCTTGATGACAAATGAGATAACAACAGGGGTCTAAAAGGCCTCCCTTTTTAGGTTCCTATAGAACATCTAGATAAAATTAAATTATGAAATTAACCAGGACAGTGAATTACATTTCTAAACATATAGAATTCTAAGTGTTTGTACCCATCATGATCACTTCATATTTGACTAACATTGTACAGTATATATAAAATGTCAATAATTCCAATAGAATAAAAGGTACCTATTGATTCTTCATGAATGATGAACATAAAATTCTACAATAATAAGCACTGTCTGCTATTCAAAACTAATTTACTATGCGTGGTTATAGAAAAACAAGAACCAGATCAGACTAGAGTGCTATTAAATTAAGAATCGCTCTTCTCTTTGAATGAGGTGTACCTTAGAACTGAACTCAGCGAATTCAGATCACCTAAAGCGCGAATTGACATGGTAAGGGGGCGAGAACCTCATACATTATTCTCAAAGTTGAAATTTTTGGATTAAGGTTCTTGTTTCACAAAATTATTAGGGAATGGAAATGATTACAGTAATAACATTTTGAGCTACATCAATATTAATAGGCTTTTTCTATCATTAATATAAAATATGGAAAACCATTGTACATTCTTATATGAGCACGAGTTTTTCTCCTCCAACTACATCTTCACCTTAAAGTTTTTCAAGGATCCCTTGACGCCCATTTTGAAACCAAACAGGATCAGAATTCCAATCCAAGGAGTCATTTTCTCTCCAATAGGGACTCAAGACTATTTGCTCAAGTTTGTGGGCATATTTTAGAACGTTCATAACAAACTCAACTTCATACCAATTGCCAACACAACCTCCCATTTCAATAACTTTGACCTCGTCATGTGAGCATATATCAACATCCTTGACAACTTTCTGATTTTCAATGATCTTTGGACGTGTGAGCTGAAAAAAAGTAAAAGAAAAAATTGGAATATTAGTTAAATCTTACAAACTTATATCATGAATGAAACTAAAAAAAACCTAAGCAATTTTTCTAAACTAATAACAAAAACTTGTATAACTATACATATAAAATACTTCCAATGAAATCAAATCAAAGGCTATATTTGGAAAGATAATGGACATACAAGTGTAATGAACTCAATATGTATTTGAATATTAGGATGTTTAAATGTTACTATCTTGATTGCATGATTCTCCAGGTCAAAAGTATAACTTAATTTAAAAAGTTCTAGCTCAAAATCAGAACGATAACCACAAAAAATAATAATAATAAAAGGTGTGCATTGACTATGTTCACTCACCATAATGGAAAGTTTCTGCAAAAGAGGAGAAATTTGTAGGATGTTTAAAATCCACAAAAGATCAAATTCTAAATCTTTTACGAAGTCCAAAGGCGAGAAAAGGATTAAATTCAACTGCTTAAGATGTTTGAGTGGCTGAGTTATATTTAGAGAAGTTGGGACCTGAACAAGAAAATGTAAGATTAGAAAAATATCATTCAAAAGAGAAAGAAATGTGAACAATTCACTTATGACTAACATTTGAATAGAAGTCCAATTGCATAATCTCAAGTTCAGGAAGAGTTGCGAAGAGTGCAAATGCATTAAGATATTCACTGCATGAAACAAGGAAGTGAATGCTCTTCAACAAAGGGGTATTAATGATCAAGTTATCTAAATCATATCCATAGTACTCCAATGAAGTGAGTTTAAGGCAAACTATCGAACTCAGGTTTATATACTTCCTGAATTCGCCGGATATGACATAGCATGATACAACCTTGAGATGACATAAGGATGAACTCAATATCTTTTACATTGATGATTTGAACTCACAAGAGTCTAAGTGGAGCTCTTCAAGACGTACACAATTTGACAACAAACATTCGATGAAAATTTCATCCACTTTTGCAAATTCAAGTGAAAGAGATCTCAAATTTTTGAATGGAATAAAGTCCCAGTTGGTGGGATGGCAAACAAGACAGGATTGTAGACGCATATGCTTTAGATTTGAAGCATTAGTCTCTGAAAATAAGCCAATGTCAAATTTATAACGTTTGCTTTGTAGTTTGACGTGCATAAGGTCTCCCTAGAAAGAGTAGATTGATTCTTTCAACACACCTTGCAATTGCAAAACTTATCCAATGGTCAATAGTGTTGTTGTATTTACTATTTATACCGAAGTTCACAAGGAAAGAATCGATCTTTGTTCCTTGAAAATTCTTGACAAACTGGTTTACTCGCTTACAAATTCATCCGTACTTATATTCAAATCTACACATCTATCAATCGTAAAACCACTAGGGACATCAATGAGATACCGAGTTTGTAGTAGCTCCTCCTCGCTGCTTGCAAGAACATTGAAGATATCAAAACATAGATCTCTCCTTAGAGCCCAAAGATTGCACCACCTTCTAGACAGTACACTGGTTTTCAACAAATCTTTAATAGATAACATTGTTAGGATATAAGACAAAGATGCAACTCACTAATGCGATCATCCATTTTATTGATCGTCAGAAAGAAAATAGTCGCAATACACCTGAAATATAATATATAGATGCAAAGTGGAGAAGTTTATAATCAATCCTAGTGAAATACTCCCTCCGTCTCTAAATAATTGTCACTTTAGCCTTTTTTATTTTTCTCAAAATAATTGTCACTTTAAATATCAATGTAACATTTATTATCTTTTTCCATTATTATACCCTTATTTATTAAATTTTATCTAACTTAACTACTCCACTAACTACAATTAATAAGGGTATTTTAGTAAATGAAACTAATTTTACCATTGAAATCAACACAATTAATCATTTTCTTAATAATCGTGCACAAACCTTTAACGACTATTATTTAGAGACGGAGGGAGTACATGGTTATTTGTATGTAAAATAAAGAAACAAATCTGGTGGTGATTTGGTTTTTACTCCAATCCATCATGATTCCATTAAGTGGCGGAGCCAGGATTTTTATAAAGCCCGAACGAAAAAAAATTTGCAATACATTTATAGGGATTTACATAAGAAATTGCAAGCAAATAATAAAAAATTTAAAGAAATTGTCCAATTTATAGGGGTTTATATAAGAAATTTAAGGGGATTTACATAAGAAATTGCAAAAAATTTGGGTCGGGCCTTAGAACCGCCCCTTTCACTAAGAATTTTGAGAGATGAGAAATCACTTACCGGAGAAGGAGGTTAGGCGGGAACGGACGGTGAGGGAGTGAAACAAGGAGGAGAGGAGAACTTCAGTTTGTTTGCGTGACTCTAAAGTCTTAACCATAACCTAATAGTAAATCCAACCAACATTATAAAAGTCCAGCACGCGTGAGGTTGGCTTCAATTTTTAGGGTTTATTATTATTATTATTTTTTTGAAGAAGGGTTTATTATTTTTATCACGCTATATATAATGTAATACTTTTCTCAATAAATAAATTAATTAATTATGCATGGCAATAAAATCCTCCCCGCTCAGACCCAGCCACCCCCTGTAACGCCCTATTTCTATTAAAGCGAGAAAACACGCGAATATGACAAATATTCAAGAAATAGACGCTATGTCTAAACAAAATCCAAATACGACATGCATATAAAATAATATCTCAACAGTAGCAGCGGATACAATATAATATCTCCAACACAACATGCCATGGTCAACAAAACATCAACATACGAAAATAATCCTCCAAGTCCGACACTGGACGAATTCTAACAACATAACATAAATCAACAGAACAGGAGGACACTACACCCTAATCAGAGCCTAAGATCTAGACTCGACAACCGACAACGAGACAACTCCCGCTATCCAAGCATCAACTCACCAAAAGCAGCTAATCCTGCACGGCGTCTACCCATCCATACAGACAGGTAGGCGGCAAAAACCACTGGAGGTTAGCTTCACATTAATCATAATTAAGAAATAATAATTGGATATAAAGAAGTCAAATTAATTCTCAATAGTTGCATAAACAATTAACTTCCATATATACATTCATTCAACCAACTCAAATATTTCAAGCAAACATCTACTTGCCACCGACAAACAACATTCACGTATCACATCAAGACGTCATTTCAATATGCAATGCGCCTATACTCGACACATACATGCATGTGGTACCATACAACAACATTAGATGCCAACCGCACATCTAAGTAAGAGTACACCTCCTCTTACTATGTAAAAGAACACCTCCTTTTACATTTAACAACTAACTTCATATGATATGATGCATGGACATACTGTAACACCCCATTTTTATTTAATTATTTTTAGTAGATGTGTGAGTATTTTTATATGAATTTATTTGTTAAATAGATGATTTTATGTGAAATATCTGTTTTGGGTGATTTTATGTGATATATGGAGTGATGCTATTTTATTATATGATTTATAGAGTTGTGTTTTATTTGAATGAATATTGTCTTATTATTTGTGGAAACAATAGGAGAAATAGAAATAATATAGAAATTATTATTTATTTTAATTAATGAGAATTAAGTAAATAATTATGAGAGTTTAGTGGGAGTTAAGTGAGAAAAGAAAGGTTATAGTTTTGGGGGAGTAAAAAAGAAGGAAAAAGAGACAAAAACTGTTTTCACGTAAAAACAAGAAAAGAAACTGGTTTTGGAGAGGAAGAGGAGAAGAACCAAGAGAGAGCTAGGAAGGAATCGATTGTTGTAGCTATTCGTTCATTTTGCTGAATTAAGGTAAGGGTGGGATTCCTTTCAATAATCATGATATATAATTTGAAAATTGATGAATTTGTTGTTCTTGGTTTCTAGGGTTTGAGAAGTTATGATAGATGATGAATTATGATGAAACTTGTTGTTGAATTGCATAATTATATGTTGTTTTGTTCCCTATGTTGTATATTAAACCTGTAAACATGTTTCTAAGACAATTTGGGTGATTAAGGGATCAAAGATGAGATTTTTGGGTGAAACTAGGGTAAAAATCGCATTTTTGAAAAGCTGTTTTTTGACCTGGTACTGTCAAAAACGTGGCACGTTTTGGGCATCGTGGCACGATTTTAAAATGTCGAAAGTTGGGTTTTTCTGGTCGTAAAAATGTGGCACGTTTTCCAAAATCGTGACACGTTTTCTGCAAACTTTTTCCTCGATTGTTCACTGATTTTCACCCATTTCTGTGTTGAATTAGCTTTCGGTGTAAACATGAAAGTTGTAGATAATTAAGTTAGCTTTATAATGGCCTTGGTTTGGAGTGGAAATGATTTGTAGATTTTGAGTTATGATAAAAATAGTTCAGGTGGGTCTTCAGAAAATTTTAAGAAAACTTAGCATAACTAATCTCTAGTTAGTCCAAAAACTTATGGTTGGTTTTCCAACTTCAAACTTAAGTGTTAGGGATTAAGTTGAGGTGTTTTATGGATATTTGACTTATGTTCTATTGATCAAAACTTAATTGCTTTTGGGGGATGTTTTAGACTTTGAGATGAATGTAATTAATTTATATATATGCTATGTTGTTGATTTCCGTTGTTGACGTTGTTGTATCATCTAATGTCAAAGTTGGGGAGTGTGTCATAATTGTTTTAGGCACATATGTTGTTGTTGTAGTCGCTGTTGAAGTTGTATGTTGATATACACAAGTTGAGTCCATTTGCATACTCACATCTGTTGGGGGCTTATGCCCTGGAATGTTCATCATTCAACCCGTTGGGGGCTTATGCCCTGGAATGTTTATCATTCACCTGTTGGGGGCTTATGCCCTGGGATGCTTTAACCATCCAAATCGTTGGGGGCTTATGCCCTGGAATGCTTAGCATTCAACGCGCGTAGATTGGTACCACCTGCATGATGCATTAGTTGTTGTTGTCGTAGCATTGTTGGGTTGTTGTTGTCGTTGTAGCATTGTCGAGTTGTTGTCGTTGTTGCATTGTCGAGTTGTCGGTGTCGTTGTGGATAATGTTGTTGTTGTCGTTGTTGCTGTACCTTGTTGCTGAAAATAATTATGTCGTTGTTTAGGTGTTTATTTAAATACATTATTAATGATGCCTGTTGTGATATGCTTTGTTGTTTTCATTAATTTGATGAATTATATATTATTATTATTGGATAAGTTTCTCACCCCTTCTGCGTATATGTTGCCTCGACCGTGGGTAATGTGCAGGTACTGATGACTTGTAGGTTTGGTCGGCTCAAGTGTCTAGGGCTCTGATACATACTAGGATGGGGAAATCGTTGCGAATGTCTTCTCATTCTTTTATGTATCATATTTTGAAAAGACCTCGTTGTTGGATTTATCATTGTTGAGGATAATGTCTATTACGTTGAGACCTTTGTGCCAAGATTTTCATTGATGTTGAATTCGGTTGAAATTATATTTTTAAAGAATTATTCCGCTGCAGTTTAGTAAGATATTCTAAACATTGATTTTAAATAAATAGATATTTCCTATTTATGAAATTTTGAAAAGTAGTGTGACACTCCGTTGTGTGATTACTCTGATTATAATAATTAATATTACGTTGTTGGGAGAACGGGGTGTTACACATACAACAATGACCCGATAATGCACAACTTCAACATACAACTACCAACGACAATGTAAATGTACACCTCCAATTACATTAACTAGCTCAACAACATTAGCATTATCAAGTACTCATGTCCACACACATTCAACAAATCACAATCCACATATGAGGCATCATCACATAAGTCATCATCAACTACACAATATCTCACAACAAATCCACATATTTCTCATAACCAAGCAGAGTGGAAAAATACATCATTTATGACAAACATCATATTCAACCTTCAACAACCAGTCATACATCCTCAATTGATCATATAAAATCATTCACAAGAGATTCACAAGGTGTAACATGTAACGCCCTCCTTTTTATTTAATTATTTTTATTAAGTTAGAGTCTATTTATGTGATTTATTTATTTATATGAGGTGTTAGTATTTTATTATGTGGCATTATTCTATTATTTATTAGAATATGAGAATTATTAGAGTAAGTAGATTTGGAGGTAACTTTGAGATTAGATGTCTTTTTATGATTTAGTCGATTTATTTTGATGAGTTGGTATTTACTAGAATAATATATATTTGTTATTTGTTAGAGATATATTTGTTATTTGGTGTAGAAATATATTTGTTATTTGTTAGAGATATATTTGTTATTTGGTGTAGAAATATATTTGTTATTTGTTAGAGATATATTTGATATTTGGTGTAGAAATATATTTGTTATTTGTGAGAGATATATTTAATTTAGAAATAAATAAGATTATGTGGATTATTAGTGTGAGTGGAATTGGGGGTTAGAATAGAAAGAAGAATAAGTTGTTGGGCCTAAATAGATTTGAGAAGAATATTTTAGTATTATAAATAGAGAAGCTTAGGTTGGAAAGAGTTTACCTTAAACCGCTTTTTGGAAAAGAGGAGAACAAGAAAGAAGAGAAGAGAAGAGAAAAGTCAAGAGAAGAGGAGAAGACCTTAGGAAAAGAACGTTGCTGCTGATTCAGGAATTAATCTAAGGTGAGGGTGAGACTATCTTGCATTAATATTAAGTTGTTAAATCATTAGATTACATCTAACAAGTTGGGGAGAGTTTGTGAGAATTTGAGAATTAGGGTTTTGAGAGAGTTTTGATGATTAGATGATGAAAACTTGTTGAATTGATGTAGAAATTGTGTACAAACCTTAGATAATCCATAGGATGATTATTGGAAGTAGTTTTGAGGTTAGAACCATGAGATTAGGTGAAACTTGGAGAAAATCTGCATTCTGCTCGAATTTTGATATTAAAACCTGTATTGATCAGTGCGGAATTGGTCTTAGGTGTAAACACGAAAGTTGTAGGTATGGATGTTAGCTTTCTAATGTCGTTGGTCTCACGTCAATAGGATTTATAGAACTTGAGTTATGGTCAAATTACTGCACGTAGGTCACAGTGAATTTTTATGGACTTTCAGCACAATTTTTCCGAATTTAAAATGAAAACTGGAATTGATCGGTACAGAATTGGTATTAGGCGTAAACATGAAAGTTTTAGATAATTTTGTTAGCTTTCTAGTGGCTTTGGTTTGATGTGAAAATGATGTTTGGTCTTTGAGTTATGATGAAAATACTACAGGGAGGTCTTAACAAAATTGTACGGTGACAGCATTCTCTGTTTCATGTTTTTGCGTTTTGTTCATATGTTTCTGTTTTGAATTGATCTTTGTTGTAAACATGAAAGTTGTTGATATTTGTGATACCTTTCCAGTAGCTTTGGTTTGACATGAAAATATGTTGTGGATAATTTATTATGTTTTTACAAAGATACATAGTGAATTATTGTTGATGTTTAAATATGATGTTATATGATGTTGTTTATGATTGATGAATATGATGTTTTAAGATGTTGTTTATTATCATTTGATATTGTTATATTATGATATGACATGAATTATTTATGTGATCCATATGTTGTCAAGATGCTAAGATGTTAAGATGTTAAGACGTTAAGATGATATGAAGTTGTTAAGTCGTCGAGTCGTTATGAAGTCGTCAAGTTGTTAAGATGTCATAGATGTTCATGAAGTTTCTAAGACGTAAGATGTTGAGTCCATGCATACTCATTTATAGATGAGGGCTCATGCCCTGGAGCTTTTGCTCAACCACGACGATGGAGCTTTTGCTCAACCACGACGATGAGGGCTTATGCCCTAGGAGTATATTTATGCTCACAAGCGACGAGGGCTTATGCCCTAGATTGGCACCACATGCATTTGCATTTTCATGATGACTCAAGATGATTTAAGATGATAAGAGTTGCATAGTCGAGTTGAGTCGCATTGTCAAGTCAAGAGTCGAGTCGATCATGAAGTTGTTTATGACTATGATTATGAAGTCGATTATGAGTTTGATTAAGAAGCTGTTATGATGATTATAAGATGCTAAATGATTATTGTTTTTGATGTTCATGATTGTTTTGATGATGATGTTTGTTTATGAGTTGATGATTATGATTTGATGATTATGGTTATGATTAGTACTTAATGTTATATGATGATGTTTATATGATTAAGATGCTATGATTAAAAGGAATATATGATAATGCTTATGACCAATATTTGTAGATATGTGATGATATTTATATGATGATATGATACGAAGTATATGACTAATATAGGAAGAATAGTGACACTAGTTAAGGAAGTTTTAAGTTGTTAGATATGATTAATGAATTATAAGATGTTTAAGTTGTTGAATGTACTTTATATGATTTATATGCTTAATATTATTGTTTGAGAAATCTCACCCCTCTGCTTGGAAATGTTGCTCTTCGTATGGGTAACTTGCAGGTAACCAGGATTAGTTGTGGTCGTGAGTGGACTCCTCACAAGAGTCCAGGGGTGGGTTCGGGTATATGGAAGTGAGGGCGGGGGCCGATGATGCTTAAATTCACCCCGCCCCACCCCGTTGTCATACCTAAAATTAATGTAATTTTTTTTATACATATCAAATCACACAAGATAAATATTTTTGAAGATATATCTTAGCAAATAATTTTATAAAATGGCATGTACCCAATGGCAATGGGTTCGGGTACCCCATCCCCAACTGGATGAAAAATATAACTTGGTCATGTATCCAATGAATTTAGGTATCCTTATATCTCATCTTCGCATGAACTCAAATTATATTTTGACTTTTTATATTAAAAAAGTTAATAGTCTTAAATTGCATTATTTAGACAATCAATTATTAATTTTTAAAAAATAAAAAATAAAATGGAAACAACTTGTTTCAGACTTTAATTTAAGAATAAACATATACGAATGTAATTTAAGGATTCTAATTAAAGAGTGATAAAAATATAATTTTGATACGAGTGAGATGAGTTTGGGGACGAATTCAGGGTGTGTATCAATATCTCCATTATCTGTGTTGTCTATTAAAATTGAGGAAAGCAAATTCAATCAATTCGAAATTTCCACTATCAAAATTGGGACGAGATCGGGTGGGTACCTGCACAAAAGGGTTTTATTGCCATTCCTAAGCAAGACGGCGTGGTATTGAACAATCGGAGGTTCAAATAGATTATGCAGATATGGCAAGTAGTTTGACGAATGGTAGAGAAGATAATGTTATTGTCCGGATGCTTGATGATTAGAGCCTTATTAAATTATAATTGGGAGATTAAATTTTATCATGTGTATCGAGAGGCTATCACTAATTTGGATCGAGATCACGGTTTGGATACTTTGATTTTTAACCTGCCTCTTAAGAGAATAGTCAAATCATTGCTAATGATTTTAGGGGGGAGATTACTTTTTCCACCCTACCCATTTCTCGCGCGCCCTTTTTGTTTTACGAAAATGCTTATATGATTTTCGGAATTTATAATCCGAATTGAGTTTTTCTTTGTTTTGGGGTGGAAAAATGAGTTTTTCATCAACTTAGATTTTATAATACGAACAACTTCAAAAATATGGCGTGTTCCTTTTTTTTTTTCTTCCGAATTATAGAATATGAACACCCCTTAAACACCCTTATTTAGGGGAAAAACAATTCGGATTATATAAATTCTAAGCTTGTTTGTAACATGGATAGCCAGTTTAAAGACCATATTAATCTTCATAACTATCATCCTTCTGTTTTAGGTAATTGTTAGCTATTCTCAGTCCAAAATCTGAATTTCGGGCTACTTGATCAGATTGCTTTGAAACTTTTCCAGAAAATTAGAAGAAAAAAACCAAGGATTAAGACTCCCATAGAAAGGACATCTTGCGAGGACTCTGCCCTTCAGAAAATTCAAAAAAAAATTGCATTAGTTTTATTTTATTTTTAGAATATTTTGGTGGCAATGCTGAAATGAGAGAGATTCTGATTGCTGCTTATGTATAAGCATATTTCGGATTATATAATCCGATCACATCCAAATTGTATTTGGATCATATACACAAAAATCCCATGGGCATTTTTGTAAAAAATATAGGGCGCGTGAGAAGGAAATAGTAGGGCGGGAAAAGTAAGAGTGTAAGAATTTTTTCTAGTTTCAGCCATAAAACACCATGTTACACCCCAAATTTAGTATTTGATTGTAATATCGAAATTGTCTTGATCTCAAATTAATTTTATAAACTCTGTATTGTCTCACTTTCACCTCTTTCTCTCTCAAAACGTCCATTGAAAGTGCTTGAGTATCAACGAGCATGGTACCGGTTTCTTTTTGCCGGTCAAATTCAATGCCAATCCACCGCTAGAAATCAGAACTCAATATTAATCCCTATGAACTGTATGAACTAGATAGCCATTGCGTTGCTGTGAGAATATTCTCCAGATTTGCAAGGATGAAATGATTGATTGTTAAGGAAGCAGAGAAGCTCGCTACGAACCTGAATTGATCTTTGTATGCTCATTAAACTGTATGAAATGACAGCCATTGCAAAGTGTGTTGTGTTGTGTTGTTCGTTTCAAATGGTTTTAGAAGAAAGAAAGATAAGGAAAGGCACGGCAAGAAAGTGCTAACGACAAAGACAAGACAACTACTTTGGACTATTGAGCTTGACAAAATGAACTGGACTTTAAAAGAAAATGGCCCAGAAAAAAATGACCCATAACCAAAAAAATGTGTTTTTTACGTATTAACTCGTAAACTTGGACAATTTGATCTGAGTTTACCACGTGTTAACTCGTTCAAACTCGTCAAACATTCTGATTTTGATAAAATAGGATTTTGCTTTCGAGTTAACATGATTTTAACACATAAAAACGTAAATTTATCCAAATTTACGAGTTAAAACTCGATTTATGGAACACTAACCGAATCGAGAGACATTTTCACGTATACAATACATTAACACTGTGACATGGAGTTCCGTGAATTCATTTTACTTGGGTAAGTGAAATCAGCTCATGTGTGCCCTTCCCATGTAAAAATAATAAACTAAGAGTATTTGTGAAAACATGGAACATAAAACATGAGCATGAGTTTAGATTCAAAAATAAAAAGAAGAGAAAAACAAAGGAAGTAAAAAAATAGGAATAGAGAAAGAGAAAAACAAATAAAGAGAACGAGGAAAGAAGAGAGGATAATAGTTGAAAATTTTAAAAGAGTTGAAGAATGTTTTTTTAGAGAGTTGTTTTTGTTAAATTAAGATGTAACCGAAAGTTCATCGGGTGTAATTAGAATAAATATTGATTTTTTTTTAAAGGAGAAGAATAAATATATATTTTTTTTTTAGAGAAGGAGAAGAATAAATATTGATATTCATGCTTATATATCATTGTCACATTCATTCTTAACATGCTTAATTAATCTAGCAAACACATCTCAACAAACCACACATCTCTTTTATCATAGTTATTACAAGGGGATAAAAACCAAAGAAAGTACAATTTTAATAAAATTCTCATTCAATCCCTCAAAAAAAAAATCTCATTCAAAATACAATGCTTACCAAAGAAAAGAAATAAAGCATAAAAACATAAATCAAAATCCAACACCATTAGATGGGAAAGAAGCTCAAATATAACAATTATGGAGTGCGTATTCTGCTCATTGCAGCGTGATTTTGTTTTTGTGAAGTAGTGTAATGGTAAAAATTCACTTTTTAAAAGTGAATAAGTTGATTATTATGGGTTCGAACCTCGACCTCTGCAAATAATAATGCATTCTTCATGTCAAGTGAACTATGCTCATGGAAACATTCCGGTGTAAATTTAAGTTTGCACCGAATGAAAAAATATATACACAGTTTTTGCAATTCTTTATATATCTAGTATTATATGAATTTTAATTTATTTCAAGTAATAAAAAGTTATACTTTTCTTGTTTAATTGAGTTTTAGCCTAATCCCATTTTTTTACTTTTTCCTTTTTTGTATTTTTTGGCTTTATAAAAAACAAGTAATAAAAATTTGTAACTAGTTTCTGTCAAAAAAAAAAAATTGTAACTAGTCATATTTTTCATTAAATTTATAAATAATTAAGTAATTTATTTTTATGAAATTTCTAAAAAAAATATTACTTTAATAAATAATTATTAAATTGATTTTTAATAGCTATTCTTATTTACTAATGTAATAATATAACAAATACAAAAATAATATGGTATATAGTATATTTTTTTTTGTATGCACAGTATATAGTATTGTTTATAAAAAACTATAAAAATATAATAATGTATTTTTTAGAAACATAATATCCTACCTATATAATTAAGGACTGAGTATAATCCGGTGACAAATTCCATTGTCCACAAACATGGACCAAATGAAGCCATAACAATGCTCTCTCGACTGACCCAACACAAGATTATTAAATATATATCTAAAACCAAATTTTTTTACAGTATCTAAGCGAATGATGTTTATATTTAAAGTCATGCTTATCATAATTTGTGGTGTTTATATTTAAAGTCATGTTCAAAAAAAAATTTGTGAAGCAAATGATGATGGTCGAACTATTTGAGATAGGATTGCAATGTTTCGAAGTAAGATGAACATTAGCAACTATAGTCACTTAAAAAAAAAAAAAAATTAGCAACTATAGTCAAACTATATGTCAGTAGTAAGTACTCTCCAACATGAATGGGCACCTTTCTAGTTGAGTAATAATATTTGTATAATCATTTTATGATAATTTTTGGGACAATCTTTCATCTTTCATTTTTATTGATATAAAACAATAGAGTGTAAAAGAGAAAAGGAGAGAATAAAATTATAGTGATAATATGAGAGAAAATTATTTATAAGTTGTACCAAAATAGTTGTACAAATTGATCCAACCAACATATGGGTCATAAAGCTAATGGAATCCTAAGACAACATTCAAAGACTTTTGTTCACAGAATTAGAAAGCAAAGGATTGATAAACCGTGGCTAGTGCTGAACTCACCATCCATCTCCACACTCATGGAGCCATGAACAGAACTTTGAGAGATACAACTTCATGATAAAGGAGATAGCAACAGGGGTCTAATTAAAAGGCCTCCCTTTTTAGGCTCATGCTGATCCAATAAGTGGACCGAACCGGCTGACCCTCCGGTTCACGGTCGGATCAGTCCGAGTTTTAAAACTATGCAACTTCATGATAAAGGAGACAGTAGACAGCAACAGGGGTCTAATTAAAAGGCCTCCCTTTTTAGGCTCATGCAGAACAATTCGCTAAAATTTATTTTTATTTTATGTACATTTCTAAACATCCAGAATGCTAAGTGTATAAATTATCGATAATTCCAATAGAATAAAAATTTATTTTGTTTTTTCATTAGTAAAGTACAAGTAGGTGCAGCTTGTTAACTTGCACCTTAGTGTTTTTAGGTGGGTGCAAGTTAACAGCCCTATATGTGTATATCTTATTTACTAAAGCTTAACCCGTAAAGCTAACCCTAAACCTAATTTTTTTCCCCCATTTTTTCATCCACTTTTCTAAACCATTGGATCTTGCGCATTTAGGCGCCATTCAATTTTAGCCATTGATCATATTATATTTATCTCTTCTATTTTCCGAAACAACTATTTCGTATTTATCTCTTCTATTTTCCGAAACAACTATTTCATATTTATCTCTAATTATAATTTTGGTCATATCCGAAATTTGTTATCAATTCACTTAAATCCAAAATTTGTTTTCCTATAGTTTTGGCCATCCGAATCCTTATTTATTAATTAACCTAACAAATTTCCCTTTCAAAAAAAAAAAAATTAACCTAACAAATTTCATTCGTATCCTCCTTTTTTTTTTTTTGAAACAAATATTTTCTACACTTTTACGATTGCAATTTAACATAACAAATTCCATCTAAAAAAATGCATCGCACAAATTTTATTCTTATCCTCGCCTTTTTTTTATGAAGCAAATATTTTGGTTATATATACGAAGCCCTAAACCTGTTTCTCTCGATAAAAATAAACCCTAAACCGTGGTAAATGCTTAATCCGTAAAGCTAACCCTAAACCTAATTTTTCCCCCCCATTTTTTCATCCACTTTTCTAAGCCATTGGATCTTGTGCATTTAGGCGCCATTCAATTTTAGCCATTGATCATATTATATTTATCTCTTCTATTTTCCAAAACAACTATTTCGTATTTATCTCTTCTATTTTCCGAAACAACTATTTCATATTTATCTCTAATTATAATTTTGGTCATATCCGAAATTTGTTATCAATTCACTTAAATCCGAAATTTGTTTTCCTATAGTTTTGTCCATCCGAATTCTTATTTATTAATTAACCTAACAAATTTCCCTTTCAAAAAAAAAAATTAACCTAACAAATTTCATTCGTATCCTCCTTTTTTTTTTTTGAAACAAATATTTTCTACACTTTTGCGATTGCAATTTAACATAACAAATTCCATCTAAAAAAATGCATCGCACAAATTTTATTCTTATCCTCGCCTTTTTTTTTATGAAGCAAATATTTTGGTTATATATACGAAGCCCTAAACCTGTTTCTCTCGATAAAAATAAACCCTAAACCGTGGTAAATGCTTAATCCGTAAAGCTAACCCTAAACCTAATTTTTTTCCCCCATTTTTTCATCCACTTTACTAAGAACACAAAGGTGTTGTTTGTTACTTCTTTCTTTCATACGGTATAACTATAAATACACATGACCATGGCTGTGAATGTCACCTTCATCCTTGAATTTTCTTATCCATGAAAAAGAAGAAGAAATGGTAAGTGAGAAAGCATGAGTGTGGCCTGATAAATTCTTTCTAAAGAGGACCATAGTTTTTTTTTCTTTTGATAATAAGTGGTTTGTTGTTGTTCATGTTGTAAGATGTTGAACTGCTGACATCGTTGTTTGTGTTTTAGATTAAGATTGTCACGTGCGCCCCTTCCCATTACCTTTTTCTTTTTTGTTTCCTTAATTATAATATACACATGTGGCTTTTTCTTTTAAATTTAATTGAAAAATAATGCATGTGGCGTCCAACTCACTTAAGTGATGAGCCACGTGGGCGTTGATAGAGTCAAGATTAAGGGGACCTTAAAGTTGAAAAAAAGGGTAAACTTAGGGGGTTAAAAAGTGGTTTTTTTAATAGGGGACCAAAATTGCAACTATGATAAAGTTAGGGGCCAAAAGTGCGTTTAAGTCTTTTAAATAAGATTTGGGTACAAGAAAATCCAAAAGAAATTTGGGATCCATTTCCAATTAATATAATCCTTCTTTTATTTTTCAAAAAAAATATATAAAATCAATTCAATCAAACTCAATTTTGGTCACCGCATAATCAAACACATGCATAGTAGCTTCTAAAATTGTTTAGTTTAAGTCGATTCTCCAACATGGGTATAATCCGTTGTCGCCCTTTATCATATTTATATTCATGATTTCATATTACTATGATATTTAACTATTGTTATTGTCACACTAAATATCGTATAAGAAATTTTCCCTTTTCTTAACCATTAATTAAAATAATATTTAAACGAATTTAAAAAACACGGTAATAAAATATAGTATATATAGACATAATTATATTTTTAATTTTTAATTTATTTACATACTTTATATTTAACTTATTACAATTTATAGTTTCTTTATCTATATCTAATGAAATTTTATGTTTATAAATAAATATGTTTAGTTCCTATAAAATCACGACATTTTTAAGTTTACTCTGGAATTTTAAACGGTTGCGTGACTATTCATTTGTTTGCTAACAAATCTGTGTGCTGGTATTCTCCTAATATAATTTTTGGTATACTTTTTTAATTTTATAATTGAAACTATGGTTCCCTTACTAAATTAGTTACTAATCAATCAATGTATGGTAACTGATCTGTTCGGTGAGGAATCGATGGAGGCAACAGTGGTGAAAAGTGTTCTGATACAGTGGCGATGAGTCTTTACGGTGGAATGGAAGGTGCATGCAGGCACGTTAGCTCTACGAGACTAAAGTCAGTAGAGAAACAAATACAATTAATAACTCCGACGATGGATCTGTTGTTGAGCTTGGTGTGGATTGTGCTGCGCCAAACAATTCAAATGTTCAGATGGTAATTATTACATTAATCTTTCATGAGTCCGTAAAGGTTTAATCCGTAACACAATTGATCAAATTGTTTGCCGCCAATGTCTGCAGGATGTACCAAAGGCTGAGGACTCATGCAGCAATACATGTGTGATTGACACACCAACCACCAAAACAGGTGCTAAGAGGTCCTCTAATAGCATTGACTATGTGGTTGTTGATGATGATGAAGCTGGCCAGACGTCGGCCACAAAACCTACCAGAGTTGTTCGTGTCAAAATTGAGCACAAGGACGACAAAGATGTTTAGCTTGCTCGAATGCTAGAGTCGTTTGCTTTGTTATCGAATTCCTTCAATCTGCATAAATCAGACATTAAATAATCTGTGTTTTTTCCTTTTGTTTTTTACAGTTTGGTTTTTAATTTTCTTCAAGTTGCTGTGTCGGCTATATTTACTTAGCTAAGGAAAATTTTTCCAGTCCACCTAAATAAATTTATTCATTGCCATAAGTATTAATTCAACAATTTATTATCATTGTCTTTTATTAGCGCTTCGACCTCTAAATGTACGAAATTTATTTTTAAATTTACCTCCGGAAGGTGTTAATATTTTTCTGAATGTTAGATAGTCATTCACCAAGTTGGTATGCTTGATGAAGAAAACCCAATACTGATTTGGCTTGAGTAACTAGATCTCACGCATTCATATGTTAAATTAAAAGTACAGATTGATAAAACCAAGTTAGTATGCTTGCCTTTGCTTAGTATGTGTTTAAGCGAAGGAACATTTTATAATGTTTTAAACAAGTATGTAACAGATCATTAAAAAATTTAAAATTTTAAGCATAATTAAATAAATTTTAATTTAATAGGGACTAAACTACGTGCTGAAATTTTTTATAGAAACCAAAATCTATCAAAAAAATTTACGAGGACTAAAAACTAAATTTGATATATTTATAGGGACTAAAAACTTTATTAATTATTCGTTTTATTATGTATCAAATTATTCCGGCCCGTGAGACCCGTGCGTTGCACGGGTCGGCGTTCTAGTATATATATATAGACACACACACACCGCTCTTGCATGATTTGATGAATTAACCGCATACGCATGGTTTTGTTTTATTATCACGTGAAACTGAAAGCAATTTCATGATTTGATGTAAAACTAAAATATTTTACTTCTTTTTAAAAGAAAAAATGTAAAATATTTTAATCAATAGTATCTATACTATATATAAAGAAAACTACCTCTTTCAGCACACTTTTGGGTTGAAATTTTCTTTCCAAAAATACCCTTAATTTTAAATACAATAGTCAATTATAAAATAACGCGTGGGTTAATAATCAATGTCACTAATCGTCACTATTAACTTTCTATTACCACCGTTAACAACAGATCAAACTCACAAAAAGTTTAAAAATTATATTTGCATTCTTTATGTCTCTTCTCATGAATTCAAATCGATCCAGAATTCATCATAGTACCCTCTGATCACATCTCATCACCTCTAAAAAATTAGAAAGTTCCAAGGCTCACAAACTTGATTAATACTTCTGAAGCATCATTGAATGGAATATCTTTAAGGTCCACTTCATGAATTGAGTATCTTTTTGTTTTATCCTTTGAGCAATTTACTTTCAGCCAACATTAAAATTCAAGCTTTGTTTTAACTTTTTTTGTTAGAAGAATGAATGAATCAAAATTTGAGAAAATCAAAGTTGAACAATAATCACTTATGAAAAAAAAAAATAATTCAAAGTTTATGTTTTTTCCTGCTTTATTTCTCACGAGTCTATGAGTTTTTTTTATTTTTTTTAAACAAAAATAATAGCCGATGAGGATTGGACTATAAATCCTCTAAAAAAATTAGTAACAAACGTGAGCAAAAAATATTGTTAAAGATTGGACTTTAAATCCTCTAAAAAAATATTAGTAACAAATATGAGCAAAAAATAATGTTAAAGATTAGACTTTAAATCCTCTAATAAAAGATTAGTAACAAACATGAGCAAAAAAAAAAAAAGAATAGTAACAAATTAAGCAAAAAATAATGTTAAAAATTGGGCTTTAAATCCTCTGATAAAAATATTAGTAACAAACGTGAGCAAAATATTATGATTCAAAATCTTTTAGAAATAGATTTGTTAGCACTATATTAAATGGACTATAAATCCTCTAAAAAAATATTAGTAACAAACGTGAGCAAAAAATATTGTTAAAGATTGGACTTTAAATCCTCTAAAAAAATATTCGTAACAAACATGAGCAAAAAATAATGTTAAATATTAGACTTTAAATCCTCTAATGAAAGATTAGTAACAAACATGAGAAAAAAAAGATTAATGACAAACATGAGAAAAAAATAATGTTAAAAATTGGACTTTAAAACCTTTGATAAAAATATTTGTAATAAACGTGACCAAAATATTATGATTCAAAATCTTTTAGAAAAAGATTTGTTAGCAATATATTAAAAATATTAATAAGTAGGGTTCTCATAGTTCATAGTTTGTTCCCGCATTGTTTAGTTTTTCTCAACCTCTCTCCGCCATCTGCATCAGAATTCAGAATTAACCTGTAAGTTTTTTTTCTTTCATGTTACAACTAATCAAAGTTGATTAATTTTATGGATTATTTGACTTTGCTGGTTTATAAGTGATTATGATTCAGATTATTTACGATTAATTTTAAGAATTATTTGACTTTGCTGGTTTATAATTGCTTACTAGTATTTGGACCCGTGCGATGCACGGGAAGTTGATTATATCTTTGACTAATAAATGTGGTAGTTGATCATGAAATGAAATAAGAGAAATGCTAGGGTCACACCCTCTAACACTCTCCTTTTAACACACCCAATTATTTGAAGCCACATCATCCCATTTTTTTACTCTTGTACTTGGCTACCGGTTGCATTTTCTAATCATTTATTTATTTATTTTATTAGATTATTATTAACCATTTCATTAAAACAACAAAACACAACCTCTTTCTTCTGCGTTTATACAAAAGAAAACCTCTTTCTTCTGCAAGTTCTCATCGTCCTAAAACAATTAACAAACCGTTGCACTTGTTCCTCCAACACTCTTTTTTCTTCTTTCCATCTTATACTTTTTTGATACAGAGATGTGAAATTATAGAAAAAGGATTAAAGAAAGAAAATTGAAGGGTTGTAAAAATATTAACAAAAGGGATGCCAAAATTGAAGCCACTACCATTGATTTGTTTCACAATTCCAATTCAAATTTATTTTTGGAAGATGGAACCCAACTCAAATACCTACAACATTACCGAACTCAATCTGTCACACTCATAAGATGGAACCCAGAACAACAACTTACACCGCGACTGAGACGACAACGGCGGCTATGATGAAATATATCGCAGTAGTGTGTAAATAGGAGAATATGAACAACCAACAACCAGAGCTCTATACAAAGACAATAGAAACAGAAAAGACCACCGTGGGTTGCGGCTAAGACGACGGTGGCTGCCCACTCGCGAGATTGGATAGGTCGGAAAAAGCGATAAAGACGACAGAGCTTGAGAAAAAGGATGAAGCTTGGAACAAAGAAGATGATTGAGTCTATACAACACAACAACTCGTGAAGATGGAGGTAAAGAGCGACCAGACATGGATCTGCAAAGCCAAATTCCCAGAAAAATAATTTAAAAATAAAAATTTAAAATTAAAAAGGAAATTTGTTATCCCGTAACTTGTTTAGCCAGTTTTCAGGTTAAGGAGTAAAAAAATGGGATGACGTGGCTTCAAATAATTGGGTGTGTTAAAAGGAGAATGTCAGAGGGTGTGACCATAGCATTTCTCATGAAATAATAGTTGTTGTTGAGCATGAGTTAATACTTCCAAAAGACGACGACAACAACAACCAAACATTATCCCACTAAATGGGGTTGACTACATGGATCGAAATATGTCATATTGTTTTATCATAAACAATATTTACATCCAACTCATTAATCTATAAATCTTTCCAAATAGTTTCTCTTAGGGGGCGTTTGTTTTGGGGAAACACAAATTATTCCCAAGAATAACATACCTGGGAATGAAAATATGAAAATTTGATTCCTGGGTATTTGTTAAAAAAAGTGTTTAGCAAATAACTTGACATTCCTGGGAAAATTGGAAGTTACAATTTTTTTTTTTTCAAATCAATGCAGAATATCATGGGAATTCACATTCCCATCTCTTTAGATGGGAATAATGGAAGTTATGGGAAGTTACTTCATTCCCAGGAACCTTTATACACATGAATATTTTTTTCTCAACGTCATAACAAACATGAGTATAATCATTCCCTAGCCATGTTTTCCCGGGACTATCATCCTTAACCTTGAAACAAACACCCCCTTATGGTTCTTCTAGGTTTTCCTATACCTCTTGAAACTCTTCTTACTATTGAATCTACATGTTTTCTCTCTAATTGTCCAAACCACATAAACCTATTTTCCACAATATTTATAATATAGGTGCTACCCCAACTATCTCTATAATGTTGCCATTTCTAATCTTATCCCATTTAGTCTTACCACACATCCAACACAACATTCCCATCTCCGCACACTTGCTTTATTCTCGTGTTGGTTCTTAACCGCCAATACTAAGTTCCATAAAACATCGTTGTTCTAACAACTTTCTGGTATTTTTGCACTTCAACTTAAACGGAATGTTTGTATCACAAAAAACACATGATGCTTTTCTCCATTTCAACCACCCAACTTGAATACAATAATTTACAGTTTCTTTTATTTCTTCGTCATTTTGTACTATGAACCAAATATTTTTTTGTTGAAAGAATGAACTCAAGATATATAAACTGTGTAACTTGAATGATATGATCTCTAACTCTCACCTCTAAGGTCAAACTACTTCGTCTTTTGATAAAAATTACATTACATATATTATGTCTTGCTTCTACTCAAATGAAATTCTTACGCTTCCAAAACTTGTCTCCAAGTCTCCAACATCCCATTCAATCCCTCGCTCGACTCTCCAATTAAGACTACATCATGTACCAAATCCATACATCTTGGTGCAAGCTATTGAATATGTTTTGTAAGTACATCATAAACTAATGTAAAAAAATATAGGATTAGGGTTGACCCTTGGTCCAATCCTTGTTATGAAAAAATCATTCATATGCATTAGGGTTGACCCTTGGCCCAATCCTTGTTATGAAAAAACCACTGACAATGCTTCCAAAAGACAAATAACTAATCCCCCGAAGTAATTTAGACTTCAACAACATTTTTGGCTACAAAAAGTTGTCTAAGAGACTTAAGAACTTTTACAAATAAGATATAAGATACACAATAATTTTCTAAAAAATAGAGAAACGGCAAAAAAATTAGAAAGGAAACGTGCAACAACATTTTAGATTTAAGAACTTCTAAAAAAAAAAGATATTTAAACTGTGTAACTTGAATGATATGATCTCTAACTCTCACCTCTAAGGTCAAACTACTTCGTCTTTTGCTAAAATTACATTACATATACTATGTCTTGCTTCTACTCAAATGAAATTCTTACGCTTCTAAAACTTGTCTCAAGTCTCCAACATCCCATTCAATCCCTCCCTCGACTCTCCAATTAAGACTACATCATGTACCAAATCCATACATCTTTGGTGCAAGCTATTGAATATGTTTTGTAAGTACATCATAAACTAATGTAAAAAAATATAGGATTAGGGTTGACCCTTGGTGCAATCCTTGTTATGAAAAAATCATTCATATGCATTAGGGTTGACCCTTGGTCCAATCCTTGTTATGAAAAAACCACTGACAATCCTTCCAAAAGACAAATAACTAATCCCCCGAAGTAATTTAGACTTCAACAACATTTTTGGTAAAAGTTGTCTAAGAGACTTAAGAACTTTTACAAATAAGATATAAGATACGCGATCATTTTCTAAAAAATAGAGAAACGGCAAAAAATTAGAAAGGAAATGTGCAACAACATTTTTGGCTCCCAAAAGTTGTCCAAGAGACTTAAGAACTTTTATAAATAAGATACAAACTATGATAGTGTGTTTTTTTTTATCTATAAGCACACCTTTGGTTTGGACTTTTCTTTCCAAAAATACCCTTAATTTTAAATACAAATAGCCAATTATAAAATAATACGTGGATTAGTAATCCATGTCACTAATCGTCACCGTTAACCCTCTTTTACCTATGTTAACCAAAGATCAAAC
The DNA here is from genome assembly GCF_051527215.1 of Medicago sativa. NCBI lineage: Eukaryota > Viridiplantae > Streptophyta > Magnoliopsida > Fabales > Fabaceae > Medicago > Medicago sativa. The sequence continues at coordinate 104,111,102 of NC_140755.1, forward strand.
TCACAAAAAAACTAGCACAAAACAACAACTCATGTTACTTTTTTATCAGCCGCTTTTATATTGTACATCTGTGTTGTTCCGATCAATACAACCGACAAAGATTGTCAAGTATTTTCATATCCCTTCCACAAAAACAGTATTCCATATTATTTTATTGATATAAATTACTCATTCTTAGTCTTTGATCAATTGTAACAAACGTGAGTAAAAAATAATGAAAAAGATTGGACTTTAAATCCTCTAAAAAAAAGATTAGTAACAAACGTGAACAAAAAATAATGTTAAATATTGGAATTTAAATCCTCTAAAAAAAATTAGTAACAAACGTGGGCAAAAAATATTGTTAAGGATTGGACTTTAAATCCTCTAAAAAAAAATTAGTAATAGACGTGAGCAAAAAATATTGTTGAAGATTGGACTATAAATTCTCTAAAAAAAGATTAGTAACAAAAGTGAGCAAAAAATAATGTTAAAGATTAGACTTTAAATCCTCTAAAAAAAGATTAGTAACAAATGTGATAAAAAAATAATGTTAAAGATTGAACTTTAAATACTCTAAAAAAATATGAGTAACAAACGTGAGTAAAAAATAATGTTAAAGATTGAAATTTAAATCCTCTGGAAAAAAATATTAGTAACAAACGTGAGCAAAATATTATGTTAAAGATTGGACTTTAAATCCTCTAAAAAAATATTAGTAACAAATGTGAGCAAAAATTAATGTTAAAGGGCAGACTATTCCCAATGTAGGAATCTATCTTCCACGACATATTTTCAGTCATGGTCAATTATATGTAGCTTTATCGAGAGGAGTTACTCAAAATTCAACAAAAGTTCTCATTAATGAATGGAAAATAGAAGGAGAAGATGGAGACTTTACGAAAAATGTAGTTTTTAAAGATATTCTTTTATCGCAATCATAACAATATTTCTTTTACATTAAATGTCATTTATACATTTATGTTATGATATTACTAATTACTATTAGAATAAATAATAAAAGATCATTATTTTTTCTTTATTTTATATGCAGACAAACTAAAATATGTTGAGTTCATAAATAATTGTTAAATAACTTGACTATATTTTGTTTATAGATCAATATATTAATAATTTCCATTAATATTTAAAAATTTAATCAAAATTATACAAACAAACATAATAAAATAATCACATGTGTTAGCGCAGTAGAAAGAGCAGACAGACGGGCACGATAGTGCCCGTCTTTCCGCTAGTATATACTAGTTTAGATACCCGGCGTTGCCCGGGTTAGATATTAAATAAGTTTTATAAGTTTGTGTGCACGAATACACGTGTCAGTATATTAGATTGAATTTATTTAAATTTACAATTATAATAATACCATAAAAATAAATATAAATATTTCAAAAAAAATTAAAAATAAATATAAATGATGAGATGAATGTCCAATGCAAGAATAAAAAGTGTAACAAAATCAATAATGAATTAGTCCAAGTGGTAATAGCTTTGGGTCCTTTAAACATGGACTATTACTTTCCCCCCCCCCCCCCCCCCCCCTATTGCCTTCTCCCGCGCCCTGTAAAATTTCTAAAAATGCTCTTGTGCATTCCGGATTTTAAAATTTGGATTCATGTTTACTATTTCGGATTTTATAATACGGACAATTCTTATGTATAATCAGCCATCAGACTCTCCCACATTTCAATAGTTTTGAGTTTTCCTTTTAAAAACAACAAAAAACTAAGTAAAAAATGCTAAAAACCTGTCAAATAAAATCATAAAAATATAAAAAATAGTACCAAAAAATTCTAAAAATCAAATAAAACTAATGGAAATTTTTTCGGAACCCCTGGCAAAATGCACAAACTCCTGGCAAATTGCTGACACCTTTTTGGTAGGTCAGTGGCTACGCTAGGAACCTTGGAGACCGAGTCTTGCCAGGGGTAGCTCCTGGCTGGGCTCATGGCAAATTGTAGATCTATAATTTTGTGCATATTTGAACCGTTCCATTCTTCACACTTAGAGAAATTTATTTCTCTTTCACAGAACACACACCACCACCACCACTCTTCACAAACCACTCTCTTCTCCAACAACACTAATTTTTTTACTTTGGTAAATCTCTACACCTAAAGTTTTATGCTTCTATTTTATTTTCTTATATTGACTTATAATTTTTTTTATGTCATTTGCAATATCAGTGTCAAAGTTTGCCTCCTCATGTGGTTCCTTGCTCAACTTGGTTTCTTGGATATGTTCTTTGTGAAGCTTCAACAAGTTGGTAGTTTCTCAATTTTAAATTTTTTATAAATTTTCTTATGAGTGGCTGAATGTATATATATGTTGTTGTGTATGCATGTTATAAATATGTAAAATAATAAGTTTTTAGAATGCTGTTTTAAATTAATGGCTGAAATTTTCGATTTTTTTTAGAGTTTTTATAATTTTTGAATTTTTTTAGTATGTGAATTTTTGAATTAAAGGCTGATGTTGATTTTTTGTGATGATAATTATGTATATTTTTAAATTAATGCTTGTACTTGTTTTTGTTGTAATGCATGTTGAATATATGTTTGTTTTTGTCAAGATCTATTGAATATATATAAGTTTTTTTGGGATCTATTAAATATATTTTGTCTAGATCTGTTATATTAGGGTTTTTTTTTTTAATAATAACATTAGGTTTCACTAAATTGTATATACTGTTTTTTTTTTAATTTAAAACTGATTTTTTTTTAAGTTTAATTAGATATAAATGTTATTTATTCAAATTTTAATTTTAATGGTGTAATAATTATTTTTTAAAATTATTTTTAATTATTAAATTTTAATATTTTGATTTTTTAAATAAATAAAAAACGTTTTTTTAAAAAATTTCGTACACAATTTGCCAGGGGTTAACCCCTCGCAATGTCCCTGGCATGTGATGCACAATTTGCTAGGGGTTGTGCCAGGAGCGCATTTTGCCAGGAGCTAAACCCCTGGCAGGACAATTTGCGATGAGCAAATTTGCTGGTGATTCTGCTCCTGGCAAAACCCCTGACAAACGTCCAATTGCCAAGGCTTTTAGCATTTTACCAGGGCTTCTGCCCTTGGCAAAATGCAACATTTCTTGTAGTGACTGCAAACCGGGTATCTCATGGATGTCCTTAATACTTCTTTTATGCCACCCGGGTTTATCTTCTTTGGTGAACCTACTATGGAGAGACATGTCAATTTGAATTTGAGTAGGAATGAATTTGTAAAACTTGTAGATCAATTTGTCAAGAATTTTAAGGGCACAGTCATCGATTCTTTACTCGTGAGCTTCAGTTTAGACTATGAACAAAGCAACAATATTGATCAATGGATAAGTTTTGCAATTGCAAGGGGAGTTCGAAGAATCAATCTACTCTTTCTAGGAAAGCCTTATAATCTATATTTCAATGTCACCCGATGCAATCATTATAAATTTGATTTTGCCTTATTTTTGGAGAATAATACGTCAACTCTACACCATCTGCATCTTGAAAATTGTTGTGTTCGCCATCCTACAAATTGTGACTTTCTTTCATTCAAAAATTTGAGATTTCTTTCACTTGAAGAAACAAAATTGGATGAAACTTTAATTGAAAGTTTGTTATCTAATTGTCTACAACTTGAAGAGCTTTGCTTATTTAGATGTAAGTTCACATTATCAATGCCGATGATAGCAAGTTCATCCTTATGTCATCTTAAGGTTGCAAGGTGTTATTATGTGTCCAAAAATAACTTCAGGTGGGAATTAAAATTGATTTTATTGGATTGCCTTAAACTCACTTCATTAGAGCTAGATTTCCTTGAACCCAATTTATCATTAGAAGATGAATTTGATATCTTGTCCTTCAATAATGTCCCTATGTTGAAGAGCATTAAATTATCCTCTTCACGGGAACACGAGCTTAATTTAGTAGTTGCTCTTTGTGCAACTTTCTTTCCTGAACTTGAGATCATGCATGTCACCACGTCTTATATGGTTAGTCATAACATGAGAGCCTTTTTATTTTTATTTTTTTGAACACTTTTATCTTTTGAATTGTATGTTGAATCATTAATGGTTTGTTGTTTTGTTCAGGTCACAACTCCCCTAAAAATTAGTCATCCATTTAAACATCTTGAACAGTTGAACCTCATAATTTACATGGAATCGTACGTTTTAGATGTTGTAGAGTATGATCCTTTATGGATTTTAAACAGGGGCGGACCTGAGCTGGGCAGGGTGTGGCAATAGCCACACCAGCTCAGGCCCAATTATTTTTTTTATGCCCAGCCCATAACTCATTTGGAAACCGTCTTCTGTATTGAAAAAGTGAACAAACAGACAAAGAAAGAAACCTGAGTGCTCTGTTTGGATTTTCTGAAAATACTAGTTTATATAAAATACTAAGGTCAAGGCTGCAACTAGGCAAGTAGCAAAACATGTTGAGGGGTAATTATAATATCATAAATTATTAAGTGCAAATATTTATATTTATTTATTTTATCTTCTATATTGTTTCTTATAAACATTTTCCTTGTATATATGAAATTACTAAACTGAAATTGATAGTAGTAGTTGTTATGAAACATGGCATCCATTGATGAAGGAGAGAAAAGCTTATGAAATTCTTTCTATTGATGGAAAATGAAATATTACAATCTGAGAAAGTTTTTTACAATGTGACACCTTAAGCCTATTTATAGGCACTAACTAACTAGTCATTATATGACTAACATATATCTCTAATAGTAGTGAGAGTAATTGAATCATGATATTGAAATTGAATTAAGATAGTGAGAGTAGTAGTGATAATACTTAAATTGAAATTGATTTTAATTTTTAGGGTTTGATTACGAAAATTGATTTTATATTGTTTGAAGTTGAAATGGAATTAAGATGTATTGTTTTGTTTGTTGATTTTATAAAAGTGGTGATTTATTGCTCTCAATGTACTTTCTATGAATTCCTCTTACATGTCTTTATTTATATTGATTGATATCGCAATAATCTAATATTTTGTGTGTTGTATAATTGAATTAGGATGAAGAATTTTTTTTTCGATTATGCCTATAGACAAAGTTAGTAGTAGTGAGAGTAACAAAGTCATCGACTTTGCCCCACTGATATTGGAAGTCCAGATCCGCCCCTGATTTTAAACATCCTTCAAGTTTCTCTTTTTTTGCAGAAACTTTCAGTCATGGTGAGTGAATATGGTTAATACACATTTTTTACTTTTATATGGTTATTGTTCTAATTTTTATCAATGGTTTCGTACATAAATTTACACTTCTGACCTAGTGGATCATGCGTTAAAATCACATACATTTGTTTACACTTTTGACCTAGTGGGTCATGTATTAAAACCATATACATTTGAGCATCCTTATATTCAAAGTCAACTTGACCTTATTGCAATTGGCCACCTATTATCTTTACAAATCTATCTTTTGATTTGATTCCATTAAGTAGTTGCAACTCCTTCTTTGAAATATTTTACTTTTTATAATTATATAACCTTTTGTTATGACTTTAGATAATTTTGTTAGATATTTTGGTTTGCATTCATGGTACACGTTTGTCACCTTTTAGTACAATTCCTACTGTGATTTTAATTTTGACAGTTTGCCGCTCCAGAGTTCTTTGAAAATCAAAAAGATATTAGGGATGTTGAAATATTCTCTCACAACGAGATAAAAGTTATTGAATTGCAAGGTTGTGTTGGCAATTGGTATGAAATTGAGCTTGTTATGAATGTTCTAAAATGTGCCCACATGCTTGAGCAAATAGTTGTGAGTCCCTATTGGAGAGAAAATGACACACAAAATTGGAAGTCTGTGTGGTTTCAAAATGGACGTAAAAGGATGAGTGAAAAGCTCGAAGGTGAAAAAGTAGTAGGACGAGAAAAACTTGTGCTCATGTAATATTATTTTTACATTTTTGTCGGGTACTAATTTATAGAATATTATCAACATTGCTCCGTTTGGATTAGCTTATTTTAGAGCTTATATAAAACAGCTTATGCAAATAAATATGTTTTTGTGCACTATTTATAAGTTTTTAAGGTAGTTTATGAAAAAACAATTTACGATGATGCAATTTTCGTTAGCGAAAGCTTATAAATTAAAATAAAAGTTTATTTATTTACATAAGCTCAAAATAAGCTCAATCCAAACGGGGCATTTATCACTTATGATAATTGCTTTTGAATATCATATTTTTATGCTTAATTAATCTCGTCGTCCATATATTTGATGGCAAACAATTTAACCCATAGAGTCTTATGACAGCAGTTTTCTTCAATGTAAAATAGTCTCGATTTCATTTACTTGTTGTGATCTTCTAGCGGGGGAAATTTGAATTGAAGGTGTTAGTAGTAATTTGGCAATCAATCATCATTGATATATAAAGGAGAGGACTTTCATCCTAGTGCAACAAGTATTTCAACTTTGGAGGTACAGTTGTTATGATAAGTTTAGTTCTTACTAGTATTATCATATCTGTGAAAACTTTTGAGTAATGTGTGGATATGAAAGTTATTGATGCTTATCTAGAGGGGTTTCTTAGGGCGAGCTTAGTTGTGGGAGTAAAATTCCTTCGATAAGGTGGTATGATATTTGCACTGCTAAAAGTAATGTTGTCCTTGATGTTAAAAAACTTGATTTGCTTAATTTGACCTTGTTATATAGAAAATTATGTGTGTGCAATAGAGAAATGAGTAAGTGACTTAGATGTTTTCGGCAGAAATCTTGGTTTATGAGCCATAATTTTCCTTATGTTTTATGCATGTAACATGTCTCGTTTATAGAGAAACTCGTGTTACTTGGTGACCGAAATCAAATTCTTATGATTTGTTTGAACTATTTCATCTGAACGAATATATATTGATCATGTTCAAAGATTTTTTTTAAGGCAAACTAGTCATTAAGAAGAATTGAACACGAGACATTGAAAGGAGCACACTTTAAAAGTCTCACTATAGCAACCCAAATGGGTTCCGATCATATTCAAGATTAAATATAAAATATTCATTGATTCATTGGCTAGAGATGTGCCCTAAAATGTCGATTCGCGCGGATCAGTATCTCGAGTTTGAATCCCAAGATTTTTGGTTTTTATTTTTCTAAACGTTTATCTTAAAACGAATAAATAATTCTCAAAATGTTGCCACTTAGAATCGAACATGAAACCATTGACCGTTCCATCAAGTGCCACCAGACATAATATTTAAGGCAAACTACACATTGTGTAACATTTGTGTTGTTACATACAAACGCGCGCGCACCTACAAGTTAATTTACACTCACCTACAAACATTAATGAGTAAATTAGCAACTTACAACCATTTGTTTTTGACCAAAAACGTATGTTCTACTATTTTAAATTAATTTTAGATCAAGGATAAATTTGTAAATTTATTTTAAAGTTTGAAACAGAAAACATCACTGATTGTTTTCATGATTATCGCACATTTGTTTCTTTTTTGAATAAATCACATGTTTCTTTTGCTCTTTGGTTAATATATTCGATCTACTATTTTTTTTTCAATCAGATCCGACCGGCGCTAGTCTGTCGGTGACCTCCTATTCTCATATCGAACTGGAAACAGTGATGGTGGTTACTGGCTGATGAGAGCGGAGGTTTTGGCCAGACTAAGGGTGTGGTGGATGCGGAAGATGTAGACAGAGATGGATAACGACGAGGATAACAATGCAATGATGGCGTGCTGATGCATATTCAACATAAAATGGTAGGAGCTATATTCAACATATGTAGAAGCATTTGTTTTTCCAACATGTTGAGATATAACGTTACGATACTATGCACAATCAGATAAAATTGCCCAATTTTTTTTTTGATATACAAGGTACTACAAGAACATAGAAAAATTTACATTTCCAAAGCAACTTTTAAAAAATTTCCACTCAAAGATAAAATGGTAGGAGCTATATTCAAAATATGTGGATGCATTTGTTTTTCCAACATGTTGAGATATAACATTACGATACTATGCACAATCAGATAAAATAAAATTGAATGTGATGTTGTAACAAAAACATTAATCAAAAATATAAATTTATCAAATCAATTCCAATTAGTTATGAGTTTTACCCCATCATTTTTGGAAAAAGTTTTGCTCCTTGCCAAAAACATGGGTTCTACAACCCGGATAACACAGAATTAGTCTGGTAATAAGTTATAAAATAAGATTGAAAAACTTCAACATAATTATCCATGCCTGACAAATGTGGCAGACCTTGCAATTCTGTTGGGGAATCAAAACTTCCTACACCAATTCTTAATGCTACAGCAGCAAGCTGCAAACAAGCAAAACACTATTAGTATAAACACCATAAAAATAAAATGTCAGTCTTACCTTATCATTATTTAAGAAACTTATAAAAATTATCATTGTTCATTCTCTAAATAATAAGCTACTATCCAAGGCAGCAACAAAAGACATACAACTATGTTTATGTAGTATAAATGGTTTAAAATTACAACGTCATAAAAACAGGACACATTAAGTGACAATCATGAGCATGAACATATAGTTTAGAGATTAGAAAATTCGTTTAACAAGTAATGAACATTAAGTGACAATAATGAAAATAATTAATTCAATTTTGTCTCATTTTTTATGTACATTCATTCAATTAATATATTATTTATTGGTTTAGAAATCTTTTTAATAATGCTTATTAGTTCAATTTAATCTAACATAATCGATTATTGTCATTTTTAGTCATGTGTCCCTCGTTTTTTTTGCAAAGTTTCTTAATTTTATTTACTTATTCAACTTTAATATTATCTATCTGGTTCAACTTCAACGCCGCAGAATTGATCAAGAACAATGAAAAATTTCAGATTCTATTATTTTTCTATTTAATTCTTCCTCTGTGCCTCCTACGAGCAAAAGTTTGAATTTGAATGTGAAAAGCTTTAGAAAAAAAGAAATACTTGATGAGTTAAGTAGACGTGTTAGAAGAATGACGCTTTTTAAGTAGCTAGAAGGTTGATAGTAATATTAGCCAGAAGTTGTAATTTGATGTTATTGATTAAAATATGTCTCTGAAATGGTCATTATTTTTATGTTGTTATTTACAATTTAAATAGAGGACGACTCTTTTTAAAAAAATTGCATTTTTGTATGAGGGGTTTATTTTAATATTTGAACAGAGGGTCTTATAGTCGGTGCCGGTCTTGGGGTAAGTGAGATTCATTTAAAAGTTGACATCTTCCAACAAATAAAGGACTAAGTATCTATCATTTGTGTCGAGTTGGTTGTATTAACACAGAAATTTTAACAAAGGATTGTTTTTGGATAATCTTTTTGTCAATGATTGATATTTAAAACAATGACCCTCTCATTCAAAACTACGTTTGAATAGAGATATTCAATTGAGTTGTATATTTCCAAATATCCTTCTTCCTAATAGTTCACAGGACAAAACAAAGGGTGCGTTTGGCTTGAATGTTTTTTGGAAAATCAATTTTTTTAAATAAAAAACCACTTTTGTTATTTTTAAGTATTTGTTTAGAATTTTCTTTTAAAAATAAGTGTTTTTTTTTTAGGATTTTTATAATGATAAGTTTACCCATAATTTATTTTATAACTCTCCTTATTATTGAAAAAACATTTTTTTAATAAAAATGTTAAAAAACGTATTTTTAAAAAGTAATATTCTTTGACCACAAAAAGTAATATTCTCAATAGTAAATAAACATAAATAACTTCGGATTTCTTTTTCAAATCTCTAAATTTTCCTATCAGAAAATCTATCTGTTTTTAAAAAGTAAAACAAATGTATCCAAGTACTCCTAATAAATTATATGGTGATAGATACGGTCCCCGTGGACTTCTGTTTGAAATTATCCGAAATTTTAGTGACCGTCGACCATACCGACCTTTCAAAAGTAAAAATCATGACTCTCCTTATTTATTTAGTAAAATTACACACTTTGTCATTTAACTTAATTTTAGATAGCATTCCAACTTAGCCCTTTATATTATAAAATGTCAATATCTTATCATTTTCTATGAGATATTTTCAATGAAATTTAAGTTTTTTTAGGTTTGCATGCAGGGGTGGACCTCTTCAAGGCACAGTGTGGCAAGTGCCACACCAGCCTAGGTCCCCCTTTTTTATTTTATTTTATTTATAATTTTTATTGGTTCATTGGATAATTGTATTCATATATTAATACAAACTTAATTTTTTATGTTTATACATGTGCCTATATTTTTACTTATATATTAATACCAAAACATATTTTTTTTGTAATTTATACATGCGTCTATATTTTAACTTAAATATTTACATGAGAACCGATTTTTATTAATTTATACACGTCTCTATATTTTTACTCATATTTAATACGGAAATAATTTTTTGTACAATTTGTACATATGTCTATATTTTTATAATTTTTACGCAATTGCGACTTGCTTTAAAAAAAGAGCGCAACGTGCTCACTCGCCCGTATGCACGGGTATCATGCTAAAGCATTCGATTCTTCTTTTGTAACCTATATAGAAAGAGATGTTCTTAGAATAATTAGTGATGATATAATTTTAGTTCATTTTCAACAAATGGAAAATAGATTATTTTCTTTGTAATTTTGGTTGCTACAACTATTTTTAATATATCTTCTTATTAAATACAACGTTATTTAATTATTTGACAAAAAAAAAGGTTGCCCCACTAATATTTTGAGTCCAGATCCGCCCATGTTTGTATGATGAAGATTTGGTTTATGAGTTTTTGATGATTTTTTTTGGATTTTTTGGATTTTTTTTATGAAAAATGATAATCATGTTGACATTTTTTTTGTTACTCATGTTGACATTTTATAACATAAAAGATTAAATCAGAAGAAAAAAAAAGGATGAAAGTGTTAGAAACTAAGTTAAGGGACGAATTGTATAAATTTACCTATTTATTTTTGGTCAATTAGTCTAGTAGCTAAAACTCTAATCATACATATATTCTACAATGTCCCTAACAAATGAGATAAGGTAGTATCACGAGTTCATGAATCATGACTCTCTCTATTATTAATTAATATTATGATTATTATTTCCCTCAAAAAAATTTTGGTACAAGTACAATATTATGATTGTTATTATTAATTGCAGCAACACACGACGTTTAAAAAATATCAGCAATACTAGCTTCAAAAAAGAAAAACATCACCATTCTTGTTACGAAAGTTCTTCCTGTGTCAAAATTTGGCTTATAAAATTCACACTAGTATAGTTTGTTGGTTGGGTACAATATTTTCTCTATGATATTTTGTATTTGGTCAAGTATATTGTGCTCCGTTATTAATTTGTAGGGAGAAAAGTGAAAATATACTATGAATTATAATAATATAAGATAATTCAATATGCTAGAAGTTTAAATTAGAATAGTATAGTAAGATGATGAATTATTGAATATGCATGAGCTGACTTGACTAACCAACTCTTACTAAGTCATACTAGTTTTTCCCTCCCTCAATTTCCTTCCACTTTCTATTTCTATTTCTACTCTTCAACAATAAAATAATATCCATCAATCATATCTCTCTTTATTAACTCCTAATGCTGCAAATTTTAACAAGAATAGCTACCTCCTTGGAAACAAAACAAACATCAATCAACTGAAACAAACTACTGCATGTTTAAGGTTTGTGATTGCTTAATAATTTTCTGTTTCTTTCACACACAAGATTTTTCTTTAACTACCTTTCTACTTTTTGCATGTTCTTGTTTTCTTTGCTTTCTCTGAAACCTGAAAGTACATGGTCATGTAGATGAGAAAGATAAAAAAGACCAAGTCAAATTAATTTGTTTGATTGATTTATCTTAATCAGTAGTATTAATTACTTGTTAATTTGTTCTTTACATGTTTGTTTCCTACATATGTGGACATGTGGTTCCTATTGATTTTTGTAATAGTACTTTTTCATCCATTATGGTTGAGCTTGGTGTGCGTGGTGGCTGTGTAATTGACTTTTGGAGACTTGACTTGTGAATTTAAATATCCAACTTGTTGATGGCTATATTTTTTTTTAATTTTTAAACTAAATTAAATATTCACAATAGTTTGACTTTTGGACGAAAACAAGTTTCTAATTTGATGTTGGATTTTACAGGCTTGAGTCTTGTGTTGTGTTGAGTACAGTGGATCCACAAGTAGTTTTAATTATGAATGCAAAGGGACTTAAATTTGTGAGGTGAGGTTACTCAATCCTGCATATACTAATATAATATAATCTTAGTTTTCCTAAGTTGGATAGTTAGAAATTTCAAATTAATAACAAGATTTGGTATATATGTCTCTTTGTCATTCCAGGTTTGATGATTGGAGATCAGAGTCATCTTTTAGTATAGAGCAGGAAAACACTGTAAACAAAAGAAAAGAGAGACCAAGTGTAAGTGCTGTTTTGAAGAGTATTGGAAGAAGATTTGTGAGTGGATCAGAGAAGATGAAGAAATTCAGAAGACCCTCTTCAATGGTTCACCCTGTAAATGAAGGACAGACAAAGAAGTTGGATTCTTCTAAGCGCAAAATTCTTGATCCACAGGGGCCTATGCTTCAGAAATGGAACAAAATCTTTGTAATCACATGTGTGCTGGCAATTTCTGTGGACCCTTTTTTCTTTTACATTCCAGTGATTGTCGGTAAACAAAAATGTCTTGATTTGGATGGAACATTGCAGACTACTATCAGTGTTCTTCGCACGTTCTTCGATCTTTTCTACATTCTTCGCATCATCTTTCAGTTCAGAACCGGATTTATTGCGCCTTCTTCTCGTGTTTTTGGAAGAGGTGAACTCATTGACGATCCTGTCGCCATAATGAAAAGATACTTGAGTTCTCATTTCATAGTTGACATTCTATCAATTATTCCACTTCCACAGGTATCTTACATTTTAACTTATTCTTTAATTAAGCATAATATCTAATGACAAGTACCAATACTCATTCTGATCCTCTACAACCTTGCCGCTCTCTCCATGGATGTAAAGGATCCATGTTATGGTAGCCAAAGTAAACTCATTTGTCATAATTATATATATATATATATATTTTTTTTTTTTTTTGTTTTCAGTTAAGTTGGAAGGGTGAAATTCAATGTTTATAATGATTTATTAAGCAGAGTAAAAAAATGTGAAAGACATAATTTTGTTGTTGTTTTGGTATTTCAGATTATTGTTTTGGCTATAATTCCAAACTTGAAAAGCTCGGGTCCATTTTTAGCAAAGGATTTGTTGAAATATACAGTATTAATTCAGTATGTGCCAAGACTACTGCGAATTCGTCCGCTATTCAAAGAAGTAACTAGAACTTCAGGCATATTGACAGAGACAGCATGGGCTGGAGCTGTTTACAATCTTTTCCTCTACATGCTAGCAAGTCATGTAAATTGATTTAACTGCATTCTTCAGATTCAACTATGTTCCTACTTACCATGACAAAATGTTTTGATCACCAAATTCTTGTTTGTGGCTGTGGCATATCAGGTGGTTGGAGCTAACTGGTATCTGCTTTCGGTAGAATCACAGGTGCGGTGTTGGCGCAGAGTGATGAACAATGCTTCGATCTTTCATGATTCATTCTTGGGTTGTGGACTGCGAAATGCAACAGTATTCTCACTTCTCAACAATACTTGTAGTTCGGTTGACCCTGATGAAATCAAGGACACAAAGACCTTCAATTTTGGAATATTTTACGATGCTCTACAATCACTTGTGGTTGATTCAACCACAGATTTTCCTCAGAAGTTCTTCTACTGCTTTTGGTGGGGTTTGCGAAATTTAAGGTTGGTAAATGATAGAAATTTATAGAAATTTTATGAACTATAGAAATTTATATGTTTATCTTAATTTGCATCCCAGTTTTTTCAATGGAAAATTTAGAGTATTTTAAAGCAAAAGTAATAAATTTTGTCATATTTTACAGTTCTCTTGGACAAAACCTCAAGACAACTACTTATGTCACGGAGATAGCCTTTGCGATTTTCATTGCCATTTTTGGATTGGTTTTATTCGCATTACTTATTGGAAACATGCAGGTAAGTGCTATTAATAGGCCTATTAGATCATTGATATGAAAGGTTTTTCTCATATATTTTATAGGGAGAAATTATAGTCACACAAATGAACAGAAACGACATTTTCTATGGACAATTGGTTCTAAATTCAATTTAACCTAATCCAAGTGATTTAAATAAGCATAACTAAACTCACCCCAAAAATCCAAAACCACTGATTCCACACTAACTTCCATTGCAGTCCATTTTTGCTTAATTTTCGGAGCTGAAAGTTAAACAAGCTATGTTAAACCTCTTTTATTAATTAATGAGATTACATGTTGTGTTGAACATTGTCACAGAAATATTTGGAATCTACAACTGTTAGGGAGGAAGAGATGAGAGTGAAGAGGAGGGATGCAGAACGATGGATGTCTCATCGTATGTTACCTGATAACTTGAAGCAAAGAATTCGAAGGTATGAACAATACAAATGGCAAGAAAATAGAGGTGTTGAAGAAGAAACTTTAATTCACAACCTCCCTAAAGATCTCAGAAGAGACATAAAGCGTCATCTTTGCTTAGCTTTAGTGAAAAAAGTGAGTATCATCCATAACCATCCCACAATTAAATCATTTTTCGTCCACGTGTTTACATAATATATTGCGCATGTGTAATGAACATTTCATGTTCTTTAATTTTGCATTAGGTGCCAATGTTTGAGAAAATGGATGCGCAATTGTTGGATGCAATGTGTGATAGACTGAAGCCAGTTCTGTATACAGAGAAGAGCTGCATTGTTCGCGAAGAAGATCCAGTTGATGAGATGCTTTTCATTATGCGAGGAAAAGTCGCTACCATGACAACAAATGGTGGAAGAACTGGTTTCTTCAACTCATTATTTCTAATGCCTGGTGATTTTTGTGGAGAGGAGCTTTTAACATGGGCTTTGGATCCAAACTCCTCCTCGAATCTACCTACTTCAACTAGAACAGTAGAAACTATATCAGAAGTTGAAGCATTTGCACTCAAGGCCGATGACTTGAAGTTTGTTGCTTCCCAATTTAGACGTCTTATCAACAGCAAACAACTCCAACACACTTTCAGGTATGGCTTGATATACCATATTTTCTCTTAATTATTTTGATGATGCGTAATTAAATTTATACTATTTTTTGAAGGTCATATTCGCCGCAATGGAAGACATGGGGTGCGTGTTTCATACAAGCAGCTTGGCGTCGATATTGTAAAAAGAAAATTGAGAGGACATTGCGTGAAGCAGAAGACAAGCTACAAGATGCTTTGGCAAATGAGGAAGGATCAACTATAAGCCTTGGTGCAACAATATATGCATCAAGGTTTGCTGCAAATGCATTAAAAAACTTGCGAGAAAATAACAGACAAAACAGAATGCCGCAGAGACTACTACCTCTTTTGCCTCCAAAGCCAGCTGAGCCTGATTTCACTGCTCAAAAACACTAGACCTAGCTAAGAATTTTAAGTTTTGATAGGATAGAAACTATACATACTCCATTGTATTTATATGCATATACGTGTAAAAATGTAAATTTTGTTGTATAAGTATGCAGTAGGACAATTATAGTCCATTTTGCATGTAGAATAAAGCACTTTGTTGGAACAAAATGTGTTTAACAATAAATCTTAAAGAGTTTTGATGATAACAAGGTATTAAAAATTGTAAATTGGACTAGCTAATATTTGTTCAAGTGTACAGGACCTTAATTAAAAAGTTACATCATTTATTGGTTCTGAATGAGCAAATGAAGAGCTAAAGGAATCAACAATAATTGAAGCTTAGTGCTTCTGAAGGCAACTCGCTCCTGAAGAATAGTGCTCCTGAAGACAAGAGGTCCAGAAGCCACATCATCAGAAGCTGCGTTATCAGAAGCTGTATCATTCAGAAGCTGCATCATCAGAAGCTATGTTATCAGAAGCTGCCTCATCAGAAGTCATTTCACCAGAAGCTGAAGATCAACTGGATTTGCAAAAGATTCAAGGATTGAAGAATCATCACTGCAAAAGCTGTCTATTGGATTCGAAAACACAACTAAAGATTAGTGGAATTTTGCAACGGTCATTTCAAAGATGTTTGAAGACATGTGCTTGCAATTTGGACGAAAGCGTTGACATTGTACTATTGTACGAACTGTACAACCACCTTCTCCACTACTCTGTTTTGTGTCCACGCTACAAGACAAGAAAACAGCTTCAGAATACGGCTTCGCCTGCATAGATGTTCCTTTGGATAAGGAATGGATTTCAAATTGGTTCTTCATAGGACAACAACCAAATCAGGCAAAAGATCATTGGTGAAAGATCAAGCTTCAACAACGACTCTTTGATGTGCTGGCAATTTCACAACGTCTCTTTCACACCTCTATATAAAGGAGTGAAGACTTAGAGAATTGGTAATGCAAGAACGCTAAACGAAAGACTCTCATACAAGTGCCAAACCTCTGCTGAAATTGTTCTGCATTCACTTAGAATTTCTGTGTCTCAAAGTCTTATCTTAGAAATTCTTAAGTCATTGAGTCTGTATCTGATTTGTATTGTGAGCACCTCTGATTGTATATCAAGTGTTCAACTTTAAACAATTTTCTGTGTAATTTTGTTTAGTTAGAAGTCTCTTGCAGTTGTGCTTGAGCAGGAAGTCTCTTGATTATGTTCTTGAGCAAAGGAAGTCTCTTGCTTGTGTGCTTGAGCAATTGTAATCAGATATTACTTTTAGTGAAATCTCCTTGGAAGTGCAAGGGGGACTGGACTACTTCCGGATTGTGGAAGGAACCAATATAATTGCTTTGTGTCGTTCTTCTTCTCTCTCTCTGTTTTATTCCGCTGCATTTAGATTCTGATAATCACTTCAGAAGCTGTCTCACTTAGCTTCTGATCAAGTGTGTTCAGTTTTAGGAGAAACGAAGAATTTTTCAAAACACAATTCAACCCCCCTTCTTGTGTTTTTCTCACCTTCACACTTAGCTAGGTACATTTCCAATTAGTGGCTTTATTTATAGCTAGTTGAGTAATTTACCTTTTCTTATCTTATATAGAGAGGACGGATTAAATTACACCGATATAATGTTACACTACTCAATTTTGTTTACTCGATACATATTTTTTAAAGTTAACGGTTGAATTGTAAGTTTATATCATATAAATTATTCATATAAATTTTTACTAAAATCTAAAATAATTTGATATGTTATTGAGATACACTAAGATTAACAGTGTTCTATAAAATTTACATGTCAATAACATATAAAATGATTTTAGATTTTCGTAAAATTTTACATGAATAATCTATATGATATAAACTTACAACAATCAAATTTGAAAAATATGTATCAATTAAAATGATATTGAGCGGTGTAACATGGATGTAACACGCACGCACGCACAAGTCAATTTTAAATAATATTATATTATATGTTTCTTTTTTGAAAGGATTATATATTTCTTTTTTTATGTAAATGTGTCATTTATATGTTAATTTTATTTTAACCTTTTTCTATTTTTTTAAAGTTATTTTCTATTTCTTGACAAAAAATAAATTTATCTTCTATTTAGCATAAATGTGTTGCGAAAATACAAATATTAATGTATACAAGGGACATTGAATCAAAGGATAAAATTATAAATAAAATAGTTTAAAGGAATGAAAAAAACAGCCCAAACATTTTTTTAGGGGACAAGAGTACGTGTGCTTCTATATATTGATATAGATTATTTCAAATACTCCCTCCGGTCCTATTTACAAGAGACAATTAATTTTTTAGATACATTAAATAATTTATGTATGAGATATTCTTGCATGAACTCTTACCTAAGAGATTATTCTTACACCTAACCAATAAAAATATGACACATGTTATTAATTTAAAAAAAAATGTGATTTTAATTAAGGAAATGGAAACATAAATGGTGGTGGGTGGTTTTTGTTGGTTAAAGAAAGTGGAAAAAGGAGAGAGAAATATTAAAAATAATGAGAAAAAATTATGATATTAATTATTTTTATATTTTAATGAGATGTTTGATTTTAATTGGTTGGGTGTAAGAATGATCTCTTAGGTAAGAGTTCATGTAAGAATGAGATGTTTAAGGTTGAACACTTGATATACAATCAGAGGTGCTCACAATACAAATCAGATACAGACTCAAAGGACTTAAGAATTTCTAAGATATGACTTTTAGACACAGAAATTCTAAGTGAATGCAGAACAATTTCAGCAGAGATTTGGCACTTGTAAAAATGTTATGAGTCTTTCGTTCAGCGTTCATGCATTGCCAAAACTCTAATTCTTCACTCCTTTATATAGAGGTGTGAAAGAGACGTTGTGAAATTGCCAGCACACCAAAGAGTCGTTGTTGAAGCTTGATCTTTCACCAATGATCTTTTGCCTGATTTGGTTGTTGTCCTATGAAGAACCAATTTGAAATCCATTCCTTATCCAAAGGAACATATATGCAGGCGAGACCGTATTCTGGAGCTGTTTTCTTGTCTTGTAGCGTGGACACAAAACAGAGTGGTGGAGAACGTGGTTGTACAGTTCGTACAAAGTACAATGTCAACGTTTTCGTCCAAATTGCAAGCACAAGCCTTCAAACACCTTTGAAATGACCGTTGCAAAATTCCACTAATCCTTTGTTTGTGTTTTCGAATCCAATAGACAGCTTTTGCATTGATAATTCTTCAATTCTTGAATCTTTTGCAAATCCAGTTGAGATTCAGCTTCTGGTGAAATAGCTTCTGATGAGGCAGCTTCTGATGATGCAGCTTCTGATGATATGACTTCTGCAGCTTCTGATGATGCAGCTTCTGATGATATGACTTCTGGACTTCTTGTCTTCAGGAGCACTATTCTTACTTCAGAAGCGTCTTAACTTCAGGAGCACTATCCTTACTTCAGAAGCGACTTAACTTCAGGAGCGCTTTTTCCCTTCAGTAACAAGTTGCCTTCAGGAGCGTCCAAGCTTCAAATTTTTTTTGTTTCCTTTGCTCTTTATTTGCTCATTCAGAACCAATGATGATGTAACTTTATAATTATGGTCCTGTACACTTGAACAAATATTAGCTAGTCCAATTTACAATTTTTAATACCTTGTTATCATCAAAACTCTTTAAGGTTCATTGTTAAACACATTTTGTTCCAACAATCTCCCCCTTTTTGATGATGACAAACAAAAGTATTTAAAATTGATCAATTGTTGTTAATCTAATTAACCAGTTGACTTTGGGGTTCTGAGGTTTGTAAGCTCAGAATCTGAGGTTTGTAAGCTCAAACTCCCCCTGAGTCTGATAGTCTTTAAGGTGAGGTTTGTAAGCTCCCCCTAAGTTCTATCCAGGTTAATTAAATTCATTTTTCGCACAATAAAAATATTAGAGCTTTAAAAAATTGAATCATTGAAAGAATTAACTTATAGATAAGAAGAATGGTTCAATTAATTTTACTTGAATTTTGATACTTCTTCGTTCGTTCATAGCTTATACCAATAAGGTAAAAAAAATGATAGAAGTTTTTCAAAAATTTCAAGTGCCATTAATGTTAATGGGGCTCAGAGCCTTTAAATACTTGTCACATATACTCCCCATTTTGTCATTATCAAAAAAAATGATAAAAAAAATAAGCATAAAAGACAAAAAGATTTGAGAAAAACTTAAACATGATAGAGTATACTAAGAAATTAACTAAATAAATCACACCAAAGTATATGAACATGAATATCCAAATATCAGAAGCAACTAAGCAGTCAGAATCATTTAAGCATTCAGAAGCATAGAAAAATAAAACAGGATGGTTTCAGAAGCAAGGACTAAAAAAAAAAAAAAAATTAAAACACACAGCAAACAAAAGATAACACTAAGGTGTGCAACTAATGGTTGGTTTGTTGTTGTTTCTTCATCTCCTCCATTTCTTCAATTTTCTTCTGCAACAGTTCTTCAAGCTGTTGTTGCCTCTGGAGAAGAGCTTGTTCCCTTTCTCTAGCTTCTTGCTGCTGCTGTGCCATCTGTTTCTTCAGAAGCTTACACAACCTTGCTTCTCTGGTTAAGTAATCCGTTTCTGAGAAGAAAGGCTGGTTTGCCAGGAGCAGTGTAGAACTTCGTACTCTGAGATTCTGCTTCAGATGCTCCATTAACTTCCTGACAGAAGCTTCCTTGCTTCTGATGCACTTAGCCCTTATGCTTTCAATTAGTTCAGTTGCCCGGTTCTGAAGTGATGCCCAGGAGTCTTCATATGCACTTGTGAGATCAATTGTCCTTCTTTGATCCACCAGATTATGCATTTGACTAAGGATTGTCAGAAGCTCAGCATTTATATATCCAGATTCCAGGATGTTTGTGGGTGGTTGTTCAAGAGTTTCAAGATCAGAATCACTGATTTCCAAATCTTGAACAGGGTTAGGAACTGGAATGGTAAAGTGTGTTTGTGTGTTTGAAGATGAAGGCTGGTCAGAAGCAATGTGTGCGGTAGAGGTTGAGGCTTGGACATTGACTTGAGAGTTGTCAATATCCATGGGAGTTGGTTGTGGGGAGTGTTCAATTTCAGTTGATGGTTGTTGTGGTGAAGTTGATATATGAGTGTTGAGTTGGGGGTCAATGGTAGCTATTGGTGATTGTGGGGGTGTTGTGGGTTTATGTGGTTCAGGTGTTTGTTGATGGGGGTTTTCTGAAACAACATTTTCAGAAGCAGCTGCTTCTGGAGTTGTTTCAGAGGCCTTTTCTGAGGTAGATTTGTCTAAAGGTAACTCACCTGAGTAGTGGAGAGCAAGACTGTCTAAGACAGAAGTGTCTTCTTCTTGCTCAGTTGCTTGTGGTGAAAGGGGTGAAATGGGGGTAGAGGTGACTGGAATCTGACATACCTTGACTGAAGAGCCAGCTACAGAAGTGGTAGCACTAGGTGCTTTCAGAACCGATTCTGAAGCTTTAACAGCCACTTCCTTGACTTCTTCAGACTTCTTCTTGAGAAATTCATCACAATTCTCCAGTCCTGAAGCCTTGAGCCTTTGATCCCTTTCCTGATTGTGTTGAGCTTCTTTCCTCTTTATCTCAGCTAGCATCTGAACAGCTTGCTCATCAGCTTCTTTCTTCATATCAGAAGTCACTCTTTTCTCAGGAATAGAAGCAGCCCTTATTCTCTTCTTCTCCTGTAACTCTGATAACTTAAAAGCAGCAAATTCCTTAGCCATTCTGGTCTTGGCAGGAGTCAGCTCAACCATAGAGCTTTTTATATCAACAGGTGCCTTTTTCTTCTTCAGCTTGGGCTCAGCTTCCTCCTTTTCTATTTCATCCAAAGCTTCATCCAGTTTTTCCTTGTGATAAACTGTTTCAGCTTTCCCCCTCTTTCTTTTGACATCCTTCTTTTGCTTGCCCTTATCAGTAATTGCTTCTGATGCAGTGGCACTCTTTACCTTCTTTACTTTAGCAGGAACAGCTTCCTCCTGAGTGCTTGCATCTTCTTCCAGGACATACTCAGCTACTGATTGAACTAGGAAATCAGAGTCACTTTCCTTAAAGATGGGAGGAAAGTCCCTGATTATCTCAGTTTCAGCAGTTGTCATCTCTAACCACTTTTCATCTTTAGGGGCTTCTTTGATGAACTTCATAGAGCATAAGCTCCTGCTACTGATAGTCCTTTCAGCAGTAGAGACTTCGAAACATCTATCAGAAGCACTCCTTGTCCTCTTTAAGAACTCCAGCACCCTTCCTTGATAAAAGATTTCAGACAGCAATCTTCCATAGGGTACTTGTTTTCTTCCTCTGATAGTGCTTTCATTTATGGCCCAGCAGAGATGATCCATTACATATCTTGGGAAGTTTATCTTTTCCAGAATAGCCATGAAGTAAATTGCTAGCTTCTATTGATTGTTGGGTTGGTCAGACCCTCCTGCTCTTTGAAAGAAGCAATCATTACTGAATTTCACCAACATCCTGTTGTGAATCTCCATTTCAGAAGGCTTTGCATCTTTCTTCCCACCCAAAAGAGTGTTGTAGTAACCTTGTAGCAGGACATCTTCCTTCCTGACTATTTCTTGGAATCTTCCCTCTGCATCCATCCTACAAGCTTTAGCTATAACGTCCTCAGTGATGGTTATAGGAATGCCCATCACTTCAGACCTTATTTCTAAGCTATCAAATGATGTAGGATTCATATCCATGACCATTTTCCCTTTCTTTGACCCAGCTTGTTTGCTTACGACTTTTGCATGCTTTTCATTGTACACTTCAGCTTTTAACCAAAAGTCCTTGACCAAGTTCACATATGTTGGCCCATTTAGCATCTTGAAATACTCAGACAGCATCTGAGTCTCTATCAATCCTTCCATGTTTACTTCATACTCCTTGAGTGAAGCAAAATCCACCGGTGACTCTACTTGAACTATTAAGGATTCCCATGGAATATCCATAGTCTTCTCTTTGTAGATGGACCCAGATCCTGGTACGCTTTGCATGGTTGATGTAGATTCTGAAACTTTTGAGCTTGATGATGCCATTTGATGATTGACGAAGATTTGAAGAAGATGAAGATTTTAGGGTTCTAAGGTTGAGAGAATGCGCTTACTTCGCAAGAGGTTTGAGAGCAAATGTGTTTGTTGTGAGTGAGAGTGTGTGAATTGTCAAAGTGTTAAAAGTAAAACGATTGCAATTCAAAAGAGACAAACAAACATAACATTAATGACAAAATTGGGGGCGCGTGAAAAGTACTTTCAAAGTTTTTAAATCATCATTGCCCTTTTAGTTATACACCAACACATACAGGCCACGTAAGAAGTTCACAGAGTAACTACCAAGTTAGTGGGCCAGAAGTTACTTTTTAAAAGGTAACTTCCAACGTTTCCACTAATTCAACTATTCAGAAGCAACAAATCCAGCTTCTGGACTTCAGATGCTGACGTCATCATCAGAAGCGAGTTTTCCTCAGAACCTCAATAAAGAGCTTCTGATGGACTACCGCTTCTGAACTAACTTCAGAACCTAAAATCCTATTCAGGAGCAAGCAAGCATTTAATCAGATACAAAGTGCATGTTCAAATTTTTCTTTATAAAATCAAATCTTTCAACAGTTAAAGGCTTAGTAAATATATCAGCCCATTGATTTTCAGTATCAATGAATTGTATATCTAAAATTCCTTTCTGAACATAATCTCTGATAAAATGGTGTTTGATTTCAATGTGCTTAGCTCTTGAATGCAAAATTGGATTTTTAGACAAGCAAATAGCAGCAGTATTATCACAATAAATGGGAATACTGTTAGCAGTTATCTGATAATCTTCCAACTGATGTTTCATCCAGAGTAGTTGTGTACAACAACTTGCAGCTGAAATGTATTCTGCTTCTGCTGTAGACATAGCAATAGTTGTTTGTCTTTTGCTAGCCCAGGATATAAGATTATCACCCAGAAATTGACAATTGCCACTGGTTGACTTTCTTTCAATCCTATCACCAGCATAATCAGCATCACAGAATCCAATTAGCTTATAATCTAAGGATTTCCTATAAAGGAGTCCAAGATTAGTTGTTCCTTTCAAATACCTGAAGATTCTCTTGACAGCAGTCATATGAGATTCTCTAGGATCTGATTGGAATCTTGCACACAAACATACACTGAATAAAATATCTGGCCTAGATGCAGTGAGGTATAACAAAGAACCAATCATACCTCTATACAGCTTCTGATCTACTTTAGCTCCTTCATCTTCTTTGCTTAAGTTACACGTAGGGTGCATTGGAGTGTTCATCACTTTACAATCTTCAAGTTTGAACTTCTTCAGAAGCTCCTTTGTGTACTTTGATTGATGAACATAGACTCCATCTTTGCATTGATTGATTTGAATGCCAAGGAAGAACTTCAGCTCTCCCATCATGCTCATTTCAAATTCATCCTGCATTAACTCAGAAAATTCCTTGCAAAGAGATGCATTAGTAGAACCAAATATTATATCATCAACATATATTTGCACAACAAGAATATCTTTCCCAAGGGTCCTTCTGAAGAGTGTAGTATCAACCTGTCCTCTTTTAAAATCATTCTTGATTAAGAAATTACTTAGTCTATCATACCAAGCTCTGGGAGCTTGTTTCAAGCCATATAGTGATTTCCTCAGTTTAAAAACATGGTCAGGATATTTAATATCCTCAAATCCAGGAGGTTGCTTGACATACACTTCTTCTTCTATGACACCATTTAGAAATGCACTCTTGACATCCATTTGATATAATATTATGCCATGATTAACTGCATAGGAAAGAAGTAACCTGATTGCTTCCAATCTTGCAACTGGAGCAACCGTTTCAGTGTAATCAATGCCTTCTTGTTGACTATACCCTTGTGCAACAAGCCTGGCTTTGTTTCTTGTTACTTCACCTTGCTCATTCAGCTTGTTTCTGAATACCCATTTTGTTCCAATAATGTTCTTGTGCTGAGGTTTGGGTACCAGATCCCACACATCATTTCTTTGAAATTGATTCAACTCTTCTTGCATAGCTAGGATCCATCCATCATCTGAAAGTGCTTCATCAACTGTTGTAGGTTCAATCATTGAGATTAGTCCAATCATTGACTCTTCTTGTCTGAAATGTGATCTTGTTCTTCTTGGACTATCTTTGTTTCCAATGATTAGCTCCTCAGGATGTGAAGACTTGTGTTTGAATGTGTTTCTGGGAGGATCTTCTTGATGTGAGCCATCTTGTGCTTCATCAGAAGCAGTTTCATCTTGCGCTTCTGATGTGGGTTCAGCTTCTGGACTATCTTCAGACTCAGCTATCTGATCAGGTTCTGGAGTAGCCTCAGGAACTTGTATCTCTGCAAAACTTTCACCTTGCTTTGAAGTTTTATCTTCAAGCTCCTTGTCATCAAATTTAACGTGCATAGATTCTTCAACACAAAGTGTTTCTGAATTATACACTCTGTATGCCTTTGACCTTTCAGAGTAACCTAAAAAGATTCCTCTTTGGGCCTTGGCATCAAATTTCTTTAGGTAGAGCTTGTTGTTCAGAATGTAACATGTACATCCAAATTGATGAAAGTAAGAAATATTGGGTTTTCTTCCTTTAAAGAGTTCATATGCTGTTTTCTCCAAAATAGGTCTAATATAGATCCTGTTTTGAACATAGCAAGCTGTATTCACTGCTTCTGCCCAAAAATGTTTTGGTAAATTGTTTTCATGAATCATGGTTCTGGCCATTTCTTGTAAAGTTCTATTCTTTCTCTCTACAACCCCATTTTGTTGTGGTGTTCTAGGAGAAGAGAATTCATGGAAAATTCCATGTTTTTCACAAAAAGCTTCAAATGGCTCATTTTCAAATTCTCCACCATGATCACTTCTGATTTTCAAAATTTTTGATTCTTTTTCAGATTGAATTTGAGTGCAGAAGCTACTGAATACATCACACGCAACATCTTTACTCTTTATGAATTTCACCCAAGTCCATCTGCTGTAATCATCAACAATGACTAATCCATATCTACTTCCATATAAGGATGCAGTACTCACTGGTCCAAATAAATCAATATGGAGTAATTCTAAAGGTCTTGAGGTTGAAACAATGTCTTTGGTTTTAAAAGATGATTTCACAATTTTCCCTCTCTGACATGCACCACAGAGTGCATCTGAATGATAGTCAATGTCTGGTAGCTCTTTCACAAGTTGTAACTTACTAAGCTTAGAGATTAACCTCCAGTTAGCATGTCCCAACCTTCTGTGCCACATCCATTTCTTATCATTCACTGATAGTAGGCACATCACCTTCTGATCAGCCAGTTCAGAAAAATTGATTTTATAGACATTGTCAACTCTCTTTCCTTTGAACACAATGGATTTGTCTTCCTTGTTGATTACTGTACAGTTGGGTTTTTCAAAAAGCACATCATAACCATTATCACAAAATTGACTAATGCTCAAAAGGTTATGTTCAAGACCATCTACCAACCATACATTATTAATTGAGGTAGAGGAATTACCAATAGTTCCTCTACCTATGATCTTGCCTGACTGGTTGCCTCCAAATTTCACATTTCCTCCCTCTTTCATTGTTAGGCTGAGGAACATGGACTTGTCTCCTGTCATGTGTCTTGAGCAACCACTGTCTAGGTACCATGATCTTTGCTTTGGCACTGCTCTTAGACATACCTGCATCATTGACATTTTTAGATTTAGGTACCCATTGTTCTATGGGTCCTGGAAGGTTAGTACTTAAGGCTTTACTCTTCACTTCTTGTACCTTGTGCTGTGAGTTGGGTTGCTTCTGATTAACCATCACCTTAGGTTTTGGTACTTCAGAAGCAGTAATTGTCTTCTTCTGAAACTTAGACTTCAGAGCCCCAGATTTTGGTTTCACCAGACTCTGAGGAATAGGTTCTGATCTTTTCAGGATCCTGACCTTTGAAGTCTTGGAATCAGATTTGATCATAGCCTTTGACTTAGAGTTCTTTGGCTTTGAAGTAATCTTAGCCTTAGGACTAGAAGCTTCAGGTTCTGATTGAACAACAGTTTCCAACTCAGCCCCTTCTGGTACAAAGAATGTTTTCTGACCTTCCTTGATGCATTCACAACAAGATTTTAGATTGGTTTTCTCAAGTTTCACCTCTGGAAAACCAATTCCTCTGCCGTTGTTCTTGTAAATGCTATAAATCATAGAAGCCACTCTGCTTCTGTCAATGCCGGATATAATGAAATCTTCAAGAGCAATTTCATGGTTACTTAAAGGTTTTTCATTACACTTTTCTTGTAGCTTCTGACATAAGAACCTGAGCTGGTCTTCATATGTTTTACACATGAAGTCAAAGCCCCTAAGTCCTTGTTCAGAAGCTTTCAGATCCAATAG
Source organism: Medicago sativa (assembly GCF_051527215.1). Classification (NCBI taxonomy): domain Eukaryota; kingdom Viridiplantae; phylum Streptophyta; class Magnoliopsida; order Fabales; family Fabaceae; genus Medicago; species Medicago sativa. The sequence continues at coordinate 104,137,939 of NC_140755.1, forward strand.
AGTTGATTTTTGCTGTTGTACCAAATCAGCATATTTTTCTTTTAAATCCTTCAACTCATTGGTTCTTACTTCAAAATATGTAAGAAGTTCTTTAAGAGACTCAACAAGTTCATCTCTGGGAATTTTGGAATATACCTCGTTTTCATCTTCTGAGTCTGAATCTGATCCAGCTTCTGAAGTTGCTGTTGCTACCAACCCAACAACTACCTTTGCATCTTCATCAGCTTCCTCTTTATCAGATCCAGATTCACTACCCAAATCATCCCAGGTTGCCATTAAACTCTGCTTAATCTGCTTCTTGAGTTTGCTTGGTTTGAATGTAGACCTCTTTGACTTATCATTTGACTTTTCTCTTTGAAGATCAGGGCATTCAGCAATGAAGTGTCCAGGCTTCTTACAGTTGAAGCATCCCTTCTGATCTTCTTTCTTTGAGCTTCTGGAGTTACCCCTTCTGGAGAGAAACTTTCTGTTCTTCTTGGCCAGATATTGAAGTCTGTTTGAGAGCATGGCCATTTCAGCAGCATCTGGTTCAGAATCTGAACTTGACTGTTCTTCCTCTTCAGATTCAACTACTTTGAGAGCTTTTGATGACTTGCCTTTGGATGGAAGAGCTATTGATTTACTCTTCTTAGTAGTCTCATGTTCATTAAGACTTAACTCATGAACTTTGAGAGAACTAACAAGATCTTCGACACTTAAAGTGTTTAAATCTTTAGCTTCCTCAATGGCAGTCACTTTTGGTCTCCATCTTGCAGGTAAGCTTCTGAGTATCTTGCTTACATGATCAGAAGCAACATAGCTCTTCTTTAGAATCTGTAGCCCAGAAACTAAGGTTTGAAACCTTGAGTACATCTCCTCAATAGTTTCATCATCCTTCATCTTGAATAACTCATACTGATGTACAAGCAGAAGAGCCTTTGCTTCTTTGACCTTCTTGCTCCCTTCATAATTTGAACAGAGAGAAGCAAACATAGCTTTAGCAGTGGATTTGTCACTCATTTTCATGTACTCTGCTTTGGGTATGGCAGTGACAAGAGCTCCTATGATAATATGATGCTTCTTGTAGAGTTTCCTCAGTTCTGGAGTATGTTTCTTTCTATCCACAGCAGCTCCTTCTTCATCAAGGACTAAATCACCAACACCATCTTCCAGAATATCCCATAATTCTTCATCTAGGCTCATGATGTAACTGTAAAAGTTGGTCTTCCACCAAGAGAACTCTTCAGCATCTCCATTGAACTTTGGAACTTTTCCAACGCTGGTTTTCTTACTATCACTATAATCATGTGAGACATTCTTATAGCTAGTATCACTAGGACCAGTAGGAGGAGGAGTAGACATGTTTTTCTCAGATCTTTGACTGTTGCACGGTTAAGTGTTACACAACAGACCAAGGCTCTGATACCAATTGAAGGTGAGATAAAACACAAGAAGGGGGGTTGAATTGTGTTTTGAAAAATTCTTCGTTTCTCCTAAAAACTGAACACACTGATCAGAAGCTAAGTGAGACAGCTTCTGAAGTGATAATCAGAATCTAAATGCAGCGGAATAAAACAGAGAGAGAGAAGAAGAACGACACAAAGCAATTATACTGGTTCCTTCCACAATCCGGAAGTAGTCCAGTCCCCCTTGCACTTCCAAGGAGATTTCACTATGAGTAATATCTGATTACAAATGCTCAAGCACACAAGCAAGAGACTTCCAATGCTCAAGCACACAAGCAAGAGACTTCCTTTGCTCAAGAACACAATCAAGAGACTTCCTGCTCAAGCACAACTGTAAGAGACTTCCTAACTAAACAAAATTACACAGAAAATTGTTTAAGGTTGAACACTTGATGTACAATCAGAGGTGCTCACAATACAAATCAGATACAGACTCAAAGGACTTAAGAATTTCTAAGATATGACTTTTAGACACAGAAATTCTAAGTGAATGCAGAACAATTTCAGCAGAGATTTGGCACTTGTAAAAATGTTATGAGTCTTTCGTTCAGCGTTCATGCATTGCCAAAACTCTAATTCTTCACTCCTTTATATAGAGGTGTGAAAGAGACGTTGTGAAATTGCCAGCACACCAAAGAGTCGTTGTTGAAGCTTGATCTTTCACCAATGATCTTTTGCCTGATTTGGTTGTTGTCCTATGAAGAACCAATTTGAAATCCATTCCTTATCCAAAGGAACATATATGCAGGCGAGACCGTATTCTGGAGCTGTTTTCTTGTCTTGTAGCGTGGACACAAAACAGAGTGGTGGAGAACGTGGTTGTACAATTCGTACAAAGTACAATGTCAACGCTTTCGTCCAAATTGCAAGCACAAGCCTTCAAACACCTTTGAAATGACCGTTGCAAAATTCCACTAATCCTTTGTTTGTGTTTTCGAATCCAATAGACAGCTTTTGCATTGATAATTCTTCAATTCTTGAATCTTTTGCAAATCCAGTTGAGATTCAGCTTCTGGTGAAATAGCTTCTGATGAGGCAGCTTCTGATGATGCAGCTTCTGATGATATGACTTCTGCAGCTTCTGATGATATGACTTCTGGACTTCTTGTCTTCAGGAGCACTATTCTTACTTCAGAAGCGTCTTAACTTCAGGAGCACTATCCTTACTTCAGAAGCGACTTAACTTCAGGAGCGCTTTTTCCCTTCAGTAACAAGTTGCCTTCAGGAGCGTCCAAGCTTCAAATTTTTGTTGTTTCCTTTGCTCTTTATTTGCTCATTCAGAACCAATGATGATGTAACTTTATAATTATGGTCCTGTACACTTGAACAAATATTAGCTAGTCCAATTTACAATTTTTAATACCTTGTTATCATCAAAACTCTTTAAGGTTCATTGTTAAACACATTTTGTTCCAACAGAATGAGCCTTTACCACCAAGTAAGCAACCTTAAAGAACTAAATCTTGCCCTTGAATAGATCGAGTGATACTAGCCGTTCTCAAATTCAAAGAAACATCAATTGTTGTTTTTTTTGTTGTTGTTGTTATTGTACTTTTATGTCAATGTTATACTTAGTTATACATTATTATATTATTTTTGTCAAAATTATACTTAGTTACACATAATACATCGAAGAGAGAACTAGATGGAATGACATAATTTATGATAAAGATTATTATAGAAAACATATACATAGTTGTGTAACAAGTTATTCAATGTCAACTAAAAATAATTGGAGGAGATAGTTTATAACATATTAAAGAAAACTAAACAACTACTCCACAATCTTTCTTTTTCTGATGTGTTGTCAGCGCCGTTGGAATAATCAAATTCGAATTAGGGTTGAGAAAATGTGATTTATTTTATGGTTTTCTCATGCCTTGTTAGAGAGGCACCGTAAAATAAATAAACAATCGTCAAACTAAACATTCCCACACACTTATAACACTTATAATCAACTACCAACTCAAGATTTTACAGGGATTTGGATTAATATAAGCTAAAGTCTCAAAATTTATCCACGCAAGAGACTTTAAAAAGAAATTAATACCAAATATTACCATTTGGTGAGAGACTCGGAATACCATACCACATGATATGGAACGACAAATCAATGTAGAATCACCACAAAGATAAGAGACTCGTGATAAAAGTTCAAATTTTGGTTCAAAGAAGAATCATGTAGAGCATTTCTCTAATCTCACACAATGTGTTTTCTTTCTTCCTAGTTTGCAAATAGCATACAAATAAAATGCATATATAGTCTAAGACAAAATGACATGACGCTTAAAGTTCACACAACTGAAAACAGTACCTAAGTTACCAAGTTTATAAGTGCACACACAAACTAAACTTAATTCCTAATTAAGAGTATGATTACTACATCCCAAAGTTAAAAGTAAGTCTTATATTAATTCTATGACCAAGAGATTAGTATGATGCATACTAGTCTTATCATCATATGTCTTAAAGCCAAAAAAGTTAACAACTTTTTGCTCCGAGTGTGCCTTTAGATTGCTAGCCTTCCTTCTAGTCAATGAACGCAAGTTTTTCTCGTCCTACTACTTATCGGCCTTCCAACTTTTCCCTCATCCTTTTACATCCACTTTCAAACCACTCAGCATCAGACACGCAATTCAATGATTCGCCTTCTTTCCAACTCACAACTATTATCTCAAACTTGTGAGGATATTTTAAAACATTCATAACACACTCAGTTTCATTGCCAACACAACCTCTCAATTCAACAACTTTTACCTCGTCGTGAAAAAATCTTTCAACGTCCCTAATATCTTTATGATTTTTAGAGAACTCTGAAGTACCAAACTGCCTCAAAAAGTAAAATCACAGTAGGAATGATATTAAAAGCTGACAAACAAGTATCAATGGATACAAATCAAAAGTCAAAACATCTTAAAAAATTATTTAAACTAATTATAAAATTTTGTAAAATTATAAAAATAAAATACTTCCAAGGATGTCTAAGATCCACACAGGATCATACTCCACATCATCTAAGATGAATGAGTTCAGAAAAAGGACAAGGTTGAATAATTTATCCGGAAGTTGTGGCATGAACGAAACATGTAAAATTCAAAAACAGAGAAATGCAACCCAAAAAAAAAACTCACTCTTTCAACATTTTATTACTAACCATCGAAAATGTGGTTACATGCATAATCTCAAGTTTAGAAAAAAAGTTGTACATTGGAAGTCATTGTATCAAGCTCGTGTATCAATGAGCTGAAGAATTTAATGCTCTTCAGCATAGGGATATTAAAGTTCAAGGTATCCAAACCTCCCTCTGTTGAAGGGAGTACAAGGCAATCTAGCTCCAATGAAGTGAGTTCAAGGGAGTGAAGCGATATCAAGTTTAATACCCTCTTGTCATTATCACTGTTGAATAAGAAATAACACCCTATAACCTTGAGATGACATAAGGATGAAACTTGCTATCATGTTTCATATTATTTACTAAGACATTCTATGTTTTATACATAAAACATATCATCTTGTTGTTAATGTAATAACATTATCATTCGGTTAAGAGGGGAGAAGAACCCACATTGTGTGCCCTAAAGTTTTTTGGCGGAGATTAATCATTGTTAACAGTGGTGAAACTTCGTATTATTGTAACAAAATTACAAAAAAGATTTAAGTTTTATGTCAACATCATGTGTGAAGAGGCTTTTTAACTTACTCATTCAAGTATTAGTAGGTCATCTAACTTGTTACTTTATGTTCTTATGTGAACAAATTAACAAAACAAATATTTTGGTATACCTTTAAAAAAAACATTTCCGCTATATTAAAATCTCTCTATCGTTAGATATGTGAAATATTTATATTTAAATTCAGTTAAAAAATAAATTCACACTAGATTTTTTTAAAAATATATGTTACTCTAAAAAAAATATTTGATTAGAAAATGAATTCCAACTTCATTTTGTTCAAAAGTATTTTTTAGGGTTAATAGTGTTTTTGGCCCCAGTAATATAGTGCACTTTTGGTTTTAGCCCCTGTAAATTTTTTTTTTTAGATTCCACCCTTGAAAAATGAATATTCTTCAGGATTGGCCCATGACCCCAATGTGTCAGCAGAATCTCCTACGTGGCAGTGACGTATCAATTTCTTTTTCTTTTTTAATTTTTTTTCATGCCACGCGTGTAAATTAATGTCAACGTCATTCAAAATTAAAAAAATAAAAAAATTCTAGAAAAATTAATAAAAATGAAAAAAAAATCTGAAAAAACAAGGAATTTTTTTAAAAAATTCTGGAAAAATTAATAAAAAAAAAAATTATTAAAAAAAATAAAATAATCTAATAAAATGAAAAATAATGAAAAAAATTCTGAAAATAAAAATAAAATCCGGAAAAGATTAATATATATCGAAATTTTCTAAAAATTAATATATTTAGAAAAAAAATCATATATCCAGAATTTTTTCAATAACGGAAAAATGGAAAACATTCAATTTTTTTTTTAAAAAGTAAGAAGTTTTATTTTAATCTTTTGCAGAATTTTTTTCGAAAATTTAGTTTTTGTAAATATGATTAGTCTTCTTTCAAAAATTTCATTTTTTTAAAAATGATTAATCTTTTTAATTTTTTTCGAAAATTTCGAAATTATTTTATATATTTTCCAGAATTTTTTTTAAAAAAATTATTTTACCAGTTTTTTTTATTTTTTTAATCATTTTTTATTTTTATTAATTTTTCAGAATTTTTTCATTATTTTTCATTTTATTAGATTTTTTTATTTTTTAAATCATTTTTTTTATTAATTTTTCCAGAATTTTTTCATTATTTTTCATTTTATTAGATTATTTTATTTTTTAATCATTTTTTAATTTTATTAATTTTTCCAGAATTTTAAAATTTTTTCCGTATTTTTTCAGATTTTTTTTCATTTTTATTAATTTTTCTAGAATTTTTTAATTTTTAATTAAAAAATCAAAAATGCCACGTGTACCCCAATAAAAAAATAAAATTAATTATACCGTCAGCGTGACACGTCATCAAAAAAAGGTGACGCAGCATGCCACATCACTACCACGTAGGAGATTCTGCTGACTCATTGGGGTCAGGGGTCAATCCTGAAGAATCTTCATTTTTCAAGGGTGGAATCTAAAAAAAAAAATTACAGGGGTAAAACCAAAAGTGCACCATATTACAGGGGCTAAAAACACTATTAACCCTATTTTTTATTAGCAAATAAATTGTCAGAGATTCAATAATCAATTCCATTAAAAATTGATTTACTTATATTTTGTTTTGATATTGTTCCAAGATACCATTTGTATATATGGCACATTAATATTTGTTGTAACTTTTTGTATTAAAAAAAATTAAAGAAAATTTACGGTAGTTTGATATATTATATATTAATATATATGAAAATTTATAGTTTTTTTTACAAGATATGAAAATTTATAGTAGTTTAATATTATATATATATATATATATATATATATATATATAATATTGAAATGTAACCTATTTATACAATTTTTTTAATGTTGGAACTTGTTATATCAAACCAAGAAAGTTAGTGCAGTGGATCTCCTTTACTAAGGTACCTCATTGTTTTGCTTTGTTTTTGCTTTATATGTTTTCTTAAACTAATCACCATTGACATTAGGGAAGGAATAAGATTAGCCACCTTACAAGAAGTGAGGTTATTGTTTTGACTGCCCAGATGTTTTCAAACTACTGCAACATTTTCTTTCATTGTGATACCTTCATTCCTTCCATGGCTCCATTTCGTAACTATCAATTTTGGGATTGATTTGTAACTCACGATCAGGAGCGAATGAGGATTAGAAACCGATGAATGTATTTTCCAAAGTTTGAAGTGCTTATGAGAAATTTAAGATGCTTAATGAACATTTTGTAATCTATAAATGATGTAATTCATTAACAAGATCCTAATTATTTTTTATTTTGTTTTTACCAAATTGGCTATATCTATCTATAACAAAATATAAATGAGATAATATTCCTTTTTAGATTGAAATCTTTCTTTCATTTAAATTTTAAACTATTTTATATTTTTACTAGCGAAAAGAAGGGCACTCACACGTCTGTCTTTCCACTCTTTTTATTGTGTTAACATTTGAAAATTATGAACAAATGTTTTTTTATGAAATTTTAATTTTTATTAAAAGAAAAAATTTAAATATTTTTTCTTTCAAATTATAACAAATCAAACTAATCATGATTATCTATCAATATAACAAAAAAAAATATAATCTGAATTCTTATTTTTGTAATGACACCAACAACAATCTTTATTATAAAAAAATTATTGTTTAAGGATATAATTGAGATAATGAAAAAGTAAGTATAAATACATTAATCTAATTTATTACATTTTTTAATAATAAAATAAAAACTGAACATTTGTATTTATTACACTTTTATTTTAATATTTTAAATTTATTCTTATTTATCAGTAACATGTGTTATTTATATTAAAAATTGAAGGCATTTAAAAAAAAAATCCCACAAAAACTGAAAACCGTTATTTTCTTTACATACAGTATAAAATAGATAAGGCAAATGTTAACATGTGCCCTTGGGACATATGTTAAGGAATTTAAAATAGAAATAAATGTCTTAAAAGATGTGCATTCAACTTTATTCAACTTTTTAAAATCAACATTTTATTCTTTTTTATGCAAAACTTCTAATTTTAGATTCCTTAACTTGTGTCTTAAGGGCACAAGATAACAAGACCCAATAGATAATACTTTCGTTTGCAATCCACACAATAGAGAACTTTCTTTTAAAAATTAAATAAAAGGAGATCAGCGTGAGTGATACGGGTACCAACCCGCCCGATACCGATTTGGAATCGACCCATTCGTTCATCTATTCATTCTCGAACTCCAATTTCTCATTCATCAGAAACCCTAATTTCCCAAATTCATTCAACCATGGAACAAGAAAAGAGCCATAGAATGTTCAATCTATTCGTGAAGCACTTGAACGGTAAAACCCTAACCCTATTATTCCCTTCTCCGATCCTTTCCGCTACTTCAATCAAAGATCGTCTTTTCCATCTCACCGGAATCCCAATCCAACACCAACGCCTCGTCACCGGTTCCCGCCACCTCAACGATGATAATTCCGCGATATGTTGTTCGCCGGAAGGTGGAAACATGTTCCCCTCCGTTCGTCTTCTTCTCCGTCTGAAAGGCGGTAAAGGAGGATTCGGATCGTTGCTTCGTGGTGCAGCGACGAAAGCGGGGCAGAAGAAGACGAATAATTTCGACGCGTGTAGGGATATGAGTGGGAGAAGATTGAGGCATGTTAATGCGGAGAAGAGGTTGGAGGAGTGGAGAGAAGGGGAAGAGGATAGGAAGCTTGAGAAAACGGCGGAGGAGTTTTTGAAGAAACAGATGAAGAAGAATAATAAGGGCAAGGGCAAGAATGGTGATGTTGAGGCTCAGAAGTATGTTGCTAAGTATAGGGAGCAATCTGAACGTTGTGTTGCCGAGGTTGCTGAGTCTGTTCAGGAATCGATAAGATATTCTAAGCGTAAATCTTCGCCTATATCGGAAGGTTCTCCTTCTCGTGATCAGAAGAAGTTGAAGATATGGTAAGCCATTTTGGTTCGTCTTAGTTTTGGTTTTGTATTTTTCAATTGTTGTATGGTTTAAATTATTATGAAGGCAATGGTTAACTAAATAGTTTAGTGTGTGTTTGCTTATGCGGTCACACAAATTGATTTTATAAATTTGGTTTTGATTGAAAGTGGGTCGGTTGATTTAAAATGGTTTATGTTTGGATACACAAAAAAGTTAGTTATATCAGTTCTTTAGTTTATGTTTGGATAGTTTGTGTCATAATTGCTTTTTTTGTGTGTATGTGTGTGTGTGTGTGTGTGTGTGTGTGTGTGTATATATATATATATATATATATATATATATATATTTGATTATAGGGGAACAATTATAGAACCAAACATAGATTTAGGTGTACAAACATGGCACCAAACATAGGTTTAGGGTCTGTTTGGGTGAACAGCTTATTTGCAGCTTATAGCACAAGCTCTTATCAGCGCTTTAATATAAGCCTTCATAAGCTATTTCTATAGCAAAAGATAAAATTTAGTTAAATCATTTTTTTATATGCTATAAGTTGTTTTCATAAGCTATCTTGAATAACTTATGAACATAAGCTCAAAAACGCTTATGAAAAATGTCATAACTCATAAGCGGTTTTCATAAGTTCTCCCAAACAATCTCACAAAACTTATGTCAGTAGATAAGCTCAAATAAGCCAATGCTAACAGGACCTTAATATGAAATTTGGATGTGTTTATTTGTTTGGGTTAATTGTTGGATTTTATGGATTTGGTATTTATATTTGTGTTGTGTTGTTGTTTGCTTTTTCTAGGATGGGGAAGAGGGCATTGAATGAAAGTGATGATGATTCTGATGAAGATGTTATTGATGACGAGGGAGAAACTGAGAAATCTGTTTTGTTAAATAGTCAGAATGAGTCTGGGTTAAATAAGGCTGAAGGCAGTTCTGATTCTGTGACTGGTTTCAAGCGGGATGGAGACTCTTCTGGGGTTGGTTCGTGTGAGAGTGGATCTGAAGAAGAAAAGGAAACTGTTGGAGAAGGCAAAGTGGAAATTGTTGAAAGATCCCAGAGTACTGAAAGTATTGAGGCAAAACTGAGTATTGCTGCTGAACCCATGGTAAATGATGAAATGATGGAGGCTAACGCTGTGCCTTGTTCAGAGACCTTGGATTCTTTAATTAGTGTTCAAGACGATGATTATCATGATAACAAGGTTGATGGCACTGGTGCTCAAGCCTCAAATGTTGTGAGCTCTGAAGTTGTGTCCAATGACATGGAAATTGATGGTTCTCTTGAGCATAAAACAGTGGTCATTGAAGAAAGCTTGCCAAGCACTGGTGTTCCAGCAAAGGACGATCCTCTTAATTTTGATGTTTTTAATTCAGCTGCAGAACTTGAGGTATATTTTTAAAACATAATGAGGGCTTATGTAGTGTTCTACACTTTGATATGTTTATGTATTTCATTTAATTGATGTATACGATAACTTTTAAGCAAAATGCAATACTTTAGCAAACTCTTTTTTTAAGGAATCTATCGATATTTATATTTTTTCTAACTTAATGAATAGAATGTTATGTGACAAACTGTAGTTTTAGACATGCATGATAAGATATAAGAAGATAAGTCATCTCATTTATAGACTAGATCCACTAATCAAGTACTATTTGTTAGTCTCTTACGTTTGATGTATTTTCCATGGATCGGATCTTCACAGGTTCTTGGCTTGGAGAATTTGAAGACTGAACTCCAGTCACGTGGGTTAAAATGTGGAGGTACCTTGCAGGAACGTGCTGCAAGGCTTTTTCTTTTAAAATCAACTCCCCTGGATAAACTTCCAAAGAAACTGCTAGCAAAGAAATGAAAAGTATTTTGATATGCATCTATCATCGCTGAAGCAGTTTGTTCTCTGTACAGTATTTTATAACCGATCTTCTGTTTTTGTTTAGCAGTTAATTGTGTATCGGCTTGCGAAACAACTAATGCCTGCTTTTATGTTTGTTTTGTTTTTCACTATGAGCTGTATTTGATGCAATAATACTGTTAACAAACTGCCAAAAGAAGCTGGACAATGTATACCCGAGTGTTTGTTAGTGTTGTTATGTATTATGAACAATTTCAATTTTGTTTTTATTTGATGGTAAAATAGTCTTAGATTCCAGATAGTTTCATCGATGCAGTGGCATTTTTTTTAAATGGCCAATGTGAGTATTGTTTGTTTTTCTGCAAGGGTGGGGATCAAACCCTTAACCTCTATTACTCCTTAACTCTCTCATTTCAACCACCAAACCATCTTTATATTCTTTACAATGCACCGACACTTAAACAAATAAATTGGCCTTATAAATTCTTGTTTCTATAGAAGTGATAAAAAAAATACTTTGCAACCTTGAAAATTTTATATAGAAGTGATAAAAAAATATTACTGGGATAAAGGCTTGGTGGTTGTTGTTGTCGTTGATAAAAAAATATTTTGCAACCTTGAAATTTTTTTATGTGTTCCTGTGAAATTACTTCATAATAATAATTTTTAAAAAGATAATTAAATTACTTTAAACTAAGTTTTAACTTTAGAAGTTTATTCTACAGTATGAAAACCATTTAGAAGAAATTCAACAAACATTCATTGGAACTCACTATATTAACCCATCTTCCAGATACTGATACATATGGTAGTGTGATTTACAAGGTCCCAGATTAATGGGGCAGGTAAAAGAGAATAAGAAGTGGAGGCAGAGTTACGACAAACAGGGCATGTAATTCAAGTTGAATCTTCCAAAAAAGAGTCTTTAGAAACATTCTAGTTTTTCCTTTCCAAATATCATCAAATTTATAATTGCGAGTGATATATACATACAATTAATTAACAAGATTTACTTTAATAAATTATTGTAATTTGAGGTTTTGTATTGTACTGCTGCACAAGGTTTGTTCCACCTAAAAGCCATGTTTTGAAGAAACATAAATATTTTCATAATAAAGTAATTATTCTTTTTCATAATATATCAAGTAAAATTTATTTACATTACATTGATTAAACTAAATTGTTAATTGTTTAGTCTGTATTTTTATCACGAAAGCGTAAGTCTGTCGTTTGAAATGACACAAGTTGCTTTACTGCTTAGTAACTGTATAAAAATAAAAATTATTTACCTACACATTAAAATATCATGTGATAAGATCAACGAAAGTTAGCCAACATCAATATATGTCTTAAAGTTACTTATATCTTACTGTAGCCATAATTGTGAATTTCGAAAGGTATCGGAATTAAAACTGCAAATTTCATTTTTATATAAAATGAAACCAAATTTTGATCACCCCATGTAGCTTTTATCCTTTGTAAAGACCAGGTCAAATATAGTAGTGATGGTTGTCACAGGAGTTTTTTTTTTTTTTTTCAAAGCATGAAATATTCATAATATGAGTGCGTTTGTTTTAGCTTTAAAAAAAATAGATTTTGAGTTGAAAGAATTTAGAGTTTTTTATTTAGAGATTTTTAAAAAAATCTAAAACAATTTCTGTTTGTTTACTATCATAAAAATCATTTTTTAAGATTTAAAGCTCTTACACTTGAGTTCCTTATGTTTAGAAAAAAATAGATTTTGGAAAAGCTGCTTGCAATATCTTTTCATTTTGAGGCTAAAAATGGTTTTTTTTAACAAAATGGACTTTTTAAAAATCTAAAACAAAAGCTACAAAAATAAAAAAGTGATTTTTTTATATCAAAAAATAGATTTTTTGTAAAAAAAATCCAAAACAAACGGGTCCTATATCGAGTTGCCTAAATTGCTTCCATACGTCATAAAATTCATTATATATGGAATTTGGAATATTTTCCTCTTTATAAGTAAAAGAATACAATAATAGTGTACCAACTGCAAAGAAATCTAGATGATGATGTATAACCGTAGTTCGTTGAGCAGAACCGATAAAAGAAGTTTTGCAGGCTTGAAAGTTTTATCTAAGTTTGCCTGCAAAATGACTGAAAACAATTTTTTTATTTTTCAAATACAAAATCAAATTACTTCATAGTTCAAACTAATTTTTAATATTATAAAGTTAATTCTATATAAAATGGCATTATCATCGGAATGCAAACTTAGTAACTTAAGCCATTTCAATACTGATACATATCCTAAACCTCTGATGGTTCTCTAAGTTGATTCATGATGATATATGAAGAAGAGAATGAGAAGGGGAGGGAGAGTTGCGGCAAACTGGGCATGTAGCGTTCATGCGAAGCCATTCATCAATGCAATGAGCATGGAAACAGTGTTTGCATTCAGGAATGCATCTAATTATGTCCTTACTTTTGTACTCTGAGAGGCATATTGAGCAACATCCGGTTCCATCATTGTGTCCCACTCCTGGCAGCCTTCGGCTCTCTCCTAACACAACCTTCCCAAAAGACTCAATTGTTGACTCATCCAGACCCATCCTCATCCTTGTAATGGTAATGTCAATGGAAGGCTCAGCTGATATTGTCCTTCTTCTACGCTTGAAGCATGTTACACATCCTATCCCAATTGCAAACATCATAGCTGCTCCCCCAATTGATAATATTATGATTCTAGAAATCATAAGACTATGTTGTGAATGACCTGAAGATGGAAAAGTTTTGATTTCTGAGTAATTATGAATAAATACGTTAGTATCTGTCAATGAATAAGAAGGCTTGATGTTACTTTCTACTTTCAATTTGCATGTATCTCGTTGTATTCACCAAAGTTTGTCACCTGTTTTTGGCCTTTAGTTGTTTATTACTAAAACATGTATGTATGTCAAATTTTAAGCATGCTAAAATCCTTTTACTGTGGCCATCGAACTCTCGCTGGCATAAGTCTCCACCGCGGACACATAAAAATGTTACCGTTATGGTTACTGATACCATATCATTGACTTAAAATTTTCAATAAATTTCCGTATATGTCAGCTCCATTCAATATATTATATGAACCTTTTAGATCGTCAAGTTTTTGACTAAGCAAGCAAGTTGACAAAACATTTATATTGAATGATGCAATAATATCATGTCATGAACCACTAAACAAATGAGTTGACATGTGGAAAAATTCAATAGGTACCTGTTTGCTGATTAGAGAAACAACGAACTTGATTGTTGTTTCTGCTCTCAAATCCGCACGTGCGATCTTGTAATTCGCAATATCTACAATCCGGTGAAGACCATGTTAGTTCAAGATCTTCACTGAAGTTGTTTAAAAAAAATTCCGGATATGAAATTGCAACTGGAACTGAAAAATTTCTAATGATGTAGCAAGACTGAGGCAATGAATTGGTGAAGCTCAGTGAAGGGATAGCTGATACAAAATGCGTAGAGTTGCTAAGACAGTCAACAGGTGTGAATTGTGATCCTAACATGTTCGGAGTTGAGCAGCTTAAGAGAGTGTAGTTAGTAAGAAATTCGGTGACGAAAGGTGAACCTGAAAGGTTGAGACTTAGAAGACGATTTGGAAGGCAACGATGAGGGTCATAGACTTGTATGTGGTGTTCGAGATAGTTGATTATGCGAACATAGAACACTCCTGAATAAGGAAGTGTTAGAACGGTTTTGCTATCATTAGTACAAGATAATTTGAAACCAGGATAGCCACAATAAGGAAGTGGATCACCATCAACTTCTAATTGAAAAGGGAAGCGAATAAGGATGTTATTTTCACTGCACCAAGAATTTTGACAATAGTCCTCTGAGGTATATATGACAGGAAATAATATGAACAAGTGAAATAGGAACTTCAAGATGTCCATTGCTATTTTAGATGAACAAGAACAAACCAGCTTATAAAATGAAGATTCCATATTTGAAAACCATTTGTCCTCGTTAATTAAGAAGCAATAATCAAAGTCAAATGGAATTATATATTGGTAATTGGTAAAGTCTAACAGAGATATAGAAGGTATCAAGTCAGTTGTCATTTTTTTTTGCCATGTCAGCATAATAGGTAATTGGATAAACTTAAAAACAAAATGTTTACCAATAAATATACTTTTCAGCTGTCATAAGTTTTGTTTTGTCAGGCAAATCATCCTGTTAATTCTATATAAACCACTTACTATAGAATATATTAATACTTAAACTCCCATATGCAAGTTCATTCTAAAGTTAACTCATTGAACCGTTGTGGCTTGTTATAGACTCCATCCAAAAAAAAGTCTTCAGAGACATTATTGTTTCTCTTTCCCTCCTCAAAGATCATCAAATTTATAATTGCAAAACATATTCACGTTGGAAAGGGAATAAAGCCATTTACGTTGATTAATCCCAATTGCTTAAAATGATACAAGTTGCAATATAAAATATATATATATATATATATATATATATATATATATATATATATATATATATGTATATATGTATGGGTTATGATAGAAAACACCTTTTATGAAGGTGTCTTTTATCAAGTTACTCTATGAGCATTTGCGAAAAGACACCAACTTACTTTTATGAAGGTGTCTTTTAGCAAAGTTATAACTAAAAAGTGAAAATCACACCTTAAGTGTGACTTGTTAAAAGACACCACCAAAAGGTGGCTTGTAACAAAACCCTATATATATATATATATATATATATATATATATATATATATATATATATATATATATATATATATATATATATATATACACAAGTTGCTTAATTGTATAACATCCCCAAATATTAAAGTTAAAAAGACTTTGCTGCATATAAAAAAACCATATGAGAAGATCAACGGAAGTTTGGTACGATCAGCTTATTTCTTTCAAGCTCTAAGCCATATATCATACTGTAGTAGCCCTCTGCTTAAAACTGCAAATTACATTTTATGACATGATACCCAAAGCTTAATCACCCCATGTTGATGTTTCCTTTCCTTAGCAAAAGCCAAATCAAACATAGCAGCGATGGTTGTCAAAGAGGTAACTTTTCAAAGCATGAAATCGTCATAATATATCCTGCGGCCTAAATTGCTTCAATACACATAAAATTCAATATATGGAGTTTGGAAGTGGAGTCTGGCCAGTAATAATGAATGCTTCCAGCTCATGGCTGGAAAAAATTTCCTCTATAATAAAATCAAGCAATATACAAATTGATTACAACAACGACAACCAAGCCTTATCTCACTAAGTGGGGTAATGTACAAATTGATTAATTTATCTTAAAAAAAAAGTACAACCTCAATGGAGAGATATTTCCGGTAAGGTTTGCTTAGTGCAGTTGTTTCCTCGTCCGAAACAATGCAAAACCATTAACTAACCTAGTTCATAAATTTCCTACAATTGGGGGCTTTGCAGTGGCAGGGAACCTTGAGTTCATCTCGCTCATCTGTATCGAACAAGTAATCATACCTGTAGATGGGGAAAAAAGAAGCTATGTGTGAGTGAGACAAAAAACTTCATTACTGGACAAGAAAAAGTGCTGCAGTATGTTGCACGAATGCACACACATAACAAATATATATATATATCGCAACAAATCATACGTTAGTTCTTCACCAGCAGAAATATTGGTCTTGGCAATAAGAACAATCCTGCTCTCCTGATCTCCCAAGCACATAATCCTTGCAAAGCAGTTTGGCATGCACTGCAGCAGTCATATTGATTCATTATTTTTTTCAGAAACAAAAAATGTTCATAGTGTATAACTAACAAGTGTGTCATTCATTTTTCTTTCGTTTTTCAGCATCAGAGGAAACAAAGTACTATAAACCAAGACAAGATTAATTGGAAATAACTTACAGAATGATTTATTAGACGTGCAATATTGCCCTTATCAGTTGCATCAATTACCACTTCCTCACTAATCTTGAACAGCTGCATAATTTATTCATTTAGTATTCAGATTAAAAGTACAGTGAAACCTATGTTAGCAGCAAACAATAACACTTCAAAAACAGGCCATTATAAACCACATAACCAAGAGTCCAAAAGAAACCTGATAAGCATTTACATGACTCTACAGTCGGTGCCACCATTGTGTTTGTAATCTTAAAGTAATCATAAATGATTTAATTTAATTTGGAAAACAAACAACAATTTTGAAACTTATTATAAAATTAGGATTTGGATTGATTTAGAAATCAACTAATTTTTTTTTTTACAGCAGATAGATTTCAATTAACAGAAAAAACGGAATTATTACAAAGAGTTTTATAAATTTGGTCACGGATATTTCCCACCCATTTTCTAAATCCTAGAGTCTAGCTAGACCAACAAGTTTATGAGCAGCAACATTCTTGCACCTTTTAACAACCACTTTCCAACTGAGAAAAGAGCTCCTCACATTCTAGGACAATCAGATCAATAGCTGCAAATTTTGAGGACCCATTTATGCAATTAACAACCTCTTCATCATCAGATTCGATAATTACTCTGTTCAGATTCTGTTTCTTTTTTAAAAGAAGGCGCCACTCTGTGCCCAACGCTTCAGCTAGAACAGCAAACAGCTCTATTCTTTCAAACTTTGTGGCAACAAAGCTGACTTCACCTTCAAAATAATGAACCATCAATTCTCAACCAGAACAAGTGGCTTCAAAATAGCCTGTTTCAACATTTATCTTTGTTGATCCATGGCTTGTAGGGACTACCTCGAGGTTGGGTGATGGCCTGAGGGGGGGTTGGGAACAGAGGCATTCTCTCTGTAGTACCAGGATGAATTCTGCAGTCGAGACAGCAACCTCTGGGGTAAAAACCAGTATGGTTCCTGGCTTTCCATATTTCCCAAAGTCATGTGCGGAACATTTGATGTGCTAACTGATCTGAGCAGGTTAGCCACTGAAGCAGCCAAGAGTTGAAGTTAATATGATAGGAACATGGATACCCAATTGAGAAGAAAACCACACCATCTTAATCACATGACATTGCATAAAAAGGTAGTCTTGGCTTTTTCATCAGTACAGTATTACACACAAGAAGCTTCAGGAAGACTACTAACCTTTTCCTCGCAGATCAAATGATAAGCAGATCTAATCTAACAGAATATTTCTTATCCTTCTCCCAATGACAAATGATTTTTGTCATAGGAAGTCTCAATTATCAGCACAGCGCAATTTGTCCAACCCTACTAAGAAGGTTCTAATCACAATTCCCAATTTCCCTACCTAGAAAATCAAGTTTTCACTATCTTGAGGGGAGAAAGAATATAAGAAATTAATTCTTATATTTAGAACACATTAAAAATGGAATCAATTTGATTACACTAGTACCCTTATAAAATTGAAGACCCGTCTGGAGTTGAAACAAAAAATAGTCTATCTACAATCCTATCAAGTCTCATGATATTTGACAGGATATCTAAATATAAACCATTAAATTTTTGAAAATCACTCAAATTGTTATTCTTCTGCGCACATGGTTTGCTTTAATATATAATGAACTTCCATTTACTACTATCCAAACAAAATATGAAGTAGCGCATGGGCCCGGCAAGTGGCTTGGAGCAAAAAAAAAGAAGATATCTCAAACAATTTTAACAAGACTCACATAACAATCTTTGCCTTCTAACCGGTACTTTGCTTCCCTCAGATCAGCAACACTACGCCTTAACTGTTCACCACGATACTCAACAACCTGCAGACAGGCACATGAAGCATGTACATTTAGTATATCAGGGGAAACTGCAGCAGTATTTATTTTACACTTCAGTGACCATCTTAAGTCAATACGAAATGTTACCATGTCCCCTTCTTGCAAATCTCTACGAGCAAAGAGACCCCACCCTTGAATAGCTGATTTTCCAAGGCAGACTCTACAATTTTCCGTTTTCTAAAACCCAAAAACAATAAATGTTAAACGAAACAAAATATAAATAAAGAGGAGATGTGGTTTTATTTCAATATATATATATATATATATATATATATATATATATATATATATATATATAAGATATGGAAATGAAGTTTAACTTTAGCAAATTGAGAAATTAACTGACCTGTAAATGGTGAAGGCGTTCCTTAAATGAAGAAAACACCCCGGCATCCTATCACAAAGCAAAATTAGAATTAAGAGAGTTTTCGACCAAAAGACAAAAGTTGAAGTGGTACAGTCATAGCTCAGAACACCAAAACAAGAAGATTACCGTATTGTTGTTCAATTGAGTTATTGCACTTAAAGAATGAAGGTTTGGTCCCCCAAGCAAGTGAATTATCGGTGCATCATCCTTCTGGCAATATAGAAGAAAAAGTATCGAATGAGACCAAATTAAAGAAATTAGATAACAATCTATTACATAGTTTTCGACGCAGCAGAAAAACCGCAAGTGACTGTGTATGATTTCAAAGCATAAGCCTAGAGAAGTTGATAACTTAAGTTGTTCTTTTTTTGCAATGAAAATAAGTACCTTATTGGGAGGCCTTTTGTAAACACGACACTTGGCGGCAGATAGTGGCTCAACCTCATAATGTTCAGAGGTTGAAGGTTCAAGGAGTTCTAAGTTATTTGATGAAATAAGCTTTGATCCTCTAAAGCGTCCCTTGAGATTTTGAAGTGAAGTTCTTGGAGAGAATACCCCCAGAGGGGTATGCACAACCATTACTGAATCTGGATTTGGGATCCTAAAATGAAATTAAAATGTAAAAACGGTTTTCCAAAAGAACACATGGAAAATAAGATTAGCATAATTTGAAGACCTGAGCTCAAACCTGTGAACTGCACAATATATTAGCGTCTGCGTTATTTGAGTCCCCTTCTTCACTGTAGAACGCAACTGTACATTTAAACAATATCAACATATTTTCCCAGCAGCGGAAGTAATTGCCATGTAACTAAATGCTTACTTCCATAAAAATTAATATATTGATTATGGACATAAATGACTTTGATGCCCTCCAGAAAAAGAGCAAATTCAGAAGAAAAAATAGCAGCTTCAGATCAAGGACTGGTTTAAACATAAGTAAAAGGATCATCATACTTACTGCCATGCTATATCCCATCCTTGATGCACACATCACATGAAAATATGTAGCACACTTGCAACAACTTGTACAGGAACCATGGCTTTGTTTACAGATCACACAAGTCTGGCACCAATGCGGACAAGAAACATAGAAAAAATGAATGTGAGTAAGAGTCTAACACAACTAGAAAAGGACCCCAATAACTTGAGTAGAAAGTGTTTTGTATAAGTCATATTGGGTAATGAGATAACGTTGGGGAATGAAATGACAAAAATAAAAAAATAAAAAATTATATTGTATAATTGCCATTTTTTATACCCCCAACAGAATTCATTTAGTTATCAAAACAAGCATGCAAATTAGTTCCCTAGCTACTGCTACAAGAATATCGCAGGCTAGTAGCGAAAATCACCTGACAACAACTGTCAAGAAAACCTTAAACCCTATGGTTTACCTTCAAAAAGGAACTAGGAGCAATCTTAAGGATTCCAGAGGCAGGTTCCATTGCCTCATGGTTTCGGAAAACAACTTCAGGCCGGAACCAAGCACATGTTACATGAACCCACAGCAACTCAACATCAGTTGGCTTCAGTGCACCACCTGCAAAGAGTTTCCCCCATATTATAAAAACAAATTAGCAACGGATAAACAAATACAACCGCGGCATAAAAATTAAAAGGGGAAAAAGGCCATTTAAATGGTAAGGCGACAATGCTAGGACTTCAAACATAAGCCAAAGACAACTTATGAACACATCATAAATTATTTATAAGTTCATTCAAACACTACTATAAGTTCTTATGTTATAAAATAATCACAACTAAGCTTTCAAAAAGCTCTTCAAGATATCCCAAAAACATATTTGCATGAGGCATACAAGTGAATTCTCCATAACTACGAAAGTGAGCTAAATTGATTATATGCATAGATTGGTTAGTACGTGATAGAGTCAAGCCAATCATGATATGAATGGAAAATTGCATATTTCTCACTATAGAATTATTGCGGGGGATCCATAAGTTACTACTGAAGAGTTTGATATAATGTAATAATACAGCAAAAACAGTCAGACCAAAGAAAGTATTAAATGTAGATGACATGCCTTTTACTGGACAGAGGCAACACTCTCTTTCTACATCAGGAGTTTCACACACTCTACAAACCCAGGAAGTAAAATCTTGGAGATTCTTTGCACCATAGCACTCTTGGTGAACAGCAACTTGGCATCTGCAAATGAACTGCAACTTAGTACTCTTAATGCCGAAGTAATTCACATTTGATCCCCTAAAGTTTTGTAAATCAGAAAGAGAATTTTAAAATATCTATAATAACTTTACAACTTGGGGATGAAAATCATGAATGATAATAATAGCACCTGTTACATATAATAATCTTGTTATCTTCCCAATCTTCTACCCATCTGCAAACCGCACATCTCTCTGTTGTCCATTTTGCATAAACTGGTTCATATTTTTCTGAGGCAATAAAGTAAAAGTAAACTGAGTTTCTCCATTTCAAAAATGTATTTAAAAGAAAACATGAGACTGAAATGTACCATAAGACCTCCTTATCACATTCAAGAAATGAAAGTTTCAGTATGTAAAAGTTCATATGAAATACATGCTTACCTTGCAAAAAGGAAAACACCTGTTTCTGGCTTAACTTCATGGAAATTCCAGCTTGGGGATTGTGTTCCGTGATCTGAAGAAATTTGTTTTGTTATATAAAAAATGAGAAAGAAGTGCAGAAGTATTATGGAAATATGAAGACACAGTACACACAACACTACAGGACTATATCTTATATACTTCAAATTTGGAGAAGTTTGGGAAAAAAAGTGATGCAGACAGCATAAAAGTACTTCAAGTGAGAATAATAAGAAAAATTTGCCACATATTAATCTAGCAAGATATGACACATACCCATTTTATTAGTGGTTGCATTGTGCCTTCTACTTTCACACTATGTTTCCATTTTTTGGCTGTACAACCTGTATGCCGTTCCCATTCAGCCAATGCCTGCTTTTTTGAACCACACGTGCTACACTTGCACAAAACTCTGCAAGAAAAATTAATAAAAAAAGTTATATGAAATTCTTCTTGAATGGCATAATAGTTAATTGTGTGGTTTCTTTTATTGATTTGGAAAAAGATTTAGTTGATGGGTTGTGAATGGTGTAAGAAAGAGATAGAAAAAGGTAAGAGAAGAGAAAGAGGTGACCTAAAAAAATAAGAGGGGAGATCAAAGAAAGAGAGATAAAAAAAAAGGTAAAAATATAAGATAAATGGGTGGGCAATATTATGTAGGTTCTCATATCAGAAGTTGTTTCACTTGTGAACCAAGCCACATTTGTTAAGAAATTTGTCTGCAGCATGGAGAGGAAATCAAAGTATTTTAATTAGGCTATCAAACCCTATAATATAAAATAAGTGTTGAAGACTTACAAATGAAGCTTTGGAAAGTATATTCCTTTCAAGCCATTGCACACCACCGCTAGATTTTCAGGCAACACAGGTCTTTGGTTGTTTTCTACTGATCTGTCCGGAAAAAAAGACATGAGATCATAAGATTCAAAGAATAAAGTCAAATGCTTAATGCCCCTACAAGTATGGGAAACAGAAGTGATAATAATTACTACATACTTGATTTTTGATTTGTATGTTTGTGATGTGGATAATTTACGATCCGACTTTCCCTTGCAATCTGGGCAATAGTAATCTATATTTTCCAGATCCTGCGTCAAATAACCAGTCAGTCATCTTACATAAAATTTTGGACCAGGGACATCAAACAAGCAAAGAATAGTCAAAAGAGAGATGTAGAACCATGTTGGCCATGGTACAATACCTTGAAACGTTTGCTGGAAATTTTGTCACACTCAGCATGCACCCAAACATTACAACCATCACAGCATACCTAAGTCAGTGTTCAGCCCCATAAGATCTCAAAATTTTGATTCTATGTGAAATAAGCATAAATTAAACCAGGCAGACACTAATTGAGAAGTAGTATCTCACCCAATCACCAGCATCAGAATGGTGCCAAATCTTTTTGCAAATGCCACAGTATTGTTTCGATTTAAGTAACTGTAAGAACAGAACCATAAATGTTGCAAATTAAATTTCGGCAATAGATAAATCAAGTCAAGGAACTAAAGAAATCTTAAATGAGTAATTCGCTGAACCTTTGCACAAGATTTACAATAATGCTGAGGAGCACAGCTTGAATCCTTAATCTTCTTCATGGTTTTGCATGGCAACGTCAAACCGCAGCCATAACAAGATATTGTATCCTGCATAATTTATTCACACGATAAAATTATAGAATTAACTAGACTCTATAAGATTTAAAAGAAAGATTCATTAGAAATTAGTGTCATCTCTCATAAAGATATATCTTAAAATTAAAAACACATGCACCAAAAATGATCAAAAAGTTGGCCAAAAACACACAAAAATCATAGTGTTTGATTTTACATTTTGAGACATAATATTTTAAAAAAATCCTCATGATATGGCATGCATCGTTTAAACTCTTGCTGTTTCCTTCAGTGGTCATAAGTGATTAATTTTTGTTATAACCAAGAAGTATGCTATAACCAAATCAGATGCTACAGTATATATAGCCCTTAAACCTTCCTACTAAGAAGAATGGCAACTAATGCATGTAGCCTAGGTCATCTAAATTACAAGTTCACACACAATTAGATCTCTCTATTTTATGCTAAACTTAACTTATAGATTCACAGCATCATCAGTCATGAATCATGATCATACACAACACGAAGTGGAAAAATTAAAATCACCTGGTCTTGGCAGTGATATTCCTGTTCAGCACAGGAAGTTGCACCCTCCACAATTTGCTCAGCTCTATAATGTGGATCCAGAATGCCATTATCTGCCAACATTGCCTCCTCCATTGCCTTATGAAAGTCACTTTCTTTGGTCTTGTACAATCGGCTATGCCCCTGGAATCTGAACAAGAATATTCTTAATATGAGCAACAACGAGCCAAATATTCTTGCAGGCAGAAAAACAACCAAAATCACACACACGGACACAAACCTATCCATGAATTCCAAGAAGGGGAATACCATCCCCTGCTTCGCCCACGCATAGTCCTGCCAGGTGCACATCACCAATTCATTAGATTTTGAATTTCAACAGTAAAAACTACAATCAATAACTCAAACCTTTAGATAAAGGTGTATAGAGAAAAATGTTACCCTTTGCTTTCCATTTTTTGAATAACCGAAAAACATAACACAAATTGCATCGGGAACACAGCGCCTAAGAACAGACTCGGGAGCTTGCAAAATAGGATCAATGACGACAGCAGGCCATGCCGGAAAAGTCTTGCCACATTTTGCCCAAACTATATCACCCAAATGAAAATCCACTAGTTTGAAAATCTCTTTCCCCTTTTTACCCTTTTCATCAAAACCATTTTCACTCTCCGCTTTAACCAATAACATACGACTCCCTTTAACCGTCTTTTTAATGCTCTTAAACGACTTAGCATGCTTCTCATAATCAAATTCATCAAAACCATTATCAATCGCTTTTTTCAAATCGCATTTGTTTTCCTTTCCCTTATTTACAAATCTAATTCCAATGTCACTATTCTCACCTTCAAAACCGAGCTTAGATCTTTTGATTTGTTGACTCTTCTTCTTCTTCTTCTGAGTACCGAGAAGTACAGAGTCCTTGAACTTGGATGGAAGCATTTTAACGCGGCCTCTGGATGATCGCGACAATGGAGGTGCATTTTCAGCTACAATATTCAAATCGGTGGAAGCTGAATTGGAGTGGATCTCGCCATCACGGACAGAGTAAAACGCGTTATTGAGTTTGGGCTTCTTCTGAATCTGTGATGGAGATTCTTCTTCTAGCTTACTACATCGCTTCAGACTCTGAATTCCAGATTTCATCTTTTTTGTGATTGTGATGTGATGAACACACAAAACCCTAATTCATTGATTTCAGATCCACCAAAAATCGAAGAATGAAAGAGAGAAAATAAATAAAATAAAAAATGAATAAATAAATCTACTAATGTTTATATGAAAGTAAAGTAAAACAGAAGGAGGAACAAACAATGTGTTTAATAATTTAATTGATGTTTTTGTGTTAGAAATGAAAAGAAAAGGAGGGAGAAGCTGAAATTTGTAAAATTGAAGAAATTTGCGAGGGAAATATTTTCGGGGGAAGCGCCAATTCGCATTTTCGTCTCAAAATTTCTAGTTTCACCCCATCATTCCAAGCTACACCCACTCTCAAAGACCTAAAGTTGACTAAATTATTCTTAACTCGTACTATTATTTTGAGTTTCCTTAACTTTATGGAAACGCAGTTTACTTAAATTGAGTTTATTAAAATATTTTATTTTTGAACTAAGTTTAAGAAAGATCTATAAATTTAGAATTTATATGTGAATTGAGTTTGTACATGAACGTGTTTAAATTGAGTTTTCGTAAATGTTACTTGAATTATGATTGTATAAATGTATTTGAACCGGTGACTTTTCCACTTCTAGTTTTATCCTTCATTTTAAATTATTTACAATTTTATTTATTTTATTTTATTATTTAAATTAAAAAATATTAAATCCAGTTGAAATACCAACATCGTCAATGCAATAAAAATTTAAATTATTAATTAAAAAAGTTAAATTACATTAAAATAGGAACATCACTACATGAACAATAATTTTTTAAAAAGATACATGAACAATAATTAACACTATTAAAAGCAGGGACGGATGTATGTAGGTCTGTGTGTGGGCTTGTGTCTACACTAAATTTTTAGAAACTATTTTTTTTAGTAGTATAATGTATCAATAGTTGACATTTTGACCACATGGCCCACACTTATCACAAATTATTTCTCATTTGGCCCACACATATCATCATATATCTCAAATTCTTCCTTGATAATATGAATATTATCAAGAATCGGATGCGAAATCGAATGAGAGATGATCTGTTAAATGATTGTTTAGTTATTTATATAGAGAAATATATTTTTATTGATTTTCAAAATAAGAAAACCATTCAAAGTTTCCATAATATGAAAAATTATAGAGGACAATTATTAATTAATGCTACAAAAAAATTTATATGGTGCCCCCACTATTAAAAAATCCTGGATCTGTCACTGATTAAAAGAGCGTATTCAATCCTGTCAAAAATATTCGTCACAGTATATGATTAAGTGTGGTAGAAAAGCGGATAGATGGACATATTGGTGTGTCACATATTGGTGTGTCTTCCGCTAATAGAGGATAACTAATAAAGATAGTTGGTACCCAATAAACTAACCAATTGAATTTGAAGGTTTGGTAAATTTAACGGTTAATGACATAACATACGTTTTAAATGAATATTACTTTTTTTCCAATTAATATAACTCATTGCATCTTTATTACAATTTTTTGTTATTTATAAGTTGGGTCTTATTAACGAATGTTCTCGAAATACTCTTTAAACATACTAAATTAAGTAATTATTATTTAAAAATGTTAAAGTGTAAAGTGTAAAGACCAAAAGCATCATTCGCGCGCAAGTGTAAAGACTTATACTCTCAAGATAATCGAAGACTATAAATGTGTATGCCTCTTAACTGGATTTAAATCTTAATCCTACATGTTGTAGAAATTTTGCCTCTTCAGTTAGACTCCTCGTGCTTCATAGAATAACATGTGCGCTAAGAACCCGTGAATATGCTCTTTTGATCAAAACATGATCACTCACCAATCTGATTCTTAAATTTCAAAAACATTTCTTTTGTACAAAAAACAAAACAAAAAAAATGTAAAAAAAAAAATAAAACAAAGACATTACACCCGATCAAGCAGCAGCAGAAACTCAAAAGAAGAAAACAAAAAAAAAAAGTTCAATCTCAAGTTCATGCGAGGAAGCCAAAGTTAGGATTGTCCTTCTTGGCAAACTTCTAGGTAGCTATATATATCTACATCATTCCATAAGGATCAGTTTATACAAGTACAAAACTAGGATCCAACACATTCACCCTGCATTATCAAGATTGTATTATTAGATACAATGTTACACAAAACAACTTAAAAAACAAGGAAAGAATGTACCTTTTGTTTGAATATTTCTTGGAAAGATTTCTTCTCCAAGAGGATCCATTTGGAAATTTGGTGGAAGTGAACGTTTCTCTGACCGTTTTAAATATGCCAATATTTCGAGAACGATAACTGTAACAATTATAATACCAACAAGGAATCCATAGCTTGTCTTCCAAGCATTCGTTGCTCCTGCTGCTTGCATTCCCAAAACTATGTTCAAGGCTGCAAAAAATAGTGCCATTCTTCCAAACCAACTGTGGTACAAATTCCACATTTTGCGAAACTTGGAATCCCTATTTGGTCTCAAGAAGAATGCCAATATCTGAACATACATGGTTTTCAAGTCAGTTTAAGTTGTACTTTAAGAGAAATGATTTTTTAACAACCAAATTTAAATAACTTTTGCGAAAACATTTCAAGTGAGTCTAAAATTAGTTGTTCAAATATAACAATTGTACTTGACAGAATGATAAGTGAGAACTAAACAAGCATTACTGTTATTATAACATGAGTCAGTGGCATACCTGAAGAATACTTAGCACAAGGACAAAAATGCCAATTCCTCTGTGAGCTGGTATGTGGACATGCATTTGGGAGTAGAGTTGTAATCCAAGAAGGACAGTAGCAAGTCCAAATGCAAATCCAACAAATTGAATGATTGAATGTAGATAGAACCAAAGGGGTTCCTTATGTTTGAAGTACCTCGCAACAATTGCACCTACTGGTAGGATTAATCCCCACCCTATAATACCAATTATTCCATGATTCTTTCTCATTTGAATCAAACCATTGGATGCTGGATCCATAGAACCTGCAAAAGGGATAATTTTCAAGTTACCTATCTTCAAAAAAATCTAATAGTTATCAATTTTAAATCAAAATAATGGCTATTTCAATTATAAGACCCTCAAATAAAAAGCTCTCTGCTTTGACTCATGAAATTCATTTTGTGACCAAGATTCAGTTGAAATTAATCTCTGTGATTGTAATCTTTCATCCTTTATATAAGACTCCTTTCAAATTTCAGCTGCATTAACCAGTTCTTTACTAACATGCTGCATTTTTTTATGTCTATAACTTGTAAGATATACTATGTGTGCAAACATAAACTAATTATCGGGGAAACTTGTAAAATAATATTAATTGTCAATAAATTTAATACTATACCAACTTTCTTAATTTTTGTGATTTAGTCAACGAGATCTTATGTTTTGGGACGATCATACTAGTAAATTGTGGTCCATTGAAATGATATTATTCTTTGTTAATGTTAAAAGGGGTGTTGGATAGCTCAAGAGTTAGAGGTCATGAGTTCAAACCGAGGCGAAGGAAAAAAAAAAAAACTAATTTAACAATTAATTACTAACATTTTTCATTAAAAAAAATTATTCTTTGTTGAAAGAAATTAAAGTTAGCAATAATTTGGAAACAGCTGTAAGTTTGTGCTAAAGTATATGATAATTAAAATAATGTGATACCTGATTTTGCACCTGAAGAAAAATCAAATATAATTGTTGTTTTGTCATCATGCTTTGACAGATGGTGTTCATGTGGATGCTTGGTACTAAAAGCCAATAAAATTGGTTGCTTTCCAAATGGAATTGTTGTTTGAAGCTGAAATGCCAAATAAATTTCAGCCCCATTTGTTGCCACAGCAGCAGGCACGTTATTTAGAGGCAATTCACCTTTGTTTGCAATGACTTCTGATGATTTGTTACCCCTTAGATAATATTGCTTGATTTTTGCATGACCACGTTTATTAATCCATCCCACCATTGCACTTGAACCAACCATTTTTCCATCTCTAGAAAATCCAATCCCCACCCACCCAACTGTGTAGGGTGCAGATAATATGATTGTTGTGGTATCACCATTTTTTGTGTACTGCAATAAAATCTCATGACATTCAAATAATAATAAATCTTTAATTTCTGGCTAGATTTTAGAATTGGAGCAGTTGTCTAAGATATAGAACGATAGAACATCAAAATTCTAAAATCATGTAAAAATAATAATCTAACATCAAAATGAATTTGTCTACCAACATTATTTTGATCTGATTGGAATTGGACTCGGATCCTTAAGAAAGGCTTCGGGTTCAAACCTTGTGAATGGAAAAAATGTGGTTGGGATGGATGATCTCGCTAAAGGTGGCCAACCAGATTCTCTACGGAAGTCGGGAGATTAGTATTTTGCTTAAGTTATAAAAGACAATTTTTAATTTGCTTAAGTTGAGTCAAAAAACCAAAAGTTGTTATTTCAACGAACTTATGAATTAGGATGTACATGTAACATTAACCATTCATTTATTCATCACATCAATGATAGATATTACTTTGGACTTTGGACTTTAAAGTGAGCTTTAGAGTTGCTCACTTTTGAAGAACTAGATCAAAAAACCAAAAAAACGAGTCCATTCTAAACAACAATCAAACATAATAAGTGAAATGGAATAAATAAATGAGTAGAAGTAGAACCAACAATGAGGAATTAGAATTCTGATTCAACTTGAACTTACCCTCAATTCATATGTATGCCAAACGGGTTTGCATATTGGAGATGATATATTCTGATAAGGTGGAGGGAGGAAAATTTGAAAATTTGTATTCCTGCATGTACTTTCCGACGATGTTGTGTCATCTCCTAATGCAATGGTATTGAAGTTGAAGACGAGATTCAGCATGCATATCCTAACAAAAGATGGCCATAGCTGAACCAAAGATCTTAGCTTTGCCATTCATAGACCAGATCAGTGTGATCCAAAGATAGGAACAATGGTAGTTACAAAACTCAAGAATAAGAGAGGAAATGTGAATATGAAAGCCTAACAACAAGACAGTTGAGAGGTATTAGTCTCTTGCATTTCAAGTTTGGAATTTGGTGGTTGTTGGTTTGGTGTAATGGTTGGTACTATGAGGTAATCATCATCATTTTCTATTTTCTATTGTTGAGAACTCCAAATCCAACTACATTTTCCTGGCAGTACTGAATACTACTGATTCATACTCCAATCAAAACTATTCAAACGTTAAAATTTTCAAATTTCAATAATAAGATATGTTTAAAAAGTTCATAGACATGTGAGTGTCAATAAGACATTAATTTTTGTCTAGTTATCTTCTCCTGTGCTGGCCAGCAGCCAAGTAGTGGAGCAACTTGAAACTAACCATATTTCATTTGATCTAAAACTTAAATTAATTAGGACTACATCAAATTTGATTTGATTCAAATTTAAAATTCGGACTAAATTCAATAATTTGATTAGGTAAAGAAAAAAGTTACACCAAAACTTGGTATATATCCCTTTGTATCTGGGTATAGATTCCCACTGAAGTAACAGTATTTAGAAGCTAAAATGCTAATTCTATAACAAGTCCATCTGAGATAATCTGAATATGTGTTCCTCACCACTCTTCTCATCAAACTTGGCAACCCACTTGCTCTTGTTCCTTTTTCTTGCATGATGTCTCTTATGATCAGTTTCATCATTCTTGCTTATCATAGTTACTTCCATACCTTTGCCTATAGAATGTTTCACAGATCTTACTGCTAGTTTCTCATCTTTTCTCCTTATTCCTTCCAACCCTTTTCTATCACCAACCAAGTTATTTGCAACAACAACAGACCTGACAGGATTAACATTTATCAAATTAAGCAACATTGCATAGCTTTCATCTTTGCAATCAACAAGGGAGAAATCAATGTTTTTGTAGCGCGGCAATAACTTCGATGGATCTTCAGTTTTAAATTCTACTTGGTCATTAAGCCCTGAGTTGTTGATTGCTTTTTTGGACTCATCCAGGACTGGCTCAGGAAGAATACACACAACTTTGCCTCCCGTTTGTCGCGCAGCAGCGGCAAGGGCTATCGTTGATGAAGATGCAGGAGATGATGTTACTTCCACTATAAGTTTTGCTTTCATTCCTGCTGCTAATGCTGATACAAATTCATTACTTCCCAACTCTTGTACTCTCAAACTGCCACTTCGCCTTTTATCAACATTATTACACTGCTAAGAGCAAACAATTAGATGAGCTAGCTAACTTTTTGTCTCAAAATATGCAGTCATCTCTTTCACCCACATATCTTCAACTATCATACAAGTTTTATGTATAAGCTATTTCTACAACAATAATTGAAATAAAGTCAAAATCGTTTTCATTCCTGATATATTGTTAGGGTTAAATAAGTTTTCTGTCCCTCAAAATATAGCTAATTTTAATTTTAATCCCTAATAATAAAAAGGGATGTCCTACCAAAAAATTTCCTTTCGTTTTTTATCGCTAATGGTCAAACTCATTTTGTATCCCTAAAATCAAAATTGGCTATATTTTTATTGACAAAAAACTTAATTAACCCGTGTATTTGCAGTAAATAGGCTGAAAATAATTTATAAACATGTCATAAGTTGTTTCCATAAACTCTCTCAAACGGTCATGCAAGTGCTTATGTCATGTAAATAATCTAAAATACGTCAATCAAAACAAACACATCATTGATTCATGTATTGAAAATCTCAAAGACAAAAGCATATAACAGATCTAAAAGAACACATGGTTGATAATTGGAATAAGCAGAAAATATTAAGCGATTGTTGAATGTATATGTATTATGTACATACCAGTCGAAGGGTATCAAGGTAAGCCCTTGTAGCACATGTTGCAGACCATTCCATCACAAAAGATAATCAAGATCATGAATTGAATACACCACAAAAATAATATAATTAGAGAGTTTTGTTTTGTTCCAAAATTTCGAGGGTTTGAAATGATTAATTAAGGGTGCAACACACAGAAAGTGAATGAGAAATACTAGCTGTGGAACTGAAACTTATTAGTAACGTTTTTTAATTTGTTTCTTTCATAAAAAGAAATGTACAAAATGAGATGACGCAAAAAGCGTAGTCAAAGACACGGAATGGACAAAGATGGAGGAATTCTGTTTCATTATCAAATGCTGAATTTGTGGCATTTCCAAAAATGCATGATTCGCGTTTGAGATCTCACCCTCCTACTTTTACAGCTAAATAAATAAACCATGATATGCTATCGTAGTTATCACTTTTTTTTATTTTTATATATCCTTTATTATAAAAGCTAGAGTTGTCTAGCTAGCATGTTTACCCTAATCAGTAGCTTTTTTCCCTCCTAAGCATGTATTTAATCTCAGCCGTTGATTCAAATTCATTGCTAATCTAATCTCAGCCGTTGATTCAAACTCTATTTTCAAACTACTCATTTCCTCTCTCATACAGATATGTCATAATGGTCATTGAAAACGTAGTTAATGCTAATCAAATCACCATAACTCTTAACTATTACCACCTCCTACCATTATCATCTCCTACCATCATTTTTATGTACAGAAACTCTTAACGATTGCATTCCCATTATCCTCTCCTAACATCATTTTTAGATCAAGACAGTTTAGACTTACCGATGGAAAGTGATCCATTAACTCTCTTAGCATTGCACATGAAGGGTACAAATAACACAAAAAAATCTAACCATGTTTCATCTTCTTTCTTGATCTCTTCTTTTTTGTTTCGTATATATTTTTCAACTTGCACTAATTTCTTTGAATCTTTGATCTTTTTCAGCTCCATTAGATCCAAATCCTATAACTAATTTGGACAAGTTTGTTAACAGATTGTGAGTTCAATATAGAACTCTTCGACTTGAGTTTCGTGTAACAGATGTAAGTGCAAGATTACTAATATTGTCTTTTTATAGATGCGACAATTCAAATTAAAAGTTCATTTGATTAACATTTTCACTTACTAATTTCGATTGTATATGTTTAACAAGGTGCACTTATGTTGCCAAAAACCTTTGTCTCTGATTTTGGTGCATCACTAGGTGATTACGCCACTTTTATCAACCCTAACAACAACCAGTTTGAGGTTATGGTTGAAAGGATATGTGGTAGTGTGTTTTTAACTATGGGTTCAATGCCATACGCGACTTTTATGATGTCCGTTTGGGTGGAACTATTGTGATGGTGTTTACCGGTGCTGGACAGTTTGAGATTAATGTGATTGATCGATCAAGACGTGTTGTGGATCCTCCTCTTTTTATTCCTTCTATGAAATTTGAGATTGAGAAAATTATCGTGCCAGCCTTTGCATATGAAGGTGTTCCGGTCACAAGTGAAATCCTCACATTCCATCTTGATGAGAGAAATTTTCAAATCTCGTGGAAGAAGTATTTAACTGGTTTTGATGTCACTTCTGGATTTATGGTATTTTGATTTTGCATTACATTGCTTTTTTAGGAACATTTCTATCACCTCATTTAAAAATTTGGTTATACAGTTTGTAATTTTTATGCAGATGCTTATTTACAAGGGCCTGTGTGATTTAACTATCGGGAAAAAGACCACTTCATTGACAATGATTGATGACTGTGGAAACAAGTGGAATTGTATCACTATATTTGGATCCAGGCCACATCACCACGTCAAACTTGGTGGAGGATGGAAAAGAATGGTACAGGCGCGCAGACTTGATGAAGGTGTCGTGGTTAAAGTTGGGTTTCCACATGCTGGCATGAACGACACCATATACATTCAAGTCAAGCGCCCAACTGTTGTGAGAGTTTGATGTCTGCAGGCCAATTGATGGAGTTCAGTTTTTAGGGTTTATGTAGTTGGATCCATTTTGATGTTTTCAAATTATCTTTTCGTTTTAATGAAATTTATGTTATTGTCTTCCCAGTTTAATGTGCCTCCTTTTGAATTACAATCTAATTTATGGTTGATAGACTACAATAATATGAGTTATAAAGACTCCATCAAGTAGTAATTGTTATTTTAATACTCACATTTACGTGCAAGGATGTCTTTTTAAGGAGACACGTTCATTGTGCAATATAGGAGTACTATCATTATCAACTTAAGTTATATTAGATGACATTCAGCTTATGGTTGTAAAAATGCAATCAATTATGTTGACATGATCCGAACAAATTAATGAGATATGTTGTAAAGAAAATTCTATACATGTTAATAATTAACTAAAAAACTGCATCTTCCTCATACAAGTTATTTATTGATTCGCATGGCTCGTCATCACTTTTGACATGTCCATATCTAACATACTTCAGTAGAGGCCATTCTTGGAAAAATACATTTAATTTTATATATGCACCAATTTTCTACCATACTTTTGGGTCATATATTCGAATATGAATTGCTTTTTAATTGCTTTTATGCAGTATGCACTAATTGCTCTGCCAATTACTACCTATTGAAAGCATTCATGACTGCAGTGATTATATTAACAAAAAACTTTCTTAAAAAAATACATTTAATTTGCGCTAATTGTTTTTATGGCTGCAATAAATAGGTTGTAATTGCTTTTAGTAAGAATTACTTTTAATAGAAAAACTTTCTTCGAATAAGAATTGCTTTTAATTGTTTTTATGCAGTATGCATTATCTGCTCTGCCAATTACTACCTATTGAAAGCATTCATCACTGCAATGATGATATTAACAAAAAACTTTCTTAGAAAAATACATTTAATTTGCACTAATTGCTTTTATGGCTGTAATAAATAGGAATTACTACCAATAGAAGACTATGGTCATTCACATTAAAAACACGCGAGTGAATATACCTAGCTATAGTTCCTTTACTATTAAAAGAACTAATAATTACATTTAATGGCAATTATCATATCCGTACTATTCGCATATCAGTTGAATCCTAACTAATAATCGACCATATGATTTAACGCTATCAATTTCAGACAAAGGATAATTAAAGTGCATTATTGGTTAGTTTTCCTTAAATGCATACATGTTGACTTGCCTTTTATATGTTCACTCGATCGTTATTGGCAGTCCATTTTAAGGCATGCCATGCGCACAAACTTAAATGACATAGAGGGAATTGAAAGTCTGTTTTTATTAGCTAGCATGTTTTCATCACAGTTACCTCATAAAGACGTACTTGTGTAAATCATTATGCATTATTCTAGCATTATACTAATCGAAATTCATTGCTCATTATTGGTAATCGAAATTTCAGGTCGCAGAGCATTACAAATCAATTTGCAATAATTGATTTTATGGCTGCAATGAATAATAATTAGTACCAATAGAAGACGATGGTCATCGACATTTAAAACTTTCAAATTCAACTTGTCAATTACCTATTTAAATACCACTTAGTTGTGAGAATACATCTATTCTATTTTGTTCTTTAAATACCACTGTTTTTCCACTTAGTTGTGAGAATACACCTATTTAAATACCACTTAGACCTGTGTTCTCGCATGGTCAGTTGTACGTTGCAATTTCCAGGGTCACTTCAGGACAGGGTTTGAAAATACTAATCGTTGATGGAGATGGAGAGAGTACTGATATGACCTCAAATGTTGTTTATCACGAAGTCTTTCGTAATGTATCTTGATGGTTATTATTCAAAACTTTTTGTTATGTATGCTACCATTTCATTTTGTTGCTATTGTTGTCTTAGGAGGTAACATATTTTTAAATTGCTATAAAACTTCTATTAACTAAATCTGTTTTACATTATTGCGATTGATTCGATTAACTTTTACGTGGTATGACATGTGCGGTAGCACGGGTCAAGTGTCTAGTAATAATAAAAGTTTAATGGTGTTTATTCTCTCCCACTTGAGTGAAATTTGGTTTAACCCTAAAAACAATTAAATTATAACTTTATAATTTAAATATTCTTTGGTTTTTTAGTCAAAAAAAAAAAACTTTTGTTTTGGACCTTTGTAACTTTTGACGGTACAAAATAGATGAAATGGTGAGGGTAAGCAAAAATTTACCCATACTACAAAGACGAAAATACCTTAAATTTTAAAATTTGATGTCCAAAACCAAACAATCTTTACAAGGTTGGAATCCCAAATATTTTTGTTTACCGCGGTTAAACATAGTTTAACCCAAACAATAATATAATATTTGTTTATAATCTATACTATATATAAAGAAAACTACCCCTTTCAGCACACTTTTGGGTTGGAATTTTCTTTCCAAAAACACCTTTAATTTTTTGTTTTAATTTTAAATACAAATAACACATGTAACAAATAGATAAGAATAAATTTAATTTAAGGAGAAAACTTACACACAATTCTTAATGAATTGTTCTTATTGTTAGTCAATTATAAAATAACACGTTGATTACTAATTCATGTCACTTATCGTCCCCGTTAACCCTCTTTTACCTGTGTTAACCATAGATCAAACTCACGAAAAACTAGCACAAAACAAAAACTCATGTTACTTTTTTATAAACCGATTTTATGTTGTTCATTTATGTTGTTCCCCTCAATACAACCGACAATGATTGCCAAGTATTTTCATATCCCTTCCAAAAAAACAATATTTCCATATTATTTTATTACTTCCACAAAAAACAAAAAACAATATTTCTATATTATTTTATTAAGTTATTCTGCCTTAGCCTATGATCAATTGTAACAAACGTGAGCAAAAAATAATGTTAAAGATTGGACTTTAAATCTTCTAAAACAATATTAGTGACAAACGTGAGCAAAAAAAATTATTAAAGATTGGACTTTAAATCCTCTAAAAAAAGATTAGTAACAAACGTGAGCAAAAAATCATGTTAAAGATTTGACTTTAAATCCTATAAAAAAAAAGATTAGCAACAAACGTTACCAAAAAATATTATAATGTTAAAGATTGAACTTTAAATACTCTAAAAAACAAGATTAGTAACAAACGTGAGAAAAAATAATGTTAAATATTGAACTTTAAATCTTCTGAAAAAAAGATTAGTAACAAACGTGAGCAAAATATAATGTTAAAGATTGGACTTTAAATCCTTTCATGTTACAACTAATCAAAGTCGATTAATTTTATGGATTATATTTGACTTTGCTGGTTCATAAGTGATTATGATTCAAATTGTTTACGATTAATTTTAAGGATTATTTGACTTTGCTGGTTTATAATTGCTTATACAAACTATGACCACGTAGCTTTTTTTTCTTTTTTCTTTTTATATAAAGAGAACCAGTTTTTTTAATTATTATTAAATAAAGGAAAAATAAGCAATAACATCCCCCGCCGTTAAGCTCTTTCCCCTGCCGTTCTACATGTATACAATTGATAAACTGCTCTCATGGCCCCCATCCAATATCCAACAAAATACGGTGAAATCAAAGTGTTAAAACCATTTAAACAATTCAAAATTGTTAAACCATAATCACACTCATGTTATCAACAACTAAAAACAGAAACACTAGAAAGCTTCAAACAACCATCTTTTGTTTTTGGTTACATTCAAACCACCATCTGAGAGGCCATTAAAAGAGAGGACCGCTAATTAAGAAGTATGGATACTAACACCGACATCAGATACAACATGGATACTGACACGCCAATAACGTTATAATTTGAGAAAATCACATAATTTAGGGTAATTATAATTGTGGATGCGGATGCAACGCGTGTTCAGACACATCTAATATGAGAAGTGTATGTGATTCATAGGCGATGAGTACTATCATAATTCGTAATCACAATATAAAAGGAAAAAAAATCAAATAGAAGTGGAAATAGAACCGGTTGATTAAAGATAGATAAATAGGGTAGAAAGAAATAAATGGCTACACTACCATATCAACAGGAATTCCTAAACTCAATTGCTCAAGGAAGTATCCCACCACATATTTTAAAGGTAAAAAAAGGTTCACCTTTGATGTTGTTGCAAAACATAGACCCTAGATATGGCATGTGTAATGGGACACGATTGATATGTCGTGATTTATTTAAGAATATGTTGGATGTGGAAATCCTAACAGGAAACAATGTTGGAAAAAGAGCATTCTAGCCCAGAATTAAATTAAAAACAAATGTGAGTTCAGGACTTCCCTTTGTGCTTAGTAGAAAATAGTTTCCCATTACAGTAAGTTTTGCTATTACCATAAATAAGTCAGAAGGGCAGACCATTCCCAATGTCAAAATCTATCTTCCACGAATGGTCAATTATATGTAGCTTTATCAAAAGGAGTTTCTCAAAATTCAACAAAAGTTCTCATTAAAGAAGGGAAAATAAAAGGAGAATATGAAGACTTTACGAAAAATGTAGTTTTTAAAGATATTATTTTATCGCAATCATAGCAATGTTTCTTTTACATAACATGGCATTTTACATTTATGTTATGATGTTACTAATTACTATTAGAATAATGAATAAACAATAAATGATGATTATTTTATCTTAATTTTATATGCAGACAAACTAAAATATGTTGAGTTCAAAAATAATTTTGTTATATGCCTTCACAATATTTTGTTTATAAATCAATATATCAATAATTTCCATTAATATTTTGAAATTTAAAAATTTTAATCAAAATTATACAAACAAACATAATAAAATAATCACATGCGTTAGCGCAGTAGAAAGAGCGGACAGACGGGCACGATAGTGCCCGTCGTGCCCGTCTTTCCGCTAGTAATAATAATAATATCATTCAACTAAACACTAACCTCCCTCTTATTTTTTTAACAAATTAACTTCCCTCTTAGTATTATCAAATTGACAATCACCTGTCCTCGTGAGCATAGCTCAGTTGGTTCGAACCCCGACCACAAAAAAAAAAAATTGACAATCACCTCCATTCCAACTTAACACCATTTAATCTCTTGACTCTCTCACTTTCACTCACACTATTATTAATTATTTTACCTCATTGTTCAATATTTTTCTCTCCCAGGTTGTATTATAAGTTTCACTGTTTCTTGGTGTAAGTTCATTCTAGCATGTAGGGGTGGAGAAAAAAAAAACAGAAAAATGAACCAAACTACCGATCGAATCAAACCATTATTAACAATTTTAGATATGAACGGAAACAGTTCGATTTGAATATATATATATATATGAGGGCATATCAAGTGAGATCACTTTTTAAATGAGAGGGTGAGAGGGTTAAATAATAACCCTTAGATCAATCTTTATGGTGGTATCTACTTTTAATAACAACAACTTAATTTTAGCACGCCTGCATCTATTCCTCTTCCTCACTACTGCGATCCCTCTCTGGTTCTTTCAATTGATTCACACACATTTTTTTTTTCCTTTCCAAAATTCATAAACATATTTAACCTACCAAAATTTTCACACAATTTCTTCAATCAAATTAATAAAAGGTTTAATTTCAATGTTCCACAATTGCATCTCAGATTTTGGATATAGAATGTTGGAAAAACTTGGTGAAAACTTAACCCATTAAACTTCAAGTCCAATTAATCTTCACACTGTTTCTTCAATCAAAAATTGAATGTTGATTTACAATATTATGAATCGATTTCATTAGGTGCAGTGAAACAATTTCTGAATGATTTTTTCCTTCCTTCATGTTTACTAGCTAAAAACTTAACCCATTAAATTCAAAGTTGCAAGTTCTCTTCTCTTCCGTAAATTCATTCCAGTTGTTCCCTTTCTGTATTTTTCTTAAGGTTTTTTAAACTCTTCTCTAATTCATATCTCAACCTTGTTATCCCTAATTTTGTCATATTACCATGAAAAATCCAATTTAAAAATAATATGAAATCAAGAACATTTAAACTCAGATTAAAAAACAAGCACTTTTTTCCAGACGAAAAACAGCAGCGACGAACTCCGGTGAACAGGAACTTCGCCGACGAATAGGAACAAGGATGACAAACACTCATCAACGGGATTCACAGCGCTATGGTTCCTTTTCTCAGCTGTTTTCGATCTTTCTGTTTAAAGGATTGTCGATTGATAATGAATCATGAAGAAGAAGAAGAACTCATGAAATTAAAACCATGAAATTAAAACCATGAATAAGGATTGTCAATGTTCCTTTTCTCAGCGTTATAGTTCCTTTTCTTAGACCAACTCATGAAATTAAAAACATGAAGAAGAAGAAGCGGCACAGAACGTCAGAGAGAAGAACAGAGTGGAAAAAGAGAAAGGGTGGAGGTTACACAGTACATGACCCTTTTTTAAAGAGCAATTAAATCTGAAGCGTTGATTTAGATCCAACGGTTTAAATTAATTCCTCTCACCCTCTCATTTAAATAGTGCTCTCATTTGAAATGCCCTATATATATAGGGGATGTATCAAATGAGAGGACTTCTTATAATGAGAGGGTGAGAGCATTACTTATTGACCATTGGATTGAAATAAACGGTTCATATTAAAAGTTATACATTAAACTGCACATGCCCTTTTTCCTTCTTTCCACGCGCTTCCTTCTTCTCAACCCAGGCTCTTTCATTGTTCTCTCTCTCTATCAAACTTCCTTATTCTTTTTCTCTGCAAATTCTTCTCACAAACTGGTCTAATCAACACAAGATTAATTAATTTCTTTCAAAACCATTTTAATGGCTTTGGTTATCTCAATCCATATGTCTATTTATTAAAAAAAACCTTTTTTTAATCCAAATCGGCCTAAAGCTAACACAAAGGGCATAGCCATGAATTTTTATCTCAAACCCTTCGATTAAACCAATGGAAGGAGCACACACCATAAACATTTGAATAAGCTTTTTCTTATGATTTTTTTATTTATTATAAATGGGTACAATGATCAATCCACTGAATTTCAATTCCATACTGAGAAGCAATTTGGGTAATGCAAAT
Source organism: Medicago sativa (assembly GCF_051527215.1). Classification (NCBI taxonomy): domain Eukaryota; kingdom Viridiplantae; phylum Streptophyta; class Magnoliopsida; order Fabales; family Fabaceae; genus Medicago; species Medicago sativa. The sequence continues at coordinate 104,178,591 of NC_140755.1, forward strand.
CTGGAATTTCAATTCCATACTGAGAAGCAATGAATATGAAAAAGAAAAGGAAATTGATTTGCCAATCTAACGAATTCGGTTGCTGAAAACCCAACATCTTCTTGTGACTCGAGTATAGATTTGCAGGTGGATGTATGTTTAATTTTCCCTTGACCTAAAAAACCAAAAAAATGGGTCTTTGATTATGATGATGATGATAGTGAAGTTTTTGTTGAGACCAATTGGTGAAATTAAAACCATGAGAAATAAAAAAGAAGAAACACAGAGAGTAGAAATTACTTGTGAGAGAAAGAGAACGCGTCAAAGTGGAGAAGATGAAAGGTGGAGGATGTAGTGCATGACCCTTTTTAAAGAGCAATAAAATCTGAACCGTTTATTTCAATCCAATGGTCAATAAGTAATGCTCTTACCCTCTCATTATAAGAAGTCCTCTCATTTGATACATCCCCTATATATATATATATATATATCCCCTATATATATATATATATATATATATCCCCTATATATATATATATATATATATATATATATATCCCCTATATATATATATATATATATATATATATATATATATATATATATCCCCTATATATATATATATATATATATATATATATATATATATATATATATAGGGGATGTATCAAATGAGAGGACTTCTTATAATGAGAGGGTAAGAGCATTACTTATTGACCATTGGATTGAAATAAACGGTTCAGATTTTATTGCTCTTTAAAAAGGGTCATGCACTACATCCTCCACCTTTCATCTTCTCCACTTTGACGCGTTCTCTTTCTCTCACAAGTAATTTCTACTCTCTGTGTTTCTTCTTTTTTATTTCTCATGGTTTTAATTTCACCAATTGGTCTCAACAAAAACTTCACTATCATCATCATCATAATCAAAGACCCATTTTTTTGGTTTTTTAGGTCAAGGGAAAATTAAACATACATCCACCTGCAAATCTATACTCGAGTCACAAGAAGATGTTGGGTTTTCAGCAACCGAATTCGTTAGATTGGCAAATCAATTTCCTTTTCTTTTTCATATTCATTGCTTCTCAGTATGGAATTGAAATTCCAGATTTGCATTACCCAAATTGCTTCTCAGTATGGAATTGAAATTCAGTGGATTGATCATTGTACCCATTTATAATAAATAAAAAAATCATAAGAAAAAGCTTATTCAAATGTTCATGGTGTGTGCTCCTTCCATTGGTTTAATCGAAGGTTTGAGATAAAAATTCATGGCTATGCCCTTTGTGTTAGCTTTAGGCCGATTTGGATTAAAAAAAGGTTTTTTTTAATAAATAGACATATGGATTGAGATAACCAAAGCCATTAAAATGGTTTTGAAAGAAATTAATTAATCTTGTGTTGATTAGACCAGTTTGTGAGAAGAATTTGCAGAGAAAAAGAATAAGGAAGTTTGATAGAGAGAGAGAACAATGAAAGAGCCTGGGTTGAGAAGAAGGAAGCGCGTGGAAAGAAGGAAAAAGGGCATGTGTAGTTTAATGTATAACTTTTAATATGAACCGTTTATTTCAATCCAATGGTCAATAAGTAATGCTCTCACCCTCTCATTATAAGAAGTCCTCTCATTTGATACATCCCCTATATATATAGGGCATTTCAAATGAGAGCACTATTTAAATGAGAGGGTGAGAGCATTACTCTTTTATTTTTCCGCACTCATACCTTCATATTTGGTTTCCGGAAAAATAATCAACAACACTAAACTCTAAAAAATTAACCAATATTCCTAGAAACCTAATTCACCCCCCTCTTAGGTTATAATCTGAACTTACATTCCTCATCATCAACATCATCATCGTTGTATTATGAAGGGGCATTCCAAGGCGGTGATGATGTTGGAGAGTGTGTTGGAGCAGTCACACTTGATGAAGGAGCATTCCAAGCCGGTGATGGTGTTGCAGAGTGTGTTGGAGCTGTCCAACTTGGTGAAGGGGCATTCCAAGTAGGTGATTGTGCTCGAGACTGCGTTGGAGCAGTCCAGCTTGGCGAGGGAGCATTCCAAGCAGGTGATTGTGTTGGAGAGAGTGTCGGAGCAGTCCGGCTTGGCGAGGGAGCATTCCAAGCAGGTGATTGTGTTGGAGAGAATGTCGGAACAATCAGGCTTGGTGAAGGAGAATTCCTTGATGGTGAAGTAAGTGATTGTGTTGGAGAGTGTGTCGGAGCAGTCCGGCTTGGTGAAGGAGCATTCCAAGCCGGTGATTTTGCTGGCGAGTATGTCGGAGCAGTCCGACTTGGTGAAGGAGCATTCCAGATGGCAGCAGCACTGGGTGCCGGAGAATTCCGCAAGGGAGATGGTGCTAGGGAGTGTATTGGTGCAACCGCTGGAGATAATGATGGACCATGATGTTTGTGGTGGTGTGGATTGAAAACGACGACCTTAAACTTTTCACCATTTTGACAATTCTCAAGGTTTCCACTGATGAAGTAAAAGGGACCTGCTTTGTTAAATTTATAAATTGAATCTCCACCGTCCATCTTGTAGATTGGATTTTTGTGTTGCATGAATCATAGTCTTGTTTGTTTACCACCAACACTCAATCCAATCCTTTGTTATACTTGAAAACTGTAGGCCAAAAGACACCATTACGAGATGTTAAACAAGAATTATCACTTATAATAATTGTTAGAATCAAATATGAATTTTGATTTCAATAAATTATAAATATTTTGTTTATGGTCATTGTTCATAAATTTTAGTCTATATATTAAAATTACAAAACTAAATTGCTAAAGAAAGGCTCTCAAAACTGGATAATAGACAAAAAATAAGATCAAATATTTTTTTTTTATGAAAAGATCCAATATGATTGTAACGATTAAAAATGTATTTAACCTATATTATGTATTTTTTCGGACTAAATTTTTATTTTTATATATTCTAAAAAGGAAAAATTTATTAAAAAACTTCAAACCATAAAGTATTCAACCGCAAATAGGAACAATAAAGCCAAAATACATTCACACTAAACCACCTCAAACTCAAACTGATCGAACCATAAGCTGTCACAAATAACATGAAAACTAGCAGAAAAAAAAATCAAGACAACCACTTCAAAAACCATACACCATGCAAGAAATTTTTATTTTGATATTGAATATTATACATAAATTTCGATTCTCTGATAAGAAAACAAAATTTTAATATGAATTATATGATGTATAAGAAGTTTTGATTTTGAGAGAAGAAAAAAAAGAAAAAAGAAATGCATTGAACTTACAAAGAGTGTCGTTGGTTGGAAACCTAGTTCTGCTATCCCAGACGTTGTAGTGGTTTCGTGAGTCTTTGACTGCCCAACCATAGTTGCCACCGACATTAAACTTGTATGCAGTGTTGGATTTTTCCCTAATTAAGTTATTTATTTATTTAAATAAATAAGTGGTAATTACCCACTAAGTGCACATAGTGGTAATTATCCATTAATCAGAAAATGGTCTTTATTCTTTCCCTTAAATTTAGTAACTGCCCATTATGAGTGAGTGAGTGGAGGAGCAGTTTTGTTTTGCACGTTCAGTAACTTCTTGATGGCAGAAGTTATATAAAGGAGTGCAGTTCATTTGTTTTGGTTCCCTAAGCCTAACATCTCTATTCAGAAGACTTACACCATCAAAGTGAGATTGTGGAAGGTTTAGAAGAGCCTCAACTTCTTCAAGCAGGAGCAATGGCTGGAGGTATGCCTTGATCCTTTAATTTAAGTTTCCGCTGTTTAAGTAGTTATTTCTTTTGTTCTTTATGAAATAACTTACATGTGGTATCAGAGCCAATTTCATCCTCTGCCTTGTGATTTTCGTTTTCTGCATTTGGGCAATTTTGTCAAAATTTTCGATTTCAAATTTGAGTGTAATTGCAGAAAATAGTTTGAAATCATAAGAGAATGTTTTGGTTCTTGATTCTGTATTAGATTCATGATTTTTGGTGTTAAATTGGTCTGAAATCCCAGTTTTAAAAATGAGTCTGTGAGTAATTTCATCCGGGTCAATGAACCCATTCAGAGGTTGAAGAAGCAAATTTGTTTTGTTTTTAATTAAAATAATTATTACTTGCATAGTATGTAGCGTGTCTCATTTGTTTTGAACTGACACAACACTGTGCACGCAGACCACTTTTGTTGATTTATTCCTGTCAATTTGTAACTGCTTAGACCAATTCAATTTGCATTGTATTATTTTACTATAAAATACTCTGCTACTGTGTTTGTGGGTTAATCTGTTTGCATATGGCAATATAGCATTAATGTATGGTGATTATATAGGCATTTCATACATGGGTCTCCATAGTACAACTAAGCATTACAATTGGCATTTATTTGTATTGCATTCTGGGTACTGGAGTTTGTATGATGTTACTAGATTAACCATTCAATTGTTAAACTTATATAGGTGATTTAAATCCTGTTTCATGTTCTGGTTAATTAATGTATAAGCTAATTGCCTATAGTTTTATGCAATTGTGTATTAAGATTAATTGCCCACTGTTCGTGCAATTTTTGTTGAGATTAAATGTCATGTTGATCTATATGATTTTAATTAATTAGGGATTAGCCACAGCATCTTTAATTATGCAAAATTGTATATTAAGTTTTAAGATCATGGTTGTGACATTGATGTAATTAATTATATTGAACATAGTAAATCTTATCCCACATGAATTTTTGTTATGTTTTGTATAATTAATTAGGATGAAATATCAATTTATATTTTCTAACTTACCCTCAGGAATTAGAAAAAGGAACATAAATTGATAGTTTTGTCATTCGGTTATATGAATCTAATTGAATAAAATTTTAGCCCACAGGTAAATTTTATGTCACTAGGTTCATAGTTTGAAACATGATTTACGTTGGTAAAACATGATATTTATTTAGTAGTCTCAATTTTAATTATAAGCATGTATGTTCAAATTTTGCAGCTATGCAGCCTATGAATTTTTCTGATTTTAAGTGTGAAATTCCCGAACTAAGGGGTGAAAACTATAAGGTGTGGAAGGAGAGAATTCTTCTTCACTTAGGGTGGATGGATATCGATTATGCTATTCGGAAAGACGAACCACCTGCAGTTACTGAAACTAGCCTTCAGGAAGACGTTGATCTTTATGAAATGTGGGAGCGGTCTAACCGTCTCAGTGTGATGTTCATAAAGACCAACATCTCTGCTAGTATCCGTGGTTGTGTCGATCAGCATGATAATGTCCAAGCATTGCTTAAGGATATTGATGAACAATTCAAAACATCAGATAAGACACTTGCTAGCACCCTTATAATGAAATTTTCATCCATGAAGCTTATCACTGTGAAAGGTGTGCGTGAGCACATCATGCAAATGAGGGACTTAGCAGCACAGCTAAAGACTCTTGAGGTTGATATGTCTGATTCTTTTCTTGTGCACTACATTCTGAACACTCTTCCACCTGAATATGGACCTTTCAAGATTTCTTATAACACACATAAGGACAAATGGTCAATTAATGAACTCCTGACCATGTGTGTTCAAGAAGAAGGAAGGTTGACTATGGAAAAGAGCGTGAGTGTTTTTGTTGCAACTGAAAGAAAGAACATGAATCAAGCGAAACATAAGGGGAAAGGCAAAATACCACCTCAAGGTGGAATTAAGAAAGAATCCAAGTGTTTCTTTTGTAAAAAGAAGGGACACATGAAGAAGGATTGCCCCAAGTTTCAGAAATGGCTTGAAAACAAAGGTAAATCAATCTCACTTATCTGTTATGAGTCTAATATGGTTAATGTTATTTATAACACATGGTGGATTGATTCTGGTTCTACAATCCATGTTTCGAATACCTTGCAGGGTATGACAAGCCTAAGGAAACCACTTCCAAGTGAGCAAGGCATCTATTCAGGAAGCAAGATGCGTTCTCATGTGGAGGCTGTTGGAACATGCAATTTAGTTTAAAGTAGTGGCTTTGTTTTAAATTTGGAAAAGACTTTCTATGTTCCTAGTTTTTCTAGAAATTTAATTTCCATTTCAAGACTTGTACCTTTGGGATACTCTTTCAATTTTTATGATACATCTTTCAATTTGTTTTATAAATCTAATTTTGTTGGAAATGGTGTATTATCTGATGGTCTTTTCTCAATTAATTTACAAAATAATGCCACTAATAATGTTATGCATGTTCACGCTGGAACTAAACGTTGTGTTATAAATGAGGAATCCTCTATTTTGTGGCACCGGAGATTAGGTCATATCTCTATTCAGAGAATCAAAAGACTAGTGAATGATGGAGTACTTGGTACTTTAGATTTCACTGATTTTGAAACTTGTGTAAACTGCATTAAGGGAAAGAAGACTAACAAGTATAAGAAAGGTGCAAAGAGGAGTTCTGAAATATTAGAAATCATACATTCAGATATATGTTGTCCATATATGGACATACCAGGTCCGAAATACTTCATCTCTTTCATTGATGATTACTCACGATATATGCATGTCTACTTGCTTCATAATAAGTACGAAGCATTGGATGCCTTTAAAGTTTTTAAGGCTAAAGTAGAAAAACAATGCGAAAAGCAAATTAAAATCGTGAGAACTGATAGAGGTGGAGAATATTATGGTAGATATACTGAGGATGGACAAGCCATGGGTCCATTTGCGAAGTTTCTTCAAGATAATGGGATTGTTGCCCAATATACCATGCCTGGTTCTCCAGACCAGAATGGGGTGTCCGAAAGAAGAAACCGAACTTTAATGGACATGGTTAGGAGTATGCGTAGCAACTCAAAACTTCCAAAGTCCTTGTGGACTGAAGCTCTTAAAACGGCAGTGTATATATTGAACCGTGTTCCAACCAAGGCTGTCCCAAAGACACCGTTTGAGTTATTTAAAGGTTGGAAACCGAGTTTGCGTCATATACGCGTTTGGGGATGCCCGTCTGAAGTAAGAGTTTACAATCCACAAGAAAAGAAACTAGACCCTAGAACTATAAATGGGTATTTCATTGGATATGCCGAAAATTCTAAAGGGTATAGGTTCTATTGTCCATCTCATAGCACTAGGATTGTGGAATCAAGAAATGCAAAGTTTCTTGAAAATGACTTGATTAGTGGGAGCAATCAATTCCAGGACACTGGTTCTGATAAAAGTCAAATTGATGTTGAACCGTCCACTTCAAGTGACAGATTGATTGTCATTCAGAGTTCCCCTCAAGATCAAATGGGTATTAGACAATCAGTCATTGAAGTTCCACAAGCGGCCGATAATAATCTAGTAAATAAAGATGTTCAAGAATTTCCAGGAATTTTTGAACAAATAGTTGAGCAACATGATCCTCAGGAAAATGTTGAACCAACATTAAGGAAATCTACTAGAGAGAGAAGGTCAGCTATACCTAATAACTATGTTGTATATTTACAAAAATCGGACTATAATATTGGTGCTGAAAATGATCCTGAAACGTTTTCACAAGCCATGAGTTCTAGAGAGTCGAATTTATGGTATGATGCTATGATAGATGAGATGAATTCAATGGCATCTAATGGAGTCTGGGATCTTGTCGAGTTGCCTAATGGTTTAAAAGCCATTGGTTGTAAATGGGTCTTTAAGACAAATAAAGACTCATTAGGCAACATTGAGAGATATAAAGCTAGACTCGTTGCCAAAGGATTCACTCAAAAGGAAGGAATAGATTACAAGGAGACTTTTTCCCCTGTATCTAAGAAGGATTCTCTTCGCATCATCTTAGCATTAGTTTCTTATTTTGACTTAGAACTACATCAAATGGATGTGAAAACTGCATTTTTGAATGGAGATCTAGAAGAAGAGGTTTACATGAAACAACCAGAAGGATTTTCTTCTAGTGGTGATGAGCATTTGGTATGCAAGCTTAAGAAATCCATTTATGGACTCAAACAAGCTTCCCGTCAATGGCATTTAAAATTTCATGATGTCATCTCTTCTTTTGGATTTGTAGAGAACATTATGGAACAATGTATATGCCAGAAGGTCAGTGGGAGTAAAATTTGTTTCCTTATTTTGTATGTGGATGATATTTTACTTGCTACCAATGATAAAGGTTTACTTTATGAGGTGAAACAATTTCTCTCTAAGAGTTTTGATATGAAGGATATGGGTGACGCTTCTTATGTCATTGGCATTAAGATTCAAAGAGACAGAGTTCGTAGAATTCTGGGCTTGTCACAAGAGGCTTATATCAATAAGGTCTTAGAGAGGTTTCGGATGAAAGATTGTTCACCAAGTGTAGCACCTATTGTGAAGGGTGATAGGTTCCATTTGGAACAATGCCCGAAGAACGACTTTGAAAGGGAACAAATGCTTAATATTCCATATGCTTCTGCTGTTGGAAGCCTAATGTATGCTCAGGTTTGCACACGGCCTGACATTGCATTAGCTATTGGAATTTTAGGCAGATATCAGAGTAATCCAGGTATGGAACACTGGAAAGCTGTAAAGAAAGTGATGAGGTACCTTAAAGGAACCAAAGACTACATGCTTATGTATAGGCGAACTGAAGATTTAGAGGTCAAAGGTTACTCTGATTCAGACTTTGCTGGTTGCGTTGATTCAAGAAAATCAACATCCGGTTACATTTTTATGTTAGCCGGCGGGGCTGTTTCTTGGAAAAGCGCAAAGCAAATCTTGATCGCCACTTCCACAATGGAAGCTGAGTTCGTATCTTGTTTTGAGGCTACATCACATGGTGTATGGATGAAGAGTTTCATTTATGGGTTGAAAATTGTGGATTCAATTTCTAGACCACTAAAGATGTACTGTGACAATTCAGCTGCTGTTTTTATGGCTAAGAATAATAAAAGTGGAAGTCGAAGTAAGCATATCGACATTAAGTACTTAGCCATAAGAGAACGCGTTAAAGATCAAACAATTGTTATTGAGCATATTAGCACTGAATTTATGATTGCTGATCCGTTGACTAAAGGCATGCCACCGTCAAAATTTAAGGATCATGTAGAAAGTATGGGACTTGGTTCCCATATCTGATTTTCGTTGTAAGAACGATTTTAGTTTTTTGAAACTCTATGTATGATATTTTCTCATATTTGATCTCTAAAGTGTATACATTTAATTTTGAGAAATATCAATTAAGTTTGGAACCAGAATAAACATAAATGATATGAGTTTATTCATTAAGTTATATGATTTGGTTAGAGACATAATACATTGTGATACATAGAAGATAATACTCAATTAAAGAGGACCTGTCGCTATGATCCGTGTGTTTTTGTTTCTTATTATTGTATGTGAAAGAATGTGTCGACCAAGTGGGAGAATGTTGGATTTTTCCCTAATTAAGTTATTTATTTATTTAAATAAATAAGTGGTAATTACCCACTAAGTGCACATAGTGGTAATTATCCATTAATCAGAAAATGGTCTTTATTCTTTCCCTTAAATTTAGTAACTGCCCATTATGAGTGAGTGGAGGAGCAGTTTTGTTTTGCACGTTCAGTAACTTCTTGATGGCAGAAGTTATATAAAGGAGTGCAGTTCATTTGTTTTGGTTCCCTAAGCCTAACATCTCTATTCAGAAGACTTACACCATCAAAGTGAGATTGTGGAAGGTTTAGAAGAGCCTCAACTTCTTCAAGCAGGAGCAATGGCTGGAGGTATGCCTTGATCCTTTAATTTAAGTTTCCGCTGTTTAAGTAGTTATTTCTTTTGTTCTTTATGAAATAACTTACATGCAGATGATAAAGAATATCGGATCTCATCATTGTTAAATGATTCAGAGAAAGAGTTGTAAGAAGATGATTGAAATGAACTTGAAAGGTGGGAAAAGAGTGTGGGGTGATAATGGTTATTTATAGTTAGATGACCGCGTTACGATATCAATTGACAAAATTATAGGTAATTTTTTATGATCATGACATTAAACTTGTGTTTTGTTGTTGTTACTTATTATCGTTTTAAAAATATACTGCTTTTGAATTATAACTCTACAAACTAAATTTTTTAGAGAATTATTAGTTTTTTTTTTGGCATAGCTAGTAGTCATTATCAGTAGTTTTTTTTAAGAATTATTTGTCTTTTTTTACAAAAAATAATTATTAGTATTTTGATCCTCTCAAAAAAAAAATATTAGTAGCTTGATATAGGTTAGAAAATTCATTACATGCTGTAAAAAAAAAATTACATTTTGTATCAAGTATTAAATAAAAAAAAAATGAGATACATGATGTATCATTATTTGATGTTGATTTTCTTTGAATTTGAGTTTACTCTATTTATTTTACTCTACTTATTGTTCGTTTTTTAGACGGATAAACACAAGTGATAGATTAAAACTAGTGAAACTTATTAGTGAGATCCGTTTAATAAAATAGGTTTCGCCGATCTATATAAATGAACAATAGATGAAACAAACCAGACTCATTGCTTTTTTCTTTTTCTTTCAAAATTGGTAGGAGGTATGATCTAAAAAAATGGCAGGAGTTACAGTTTTTTATTTTACAATCAACAAAACCAAAATAATATATACCTTTTCTTCATTAGGTGTACACATTCGCCTATTGTATTTCCTTCTGAAACTTATATATAAAAGTCATGCACCGTAGCATGTATACACACACAATCACGTTGCAAATCAATATATAGAAATTGTTTTCATATTTGTGTAAAATATATAAAATCAATATAGATCATTTCAGTATAATATCAAAATTCATCTAGTGCCATTGTTAAACAAGGCGTAAGTTGCACGCAGAAGTTGAAAAGGTTAGGCAAAATAAATACACTAGTAATGTACTATATTTGTGTGCTTTATATAGAAAAAATGTATTGGTAGTTCTCTTCATTTTTTATTTTTAATTAATTTCTGGTAGTTACTTCAATACAAATGATAAGTAAACGTCAAAAAAAAAAATGATAAGTAATAAATTAGAATGTATGCACCATAAAAAATATGCAATTGTGTAACACTTTTTTAGCATTCAATTTAATCATGACTAATAAATATTTATAAATTATTTTACTACCAAAATAATAAATATTTATAAATTATTTTAAAAACTATCTAAAAAAGGTGGTACAGTAAAACTTACACACGATTTCATTTCCTCGATGAAAGCAATTACTAGAATTGATTGATAAGGTTATATTTATGTCATGATGATTTAACTCCAGATTAACAAAATTTCTTCCTTCAAGAACAGAAAGGTTAACACCAAAATCATAATAATAATAAATATCTCTGATTAATTGTTTACAAAAATTAAAGCACTAACGTCGAATTTTTTCTAAATTAAAGCACTGAATCGGTTATAATTTATTTTCATTTGCAATTACAATTATAATTACAGTTATTACATTTATGAATTGACATGTTTATGAAATGTGATTAAACTAGTATCATGCTAGTTCTTTTCACCACAAAAAAAAAAACTATTATGCTTATGAAATGTGATTAAACTAGTATTATGCTAGTTCTTTTCACCACCAAAAAAAAAACTATTATGCTAAATTGGTTATGGAATAAATGTGATTATTCGTTTGTTTATGAAATGAGAGCGTTTATTATTATTAAGTTAAGGAGAAGAGACGGTGATTACATGAATGCCATGTGGATAGAGAAAACTTATAGAATCCGTCGCAAGTATGCATGTTATAGATTAATCAAATAGATTATTTATTCAAACATTATTAGAGATAATTAAAATGCTAGAAATAAAACCACTCTCATTCACTATCATCTTCATCATCAACATCATCATCCTTGTATGATGAAGGAGCATTCCAAGTCGGTGATGATGTTGGAGAGTGTGTTGGAGCAGTCACACTTGATGAAGGAGCATTCCAAGCCGCTGATGGTGTTGGAGAGTGTGTTGGAGCTGTCCAACTTGGTGACGGGGCATTCCAAGTAGGTGATTGTGCTTGAGACTGTGTCGGAGTAGTCCAACTTGGCGAGGGAGCATTCCAAGCAAGTGATTGTGTTGGAGAGAGTGTCGGAGCAGTTCGGCTTGGCGAGGGAGCATTCCAAGCAGGTGATTGTGTTGGAGAGAGTGTCGGAGCAGTCCGGCTTGGTGAAGGAGCATTCCATGCTGGTGAAGCAGGTGATTGTGTTGGAGAGTGTGTCAGAGCAGTCCGGCTTGGTGAAGGAGCATTCCAAGCCGGTGATTTTGCTGGCGAGTGTGTCGGAGCAGTCAAACTTGGTGAAGGAGCATTCCAGATGGCAGCAGCACTGGGTGCCGGAGAATTCGGCAAGGGAGATGGTGATGGGGAGTGTACTGGTGCAACCGCTGGAGATAATGATGGACCATGATGTTTGTGGTGGTGTGGATTGAAAACGACAACCTTAAACTTTTCACCTTTTTGACAATTCTCAGGGTTTCCACTAATGAAGTAAAAGGGAGCTGATTTTTTAAATTTATAAATTGAATCTCCACCGTCCATCTTGTAGATTGGATTTTTTGTGTTGCATGAATCATAGTCTTGTTTGTTTACCACCAACACTGAATCAAGTCCTTTGTTATATTTGAAAACTGCAGGCCAAAAGACACCATTATGAGATGTGAAACAAGAATTATCACTTATAATAATTGTTAGAATCAAATATGAATTTTAATTTCAATAAATTCTAAATATTTTGTTTATGGTCATTGTACATACATTTTAGTCTGTGTATTAAAATTACAAAACTAAATTGCTAAAGAAAGGCTCTCAAAACTGGATAATAGACAAAAAAATAAGACCCAATATTTATTTATTTTTTATGAAAAGATCCAATATGATTGTAACAATTAAAAATGTATTTATCCTATATTATGTATTTTATCCGACAAAATATTTATTTTTATCTATTCTATAAAGGAAAAATTTATTAAAAAACTTCAAACCATAAAGTATTCAACCGCAAATAGGAACAATGAAGCCAAAATACATTCACACTAAACCACCTCAAACTCAAACTGATCGAACCATAAGCTGTCACAAATAACAGGAAAAATAGCAGAAAAAAATCAAGACAACCACTCCAAAAACCATACACCATGCAAGAAGTTTTTAATTTGATATTGAATATGCAAGAAGTTTTTGATTTGATATTGAATATTATACATAAATTTCGGTTCTCTGGTAAGAAAACAAAATTTTAATAGGAATTATATGATGTATCAGAAGTTTTGATTTTGAGAGATGAAAAAAAGAAAAAAGAAATGGATTGAACTTACAAAGAGTGTCGTTGATTCGAAACCTAGTTCTGCTAGCCCACATGTTGTAGTGGTTTGGTGAGCTTTTGACTGCCCAACCATGATTGCCACCAACATTAAACTTGTATGCAAATGATAAAGAAATGCTGAGAACCAGCATTGATACAATCAAAAGAAAACCAGATCTCATCATTGTTAAATGATTCATAGAAAGAGTTATAAGAAGATGATTGAAATGAACTTGAAAGGTGTGAAAAGAGTGTGGGGTGATAATGGTTATTTATAGTTAGATGACCGCGTTCCAATATCAATCATTGACAAAATTATAGGCAATTTTTTATGATCATGACATTAAACTTGTGTTTTGTTGTTATTATCGTTTAAAAAAAAAAAAAATACTCCCTCCATTCAAAATACACATCGTAATTTTAACATGTGCACTATTCACATAACTTGCTTATACCATATTTTTTAACTAATATATAGATACAAATGTTAGCATGAAAGACGTTGTTTGATTTGTTTCGATGAATATTTTTAAAATATCAAATTTTTATAATTTTTTATTATATATAATTAAACAAATGTATGCATGTAAGATGTTGTTTGATTTGTTTCAATGAATATTTTCAAAATATCAAATTTTTATAATTTTGTATTATATTTAATTAAAGATATTAATGATCAAAGTTGTGTATTGGCATGTGTACAGTGGTTAATTGCGACATGTATTTTGGAACAGATATTGTACTATTTTTGAATTAGAATTCTACAAACTTATTTTTTTAGAGAATTATTAGTTTTTTTGGCACAAGTAGTCATCATCAGTAGTTGTTTTTTTAAGAATTATTTGTATTTTGATCCTCTCAAAAAAATAATTAGTAGCTTGATATAGTTTAGAAAATTCTTACATGCTTTACAAAAAAAAAATTACATTTTCATCAAGTATTAAATAAACAAAATATGAGATGAATGATGTATCATTATTTGATGTTGATTTTATTTGAGTTTGAGTTTATTCTATTTATCTTACTCTACTTATTACTTATTGTTCGTTTTTTAGAGAGATAAACACAAGTGATAGATTAAAACTAGTGAAACCTATTATTGATATCCGTTTTTTTTTAGCAAAATTATTGAGATCCGTTTGTTAAAATAGGTCTCACGTATCTATATAAAAGAACAATAGATGAAACAAACTCGGACTCATTTCTCTTTTATTCTTTTTTTCAAAATTGGTAGGAGGTGATCTGAATAATGGTAGGAGTTCCATGATTTTTTGTCAAATAAAAACTGAAAAGAAAAAAAATACTAACGGAATTGATTGAAAGAAATATACCACATTTAAGGAGGGTATTCAATACATTAATTCTTCCATAAATTATTAATTCTTTTGGATTTTGAAGCTTGAAACCTCGATGAAATATATTTCTATAAGTGTCTCGGTGAGTGATTTGTAGGTGAGTCGCCTAAACTTTGTTTTTCCTGGGTCAAGTAGTATAATAGTTACAATTTTTTTTTTTTTGTTATAGTGAATAAGTTGAGAGTCTGAAGTTCAAACTCAGTTTCCTACATATTTTAATGGATCATGCTAACTAGTACCCCTATAACACTAGTTAAGGAAACAATAAATATAAGTTTTGCATTGAAAACAACATTTAACCTGATGTCCAAAAACAGGATTTGGATTCAACGCTGTTACAGCAGGATGCTGCAACAGATCTTGGCCATACAATCTCTGATCAACGGTTGAGATTCCTTTACTGTGTAAATTGATTTTATAATCTGAACCGTCGGATCACAAATGAATGGTCCAGATTCACTACAGTGTGAAACTGTGTGCTGTTTTTGCAGCAGGGAATCCAGGTCCCCAAAAACACTAGTTAACATTTTCATATTCCAATACATTGTTATATCAAATGAGCTATGATTATAGGGACTAAACTTAATGAAACTTTTTTTTTTTTTAGCCAATTGCACTGGAATGAAATAATCATTAGACATAACACTTTTACTAAACTACCCTTACTTTATAAGAAAAAGGCAAACTTAAAGTTGCATTGAAAATTGTGTGAGAGAAAAGTTGGAGAGGGTAAAGTTGGAAGAAAAAAATTAAAGTTGTATTGGAAATTTAAAGCGACATTCATATTGAAACAAATTATTTTGGCTAAAGCGACACTCATTTTGAAACGGACGGAATACATTCCAGATACACAAACAACTTATACTCACTTTACTTTGATTGATTAAAATATGGGAATTTTTTGTTTGGTCTCTAGATGAAGCGGTAAATATGACTTAAAACTAACACATACAATACAACAATGTTATTCTGATTTTCAACAAATGTAACTGTGTTAAACCTAATAATATCGGCATTATAACCTGATCCAAGACTTAAATACATTGTCGAAACTTTATTATAATTATTATTTATAAATAATAATGATGAGTGCTAAGAATAGAAACCATTTAATTTTTGCTCATAAAAAAAATAGAAACTATTTAAAAGTTTTAACACCATGATTAGGCCAATCTTAAAAAAAAATAGAAACTATTTAAAAGTTTTAACACCATGATTAGGCCAATCTCATGTCCGAAAGTATTTTTTTAGTGAATCTTTGTTGTTAGTTGGGTCCAAGACATTTACAATGGGGTCCTTTTTTAAAAGGGACTAAAATAAATAAACAATTCTACATATGATAAGGACCGGAGCCAATAAAGAATTATTAATGTAAAGACTAAAAGAAAACAATAAGGATAAAAAAAAACATGGACTAAAACCAAAAAGTTTATATTTATGATCAACATTTGCATATGATTTAGCTTAAAAATCATTGTTAATTGTTTTTTTAAGAAATCATTGTTAATTGTTTAAAAAATATTGGGGTTCGAATTCCGCACACCCATTTATTCACTTGAATTCTAGTAATTTGAAGTTCGGTTGCAACGTAAATAAAATCTAGTAAAAATTATTTTACCTATAAATCGTTGAAAAAAATAGTAAATTTTTTGCTCAGTTTTATCATCTTTTCTTAATGTATGAGAAATGGTCAAATGTAATGCAACTATTATATATTAAGTACATTTGGGATAGCTTTATTTTATTTTTTGTCTTTTTGAAAAAGATGAAAGGTTAAAAATCTAAAAGAAAAAACATTAACATTAATTTTATAAAACAAAATCAATTTTTGAGTTATGTAATTCAAATAAACAACTTGAATTTAACCAATTTATTTTAAAGTTTGAACCAATCTAAATTTGACTCGACTCATATCTTAAGATCAAGTTCGACTCTTGTAGTTGTTTCATGCAGTTTTACACAAGTAGTTAATCTCAACGTAGATTTGTGATAGAATGATTCAGCTTTATTCAATGTTCATTTGGGAAGCGGATTCAGTGACTTTGGCACTTGGTAACTTTGTGACTTTGACCAATAAAATTTTGACACATGACAAAATCTTTTAAAACCAGCTTTTACAAAAAACGACTTAGAAGGTTAAGAATATATAAAATAAATCCAAAAGGAAAAATGATTTTACTACCATTTATTTTAGATCCAAATTATCAAGATATTATTCAGGTGAAAGCACAAATTAAATGGTGCGAAGAAACAGCTCGATATTATCTAAAAGAAGATTTTGATTATTTTCTCTTTAAAGAAAATATAGAATTAGCTGATTCGTTAAGAAAAAATCTTCAAAAACTAGTCAAATAAATCATGGATGGTCTTATTAATCCATTTGGAAAAATAATACCTCAACCATTTATATTAGAACCTAATTATAATAATATAATTAGAATGAGAAACCAAATTAATTGGTTAAGAGAAACGGCATATTGGTTCCTAATATTTGAAGATAATTACACTACATACTGGGAGTATGAAAATTTTGCAAATCTTTTAAGCCTTAAAATACAAAAGTTTATACATGGCTAGTAAAGGTGTAAGTGAAAATATACAAGATATTTTTGAAAATCTAACAGTACTTCAGAAACAGTTAGATAAAATAGTAGAAGTCCTACTAGAAAAAGAGTTTGAAGAAAAACTCAATGAAAAATTATCTAACTTAGAAGAAAACCAAAAATTGTTAGATGAGAAACTTTGTGTTAAAATAGATGATTTGATCGATCTATTAAAACTCTTACCCATAAGAGATAAATGTCTAACCCTAGAAGAATTACAAACTTTTGTCAAAAAAGAAGGGGGAGATATGGTAGAAATTTCAGAAAATATTGAAAAATCAGGAAAAGAAATTAACTTTTTCGCGCCGTTACCTTAATATGGACGAAACAGAAGAAGAGATAGCTAACCAGCTAAATGAATTACAAACATTAATGGCTTCCCTAGACATTAATAGAAAAAACCAAATAACCGAAGAATCTGATGATGAAAACAAGTTTGTTTACGACTTTGGATCAGAAAGTTCTTTCAGTATGGAAGAAGAACCACAAGTAGGGCTTGTGAAAACCAATGAGCAACCAGAGTCATCAGAAATGGGACGTAAAAGAGGACGTCAAGAGGATAGTGAAAGATTTATTGATCAACAAATCATTCAAAATAAAATGGATGAAAGAAAATTCAAACAAATACCATCTAAATATATACCTACAATAAATCGTCACAAAGAAGATAATGTTTTAAACATTGATTGTAGTGAAGATACTAAAAAGGAACTAAGAAGTTGGTACCATGATCACATGGTAACAATCCAATTAGACCCTACACTTGGGAAACTAAGTCCAAAGAGTATTTTCAACTACTTAAAAACTAAAACCATAGGTAATGCTTGGAGTTTTATGTCTGAACAATCAGACTCAGAACTTCCATCAACAACCGAAGAAGTAATAAATCATGTTTATTCAATTCTGAAAAAAGAATTCGTAGGCTTTGATGCACCAGAAGCAGAAGCAGACCTAATGAATACAAACATCCATAGGATCTTTAATCTAAGAATTTGTGATATGTGTTATGTTGAACCATTTATATGTGAATTTAGCAAATACTATTATGCAATATCTCCACAAAAGAGATTACAATATAATCTTTTAGGATTATTCTACAATAAACTCCCATCATCTGTTGGAACAATAATGGAAAAAATAATCCAAGAACACTTAGAAGTAATCGTAGGACTAGACGATACTCTAGGAACAAGAATAACTGCTTTAAGAAAATGGATATCCGAAAAATGCATGGAAAAAACTGCTAAAAGAGAAGCAAAAATAAATGTTTGCTGTGATAGAATTCAAAACAAAGTAGGAAACTATGGTTGTAGTAAACCTAGAAGAAAGAAAAAGAAAAAAGTTTTTAGAAAAATTGATCGTTCTGAATATAGAAGGAAAAAGAAATTTCCAAAAAAATTCAATAAACAAAAATATTTTAGGAGAAATAAAAAATATCCTAAAAAGAATTCATGTCCTAAAGGAAAGAAAACATGCACATGTTGGTTGTGTAATGAAGAAGGACATTATGCAAATGAATGTCCTAAAAAGAAAGATTCTAAAAAAGAAACCTTGAAATTAATTTGGGAAGAAGGTTTTGAACCAATAGAATCAGATATAGATTCTGACGAAAGTAGTATTTTTGAATATACTACCGAAGAAGAAATTGAAGAATGAGTAGAAAAATTTTAAAAAATGGAAATCCTAATGCAACATTTATCCAGGTAACACTGAATAAAAAGAAAATTATGGGTTACATTGATACGGGTGCTACTTTATGTTTTGGTAGAAAATCCATAATTAAGGAAGGATGGATTAGACTACAAAAACCAAAAGAAATTATCTTTGCTGATAAGAAAAAACACCAAATATGGTTTGTTCTAAAACATGTTTTTATTAAAATTGAACATAGATACTTCTATGTAAAATCAATTTATGAACATGACTCTGGAATAGATTTGATAATAGGAAATAACTTTTTAAAGTTATATAATCCTTTTATTCAAAAAACTGACACTATAACATTAAATTGGTTTGATGTCAATAATCCAAAAGAAAGTGAATTTGTTACAACAAACATTATAACAAAAAATGAAATTTTAAAGGCAATTTCAGAAAATCTTAACATACTTAGATGTATGTGGGATAAAAGAAAGTTTTACTTAACAACTGAACAAAATCTAGAACATCATCTAGATCAAGTTTGTTCTGAAAATCCATTAGATACTATAATAAATAAAATACAAGATTTAATTGTTATAAAACTTAAGGATCCTAAAAAGGAAGTTAAAGCACTATACAAAATCCCTTATTCAGGAGAAGATAAGGAAGAATTTAAAAAAGAAATAACAGAACTATTAGAGAAAGGATTAATAAGTCCTTCAATTAGTCCACATTCAGCGCCAGCTTTTTATGTCAGAAAACATAATGAGATAAAAAGAGGAAAAGCTCGAATGGTGATTAATTATAAAAAACTTAATGAGGCAACTATAAGTGACTCATATAAGTTACCAAGAAAAGATTACGTTTTTGAAAAAATAAGAGGATGTAATTGGTTTTCATCTTTAGATGCAAAATCTGGATATTGGCAGTTAAGGTTATCAGAAGAAACTAAACCTTTAACAGCTTTCAGTTGCCCAGAAGGACATTTTGAATGGAATGTTTTACCATTTGGTTTAAAACAAGCACCATCAATATATCAAAGATTTATGGACAATACTCTTAAAGGTCTTGATCATATTTGTTTTGTATATATCGATGATATATTAATCTTTACTAAAGGAAGTAAAGAACAACATATCAAAGATGTTACTACTGTTTTAAACAGAATAAAAGATAGAGGAATTGTTCTATCTAGAAAAAAGTCAATACTTTTGAAACAAGAAATCGAATTCCTTGGTCTTATCATAAGAGAAGGAGGAAAACTCGATTTATCACCGCATGTTCAAGAAAAATTTTTACTTTTTCCCAATCAATTAGCGGATAGAAAACAAATCCAAAGATTTTTGGGATGTTTAAATTATATTGCTAATGAAGGATTTCTCCAAGATTTAGCAAATGATAGAAAAGTTTTACAGAAGAAGATATCTGAAAAAGTGCCATGGTCATGGACACAAAAAGATACTGAGGCTGTAAAATCTTTAAAAGAAAAATTAAAAGTTTTACCACAACTATACAACCCAACAGAAAATGATTTTTTGGTTGTAAATGTTGATGCAAATCAGTTTACATGGGCCGGAGTCATGAGAGCTCTACCTAATGGTAAACAAAAATTGGGATTAAATCTCAATGGATATGTTGAGGATGAAACCCCACAACAATCCTATACCATTGTGGGCGCAACCCCACAGTTAAAATCAGATATCCCTAATGGGCGATCAGATAAAACATCAGTTTCAACTGATTCAAAACTTGATTATTCAAGCAATAACATCCGAATTAAGGATAAAGATCTTGTCTTATGCAAGTATGTTTCAGGTTCTTTTAAAGATGCTGAAACAAGATATCATATCAATGAGAAAGAAACTCTTTCTTGTTTAAATGTTTTAGAAAAATGGAGAATGGATTTAATTCCATCAAGATTTTTATTACGAACAGATTCAACTTATGCTAGCGGATTTTGGCGCTACAATTTAAAAGTTGATCATAAACAAGGAAGACTTGTTAGATGGCAAATGCGTATCCAACAATTCTATCCTTACATTCAACTAATAAAATCAGAAAACAATTGTTTTGCAGATACTCTGACAAGAGAATGGAGCAAGCTCTAAAGGTTCTCTACAATAGCTTAAAGCAAAAAGATGAACAGATTGAAATTCATAGCCAAAAGCTAAAACAACTCTCTTCAGAGAGGGGGGAGATGGTTAAAATGATCGAAAGTCTAACCAAGATCATAAATGTTGAAGCTCCAACAGCAACAACAACAATAACAGAAGAACCAACAAAAAAGACTTTGAATGAACAACAAAGTTTTTCATCAACATCCTCAGCAGGCTCTATGCCAGAAGAAGATACAAAAAAGTCATGGGCTGACAAAGTCGAACAAGAAGATGAGGAGTCAAAAAATGGTTCAGACCAGCCAAGCGATGTTGCCGACCTACAACCAGCAAAGAAGGTGTATGTCATCTTTGATGGTCCAATGAAAGGCATCTACAACAACTGGGCAATTGCAAGCCTCCACATTAATGGCAAAAATGTCAGACACAAAGCTTATCCAACAATGGAAGAAGCAAAAGAAGCTTACAAGGCCTCCTACAAGGAAATGGCTATAGCAAAAGATATTGGCCAACCATCAAAAATGGAATCTAAAAAGAAGGTTTCAGTAGGATCAATTATAAACCTCCAAAAAGAAAAAAATAAGATAAAGACCATTGATGATTTCATGGGAAAGTGGAGATGGCTAGCCAACTTCAAGGAAGAACTAGCAATTGAATGTTTTTATCCAGTTAATACCAAACATGGGGTAAAAGCCAATACAGTTCCAGGAATATCCAAGGAATTACTTAAAGAATTCTATGACTATGGAATGCTCAAGACTGTATATCTTGAGGAAAAAGAAGGTTATAGATTTCAAGAACTTGCTGATCTTCCAAAAGAGATCGGTGATACAGCAAAAAGATTTAATGACTTCCTTGCCAAAGGAAGAGAAATATTTCTCCAATTCGAACAAACATATCCATGGTTCGAAGAAGAAAATAACCAGATGGCTGTAAGACCAAGAACAGCTATAAAGATAGGTATTTCAAACAAAACCTATCTAGAACCAAATGCAACAAGTGTTGGATGGACATTAACCTCATTTGTTCAACAAATGAAACGTTTTTACGATTATCTAATCAAATATGGGTCATCCATCACCAATTATAAAGTCTTATATGTCTCAGATTATTGTTTCATGGTCTGTGACTCAAAGAAAAAGGTCTCTACAGAGCACCTCAAACAAACACTTCAATTTGAAGAATTATTCTCAGGATTCGAAAATGGTCTCCATAGAATTCCAGACGAAGTACAACAGGAATGTTGTCAATACTTCTCAACCTACAAAGGGCATATCTGTAAATGGTGTGCAAAAGACAAAGTGTCGGCAGAAGAAACCAAAATACCGACAACTTCAGCAGCAAGAGATAAAGCTACAGAAAAAGCCTAGATACGTGTCATGTAGAAGTCATGATGTAATAGTGGAACCTTATCATCTGAGTCAGATGGGGACCACTTAGAGATAAGAATCTTATCACTTTAGGTGATAATGCGTTTTCTTTTTCTTTGCGTGTTTCAATTGTTTTTCTTTTTTGCTGTCATGGATAAGGACAGGTGAACCACTTGTAAGTCCTTTCCTTCTATAAATAAGAGCCTCGATGCTCACTTGTAAATTACAACAAAAATCAATGAAGTAAGTACCTTTAGTTTGAGAAACATATTGTGGGAAAGGACTTCGTAGGATTTGAAGTTGTCATAACCAAATCGAAAGATTTTTAGTTTCAATATCAATAATCGAAAGATTATTTCAAATTCCAAAGGATCGAAAGATCAGAACCATCAAAAATCCAAGACAAAGTCAGGTATGATTTTAAATATTTTATAATTTTACATTTCATAATGGAATATAGTATGATAAGAGAAAATTCATCTGGTTTTGTAGCAGATGTATTAATAGATCATATAGAAAAGGTAGATTTTACCTTAAAACCTGAAGAAAATTTCAAACAAAAAAGTATTTTTTCCTTGATAAAAGAAAAATTATCCAGAGAAAACATACTAAAATATGGAATGATGGTAGGAGAGGTTGCTATACCAATGGAATCAACAAACGGATCTGTTGTAATATCCTTAATTGATAGTGAACAAATTAATAGCAGATTAAAACATCTATCGTTAGAAAAAAGACAGAAGATAGGATATATTCATATATCAACTATCCAAATAATCATAAAAAGTACTTTTATGAAAGGAATAGATGCAGAACTAGAACTTCTTATTGAAGACGCTAGGATGAATGAAAAACATTCACTAATAACCCAAGGTGAGGGAAATTTAAAGTGTGGAAAAATAAAATTTGACATAAATCTACAGATAGGTTTAAGTCTAAATGATATAGATCTAGACAGATCCTTAGTAATTCATTATAAACTTAAGGACCAAACCCTTATGAGACCAGGAAACCATCCTTTTAGCATAAGTTATAAAATGAATTATGCATTAAGTAATTCTCATTATAGTATAGAATTCAGTGGAAAAGAAAAAATACAAATAGATGAACTATTTGCCCCACTAATAAAATTAGAATCACCAATTCTAAAACCATTAAAGAGGTCAAAATCTATTATGACTATAGAAAGAACACCTCTTCTAGAACAAGAAGAAAGCACAAGTGAACCAAAGTTTCTACCCGCAAGAAATTCATTAGATAGTTATGAAAAAAGAAAGCTTAATAAAGCTTTATCAGAAATAAAAACTGAACTTTCAGGTATTAATAAAAAATTATAATGCCAGGAATAACAATAAAAAATGAACTAAAATTATTCAGAATAAAACTAGACAACCTAGTTAACAAAATAGAAGAAAATTTCTTTAGAATAGAAATGAAAAACACAATTTGGGGAATCCATGATCTAATGATCTTACAAATCTCATACATAGATGAAATGATAAAAGAATTAGAAGAAACAGAAAATATTTCTGTTACACAAAAAGAAAGAGCCACAACCCTGTTATGGCCATCCCAAAAATTAACTGAATTTGAACAATCTTTAGAAAAAATTATATAATGCCTGGTTTAGACCTTATAACAGAAATAAAACTCTTTAAAGAAAGATTGGAGAACATAGTCTCTGATATAGAATTCTATCATAGAAGAATTGTCTTAAGACAAATTCTTTTCCATTCCAAAGAATTAGTTCAATACCATATAGAATATATCGAAGACTTTCTAAGAGAAATAGAAGATTTAGAAAATCTTACAAATACACAAAGAGAAAGAGCTAAAACACTCTTAAAACCATTTCAAGGTTTAATTAAAATCGAACAAATGTTAAATCAAGTTCGAGAAAATTCCGCTGGCGACCCTGCCCACAACCTGGTATCAGAGCCAGTAATACAATCCTAAGGGATAAAAATAAAACTGAAAATAAAGATAAAAATATTATTTTTCAGGAAAAGACAAAAAACTTTTAAAATCGCTTTTTCAAATAACCGGTTTAAAAAGATAAAAGCAAAATGAAACAATCTAGTGCGTTAAAAAATCTTCAACGGACAAGATTTGTTGAAAGTCACATGACTTTTCCCGCCCAAAAGTCATGGAATCCTGGTCCGTTGATTTGATAGAGTTAAAATTAAAATGGACCACCCTTTTTATCTCCTCCAATAAAAGGGAGGAAGGAATATACGAGAAGAGTTGATTAAATTATACCGTATCCATCAAATCAAGACAAAGGAAGGTCTTTCTTCTAATCAGAAATCCATCCAAAAAAACACGCAAACGATTCTTTTTCACTTTCCCTCTTATATCCAAAAAAAAAACATTCTATTCTATTCTATTACTATATTCTAGCTAACTCATGGAGTACTCTCTCCTTCCTCTAACTTCCAAACTTCCATCATCATTGTCCTTTCACTTTCACTTCAACACCCTCAGACCCATTTCCACTTCTTGTTCTCAATCTTATAATAATAATAATACAACAACAACAACCAATTCAGATAATTCCCAAAGAAACCATAATTGGGTTTCATTCCCTTTTGCGCAAACAATCAAACAGTTAACAGCTTTGAAAACCGAAAACAAAGTTTCCGATGAAAAGTGTTGTTACTTGCAAAACGGAGGTTTGGGAATGGCTTTGTTATGCGTAACGACGAATGCAAAGGTCAAGATTAGTCCTTTTGTGGCTACATTGGCTTCAAACCCAACTTTTGTTTCTGGGTTGTTTGCGTGGTTTGTGGCGCAATCTATCAAAGTTTTCTTGAATTTCTTTGTTGAAAGAAAGTGGGATTTGAGATTGTTCTGTGCTTCTGGAGGGATGCCTTCTTCTCATTCTGCGCTATGTACTGCTCTTACTACTTCAGTTGCTCTCTGTCATGGTGTTGCTGATTCTCTTTTTCCGGTTTCTTTGGGGTTTAGTCTTATTGTTATGTATGATGCTATTGGTGTTAGAAGACATGCTGGCATGCAAGCTCAGGTATATATTACTACTATAACCTTTCATATTTGATTATTAGTATTAGTAATACACATTGTTCAATCACTTTATTCATTTGCTTGAGCTTCTGTTTGGATAAACAACTTATTCGCAGCTTATAAAATAGCACAAGTGCTTATCATGATAAGAGCTTATGTAAAAGCTTACATAAGCTCTTTCTATAGCAAAAGATAAAAATGAAGTTAAATTGTTTTTGTATATGCTTTAAACTGTTTTTTTAAGCCATCTTAGAGAACTTATGAAATTAAGCTGAAAAAAACTTATAAAAATGCCATAACTCATAAGTTGTTTTTATAAGTTCTCCCAAACAATCTCACAAAACTTATGCCAGTAAATAAGCAGCTCAAATAAGCTAATCCAAACATGTCCTGAGTGTGGAGACCGGAGAGGATGTAAAATTGGATAATATAAGAATATTTCTCATTGTTTATCATTATTGATACAATAATGTGTTTGTAGTCACACACAGCTATGCAACTGCAAAACTAAATTAAGTGACAAAATCTGCATAGCTATGGTTGTCAAACTCTCGAGCTAACTCAAAGAATATTAAGAGGTTAGGACTCTAGGTATCGAAATCGATTTAACTTGCTCACAAAATAATTTGTGTAAACTCGGGTAGAGTTGCAAATAGACTCACATAGAATTGTGAGTTTGAGGACAATTGTTCTAGTTTTCTTATGATTTAAAAACCCAATATGCAACAGTTGAATGGTAAGAGTTTTATTAGACTTTGTAGTGCACAAAACATTAACCTGGCAGTTGTAGCACTTGTTTCTACATATGCATCTAACATCCAAATGTGAACCATGTTGTACTGAGTCTAAACCCTCCCGGCATAAATGAAGTCACGGCACAGAAAACATGAACATACCTATTATTGCAAATTCTTGCAATGAACCCAACAAGCCAACAAGGTGAATGAATCTAACTCTGATTAGTTGACACCTAGCTGAATCTAGCTCTAATGAAAAGGACCTAGTCCCTTCGTCCTTTATTCTATAA
Source organism: Medicago sativa (assembly GCF_051527215.1). Classification (NCBI taxonomy): domain Eukaryota; kingdom Viridiplantae; phylum Streptophyta; class Magnoliopsida; order Fabales; family Fabaceae; genus Medicago; species Medicago sativa. The sequence continues at coordinate 104,204,901 of NC_140755.1, forward strand.
TAATTTTAAACCTTGTCATTTGTCAGTTTGACCATTGATTTTTAACCTGCTATTCTCTTTCTTATGCTTAGTTGTGGATTTGTTTATCATTTGTTAGTTGTGCACTACTTTTGAATTATGGATTTGTTTATCATTTTAAGTTTTGTTATTGTGGTTTGATTTTTAGTTAGTTAAGTTGTTGAATATTAATGTGCACAGAATATTAAAGTATGCTTAGATGCTATCGTAGATATTTTAAACATTATTTTATATTAAGTGAACTCTTACGAGTCTACTGGTTTGAGTCTTCAGACATTTCACTAGTTTGCGAAGTAACATAATCTCTTTAGTTTGGCAACCTTGCGCATAACTAATCACAACCAATTATTTAAGTTGCAACAAAGCTGTTCACCTGGCTTCTAAGTGATATAACTTGTAATACTGAAGATTTATATATATAAGGAATTTTCACATGACTAGAGTAGGCGTATACTCAGCATTCATTTAGTGGCAAATAATGAATTAGCTAGGTTGAATTAGGTTTGAATCTTTGGTTCTGAAGTAATGCAACAGAACAGTTTTATATCTCAATTTGAGAACTGGTTCCTAGGGAATTCACCAACCATATTTTTGGACATTAGTAAGATATTTCCCATAAGGCTGAAGGTGTTCGTTGGAAGCATATGGATATGGGTCATGTGACTGTTGTCACATACTCAGCATTCATTTGGTGGAAGTTAAACAAAAATGAACTGGGTTGAACCTTTGGTTTTTAAATAGTACAACCAAAAGTCAGAAGCTTTCATCAATTAGCAACATAAGAGTTTTAGATCTTTACATGAATACTGATTTCCTAAGAAATTTACCAACCATATTCAGTATTTTGAACATTAGGAGCATCTCTCCCCCTTGAATTATTTATTACAAATAAACCAGTGGAAAAAAGGGAAAATGACAGTATACAGTTTTGCAATTTGGCATCCCAATTATGATGAGATTGTTTGCTATAGTATATAACAATAATCTAGTGAACCATATAGCTAAGTTATGGAAAGCTGGAAGTGTCAATAGTAAATTTCTCCCTGTTTGTGACTAAATTTTACGCGTTCATATAATCATTGGGAGTCAAAATGATGATGGATTTGCCTCAGTGTGACTGTGACTGAAGGAAGCTAAACATTTTGGTTCTTTTCTTATTCCTCATCTCCATGTTATATCTAAAACCTCATAAACATCCACCTTGGAGGTCCCTTTATTTTTTGTGGATGTTGAAATTAAAACTTACATTCTAGTTTAAGTGCTGAAAGTAATCATTTGTTGATTTGCGAATACTTGGTTTTCTCCTGTCTTGGTGGCTATGAATTTTTTTGTTTTAGAGGATGCTATAAGCCCAATATTTAGACTGTTAGAAACTATCCCCCTTGAACTATGTTTCTTCATTGATAGGTTTCTCTTGTAATTTACTAGTTAGCTTTTGAAGCAGACTACTTTGGTTTTGACAGTATAATGACAGTAAGATCGAGGTATTATTTTTCCTTAAATTGGAAAGAACCGGATGTCATTTAAAAAAAATGTATATGCTTGGTGGAATCTTTAGAAATCATGCATAATTTACAGAAATGATATAGGGTCATGTTGAATATTCGTGCCTAATGTCTATATGTGGACTAGTGCTCCTAAATTATCAGTTAGGCGTGAGAGTCGTCCCAGTCTTTTGTTAGTTTGAAACCAACATATCTTTCTCCATCTGCATTTTATGTATTTCTATGACAATCAATTTTTGAATTTCAAGCATCTCTTGCTAAGGTTGTACAGAAATGATCACTTGGGCTCTTTTGAGCCAGCTTACTCTAATGTTTTTTATTGTTAGTATTTCTGTAGTGTTAGGATATGGTTTATGATAGAACATTATGACGGAATTTTATCCATGTAGCCGCCCCAACTTAGGCTTTGTTTGCGAGTTTGGAGGGGAGGGGAAGGGAAAGGTTTGAGGGGTGGAAAATATGAGGGAAAATGGAGAAATCTTTCAAATTTTTTAAAAGAGTAGTTTTTTAGAGAATGATAAATTAATGTATATGATTGCTATATTTTTAATTTTAAAAATAATATAACAACATAGATTAAATATGAAGATTTCATATAAACCCTCCAAAACCCCCCAAAACCCTCCTCCAATACAATTTTTTAGTTCCCCCAAATGAGGAGGGTTTAGTATTATGAAGAAAAGTTAACCCCCCAAAGCCCTCCCCTCCCATTTTCCTCTATTTCTTCCACTTGCTCATTCCTTTTTTCCCAAGCCTTCCCCTCCCTTCCCCTCCAAACTCGCAAACAAAGCCTTAGTGGGATAAGGCTCGGTGGTTATTGTTGTATTTCTGTAGGGTTAGTGTATGATTTATGATAGAACACTATGACGTAATTTGATCCGTGTAGCCGACCCCACTTAGTGGGATAAGACTTGGTTTTTGTTGTTGTTGTATTTATGTAGGGTTAGGGGATCTCTAATGCAAATGATGGGATAGAAAAGATCTATTGTCATTTTGTCTGGATTCTGTGGTCATTTAGTTTACCTTTTGTTTATAAAGAAAAATTTTGACCAGAAAATTGTGTGTATGGCCGGACACAGGTGCTTAACATGATTCTGGCTGACATGTTTCAAGGGCATCCAATTAGTGAAAGAAAGCTAAAGGAACTTCTTGGTCACACCCCATCTCAAGTGTTTGCTGGTGCCCTGCTTGGATTTTTAGTAGCCTGTTTCTGCTGCCAAGGTTGTGTTGTGGTGGGTTAGGTCGTTAGGACTTAGGATTATTGATTGATAGGGGATACTATTTGCTCTGGTAATATAATGCAACCTTCTGGTATATGAAACGTACCGCATAGTTAGTGCCCTGTATTCATCATTCAAGCACAAATGCATGCTACACAGCATGAGTATAATGTAAATGGAGATTTTTTTTTCCTCCGGTAGTAAATATAAATGGTCCTACTCAGTATTTTATTTTATTTTAGGGATGGTCCAACTCATTTTTTTTTTTTTGAGGGAATGGTCCAACTCAGTTGGTGCTTCAAATATGTACTCCATCCGTTTGAAATATGTCGCCAATCACTTATACATGTCAATGCATAACTTTGATCGTTAATATCTAAAGTAATAAATTATAAAAATTTAATATTTTGAAAATATTTATCGAGACAAATCGAACATCTTACACGATAATATTTGTATTTATATATTAGTTAAAAAATATTTTTTCTCTTCTTTTATTGATAAGAACAGTGGAGAGAGAAAAAAGGAAGAGAGATAATGTTTCATTACTCTTGTTTCACTCATACCTAATGTACATAGCTTTTTTGTCGACAATCACCTAATGTCAATAGTTAAAAAGTATTTAGTTAAAAAGTACCTTGAAAAAACAACTTTTTTGTATTACAATCTAAAACAATTCGCAATGTGAGAATGTTGATTACATTTTCTTACGAGCAACCTTAACTCAAGAAAAAAATTAGAGGAATTTTTATGAGTGTTATGCGATCACTGGGATTAGTACGGGTATCGGAGAAATGTAACCTATACTCGATACTTATTTAACTTGAATATATCCAAACACTAACAACCACTTCATTTTCCACCTTCCCATTTCCATTCATAGCAAGCACAACCAAGTAGTTTGAAACAACACAACACAACACTCAGTTCAAGAAATAAGAATATCAACTTACAACCCAAACAGGGGAATGGCTTGTCTATTATCCTTGGAATTCAAATTTAATAAAGCAATCAACTACAAACTCTGAAAGAATTTGTTATCAGTAAGAAACTACAGAAAAGTAAAAAAAAAAAAACTAAGTTATAACAAAGAATGGTGTGAAATTCCAACCAAAGAAAACAAACCTCCGTTGTTATGAACTAAAAATCCAATGTTTTGAGCTATACATATATGTACTACAGATTTATATACCTGTTACTATTGCAGATATCAACTCTAATTAAAAAAGAGAGTTGAAAATCTTATCAAGGCGCTGGTCCATGATTTGAGAAACAGCATCTAGCAATGTAGCTTCACTTGTGCCAGGAAGAACAGACTCAAATGCTTCTTCAACTATTTCCTCTATCACAGATTCCTTGTTCAATGATTCCCTGCACATCAAGTTTCCAATTGCAAAAGGGGTCAATCCTCTCTCAACCCCTTTCTTCAAAAGCATGGTTGAGATTCTAAGAGTTCGAGCACATTCAATTGGCAGATCCCATCCATGAAACTTCAAAAGTGCAATATCTTCTTCAGCATCCAGTGACTTTATGTACCCAATAGTTTCAGCAGAATACGGCTGGCGAGCTTGGGGCCAGTAAAGCCATTCAAAAGTACAATCTTCAAACTGTCAGAATAGCAACAACTGTTAAACGATTGGTTTAAACAAAACTCAACTACGTCTACAATCTATGTCTACTTGTATGCCAACCAGACTTCATTATTTCAATACACATAAATCTAATTGCAATCCTAGCCAATTCATTTTTTAAGTCATAAATATAATTTGATTCCATATATTGTAGATTGCACAAATGAAAGCAAAAATATAACATAGAAGAATTGCCACATCGGTGTTGTCAATTGCAAATGATGGAAAATAGCGTTTGTTCAAATTTCGCTATACAACATTGCTATAGCGCCGCTATAACCACTATTTGAAAACATTATGTTTAGCTATATTTCTATAACAATACTGCATCAAATGCATTAAAAACAACAAAGAGAACATAAAATTAAATGCTTACACTTGTGGGCAAGCAGTATCCATGATCAATTGGAACCAGAACAGACTGGTCATTGTCCTCCACTGTGCTGATCAAAATATTCCCAGCATGCCTATCTGCATTTGCCAATCTTATGTCCAGTACACTAATTTTGTGTACTTCATTTACCGGGAAAGCCCCAGGACCGATATCTTCACAGCTCCCATTGTTTTTCACAAACATCTGCATGGATCCAATCTTAGCCATCAAGTCTCCTGGATGGTTAAATCCCTTATGCAAGCACTTGACCATCAATGTTGGAGGAACACCAGCAAAACCCTTCACATCACCAAATAACTTGCGACGTCCACTTATTGGATGATCCAAAACATAAGCAGCAACTTCCCTGAACGCTCCTTGACCAACTATTGTACCCTTTTTTAAGCCTTCACCGTCTAATGATAATGGAAGACCTCGGGGGTTATTCACAGCCATTGGCTCTTCGTCGATAGGCTTAAAAACAGACACATACTTCTGACCAGTTGAATCAAGCATAAAGTAAGCTCCCCCGGTACCTTCTGCAGATCCTATTGGATAGTATTCGCTAGCTAGTCCATCGTATGCAGAGTTTACCATATTTCGAATTACTGAAGCTAACTCAATTTTAGGGTTAACTATAATTGGCTCCAAAAGAAAATCTCTATCGGGAAGCTTTCTTGGCACCGCTCTCTGAATGGCATCGGTATCTTCTACACCACCAACCTCAAATTTTCTTCCACGAGAATTTTCAAAAACATCGTCAGTTTTCGTATCAGCCAAGTCTGTAGTTACAATGGACAACTCAAAGGGTCTTCTATGAACTTTTGCATTCCTTTTTCGAACAAACAGATGCACCACTGCATCATTATGCTTGCAGCAGATGTCATCAATAAGCTTCTGATCCTCCAACCGTTCCCCATTACACACAAGTTCCTGCTCCTCAAGATCATCAAACTGTTTCTCCTTTTTAGCAATCCTTCGCTTGATGTATTTTACATCCCTACCTCGTTCGACCTGAAAAGAAAATTCATTCCCCGAAGATGTTTTGACATTGATGAGTTGAAGATCTGATAATTTGATTATCAAATGCAAAACATTTCCATCAGTTACTCCATAATCCTTAAGTAGAGTATCACTTCGAGCGAGTTCACGGCCAGCATAAACCAACTTCTGTTTGTTAGTTAAAAATGGAAGACTCTCACACCTTTGGATTTTGAACTTAACAGACTCAATAGTATCCCATTCCATAACACGAAAAGGAGTCAACGAACCCGAGAACGAGAGAAATATTGAAATGGATTTGTCCTCAAAAGACAAGTGAGATGGTAAATGGAATGCATTTGGAGACAACAATGGCTCAGTGGGATCCACTGGACTAAGAGTACTAACACCAGCAGATGACATTTTCACTAATGATATTTCTTAAACAGAATCAATGCAAACCAAAATAACCTTTGTTTACACTGAGAATCAAATCAAACCCCTCAAAACTAAAGTCTACAAATTTCACAAAATAACCATCATAACAAACAGCTCAACCATGCATAATATTTCTACAATTAGGTCAACAATTGATAATGATAAAAATTCAATCGATCATACTCCTACCTAGCTTAAAGGTTTTTTCAAAAACTAATACGAACAAAAAGGAAAGATCTTTTGAAGGAAGTGATCAAAAGATCAAACCCCAAAAGAGACCAATTTTACCTCAAAGATCAAATTAGAAGATCATACCCTAAATTCAACAAGCTGATAAAACGACACCGTAGATCGAAAGGTGGAAGCTTTTTGAGCAATTAGTGCAAAAGAGGGTAACGGGTTATTGAATTGAAATTTGTAGGAAGAAAAACTCAATGATGATGACGATGGATGAATATTTTTTTGAAGGGTTGATTTGATGTTATTATTATTGACTCAGACATAAGCGAAAGGACAAGAATGTAAATGTCATCATCGTATAAACGTGTGTACATTGAACAAAATGGAATGTTCTTTAGTGTAGTTTCTTCTATGACAATGTATGTATACGTGTAGATATACTAGGGGTGTTCAAAACCGAACCAACCCAATAGAAAAACCGCAAACCAAACCAATCCAAACCGAAACCGCAAAAAACCGCACTTGGTTCGGATGAATTCGGATGACTTTTGCACTAAACCGTGCGGTTCGGTTCGGTTTGCGGTTTGCATCTCAGCAACCGAACCAAACCAAACCAAACCGCAAGAATAATGAATATTACTTAAAAATGTACTAGTCCAATTACATAGCTCAAGAATAATCTCTTTTGATTCGATTTTTCCATTGTTGCACCATCAGGTTCGATTCTAATTCCTTTCCATCTCTTTCAATTCATTTCCCGTGATGAATTTGTTTCCTTTACTTCCCAATAATTTGTTTCATGCTTATGTTTCTTCTTAACTTTACCTATTTTGATATAAGTTTTACCTAATATTTTTTTCATATAAACAGCAAAATAAAATGTCCTATGTTTATTTTGTAACAAGTTGGCAATATTAGAGTTAATGTAATATTTTTTTATCTCGCGATAAACCGCACAAACCGAACCAATCCAAACCGCATTGATTTGGTTTGGTTTGGTTTGGATGACTTTTTAAAAATCAACCGAACCAAACCAAACCGCATGCTTTTTTATCTCGCGGTTTGGACAACTTTTATGCTCAAAACCGAACCAAACCGCACCGCGAACACCCCTAAGATATACATACTACTGCAGTGGATAGAGACAGTGTTTTAATGTTATTTAATGTCAGTTATACCCTTTAACTTAGAGAGAAAGAAAAGGAGAGAGAAGGAAGGAACAAGGAAGGTTCATGTCTAACGTTGTGGAATTGTGTTTGTTGGTGTCATACGAGTGTTGGCACTACCAACCAGCATGTGACACGCAAATAAAACTGGGACTATTTAGTATTTTTTTATGCTGTTATTTTAAGATGATGTGGATATGACTTGGAATCTAATGGATTAGATTAATATTAATGTCTCTGTTACTACTTACTATTCCCCACTCCACGATAAGCAACTATCCTTACCAAATCCAATTTATATGGTATATTGACTAGTTTTTAAAAGCAGTGCTTAATGAGTTTTATTAAATAATAATGAATGAATGGTTCGTGGTTAACCAATTTTATCAAATAATAAATTGTTAAGATGAATTTGAGTTCGAGTTTGATTAGAACAATTATCAACTAGATTAGATGAAAATACAATTTGATCCTTTATAATTTTTTAATGCTTCAATTTATCGGTATCACCCTTGGCTATTATTGCAAAGAGATGATAATTCCCTTATCGTTTTGTCAATTATTTATATTTTCCCATGCTTTGAAAATGACAAATTATAAGAAAATCAAATCGAGAATTAGGTGTCTTTATTTGTTATTCTAAAATTTACCAGAAAAAAAGTTTATTGTGTTTCCTATTTTATTACTAATCTTTGGAACTAACAAAATATAGTACAACTGCACCAATAGTGTAGAGGAACTGTTTCAAATTTTAGAACATTAGAGACCCTTGTCGATGATATATCATACTTAAGGTTAAAGTGTTTAGGATGAGAATTGAATAAATAACATATCCCCTTTTTCGATGATGATTGACCCATCTTTAATCAAAATACGACTTCCCTGAATCTGGCATGGGTCCTACCTACCGTTTTAATGTTTAACGGATAGGTTAAACATAAGGTAACCCAAAGGCATTATAGCTTCTTTTAAGCCTGACAATGATACATTCCATATGTTTTTGTTGGTGGTATTGTTTAAAATGTGTTAATGAGTTGTTGGATCTATGCAAGCTTGGTCATTATTGTTTAATGTATATTATGTAGATCGTCACTTTTGAGAAAGAGAGTTGTGGATTTGATACTTTTACGGTGCAAGATGTTATTCCAAGGCTTCCAACATTCGGTGTTCTTTCTTTTGTTAGTTCTAGTGTTGTATTTGTTTTTGTATACCAATTGTACAAGGAAATATAACAATCAGTATCTTTAAATTTAAAACTATTCATGTCTACATATAACGTTGCAATTGTAAATAATACTATTTTAATTTTGTTTTGAATGACAAATGTTAGTAGTAGTCATTAGATTAATATAAACTTCTTGGTTTGAGTTTGAACCTAAAATTTTGTTTGTTAGATTAATATTTTTTGTGTAAGGGTTGAACTCAAGATCTGTAAAAAAAAATCTTTTTAGCTTACAAAAAATGTCGACCAAGAATCAATCACAAAATATGTCGAATAGGAATTACGACATGATCGGTTGAGCAATTTAAAAAACTCATTGAACAATCATCTAACTTAAAATAATTAGTTTCAATTGTTTTAGAACGACTAACAAACAATATTGACGAATTCAACACACATTATCATGTGCATTGCATCGCTAAGACCTACTTCCAGTTATTCAAAATACCAAATGCGCATAAAGTTTTTATATGCAATATTAGAGCATGAAGATTGTACAATACAAATGTATCGTAAGACAAATTTAAATGAGTAATGACCTTTTAATTATTTAGAAAGACACTTTGAGAAATTCATACTTTTTTTGTCTCATAATACGTGATCCTTTTGTAAAAAATCATTGTCCAAAAATAACTGACACATTTCACAGACACATTTCACTATTCAATGTAATATTAATTACTTTTTTCAGTTACAACTTTAATTAATATTACTTTCATAGATGTGTGTTAGAAAACATATCAGTAATTGCAAAAATGAAAAGTTTAAAGGTTATAGAGCTTAAAAAACCATACGTTGAAGAGAAATATCAGAACTAACTAATGTTTAAATGTTGAACTTAAACAATTATTCGCACTGAGATTCATTTTTGTAAACCTTATTTCAAAACTTAATGTCCATGGAAGAGTTGTACATGAGGAATTGCTTTATCCAATAAGATGTCAATGAAAGCAAAGATCAAAGCCAAGTCTAAACGAGTTGAGGAATTTGCCTCATCTAACTACTTTATACATGATGATTCATGATACTTCAGCTTTGTCAAGGCACTTTTTGGTCTTTGGAAAGATTGAAAGATACCACATATTTGTTCATGATATGTAGAACTAGTCATTGTTGCAGTCTGGACTTGATCGTAGATCTTCAAAAATACTTTCGCAAATAATAGGAGTTCAAACATTCTTTTAGATCGTGTGTTTAACTTCTTGTTGAATATATCTAACGATACTGCTTTGCCAAAATACACACTGCTAGAAATGTAATTTACAAACTGAAGGTTTTTCGTAATTAAATCATTTATGCGTTGAAGACAATACTAACTGAACTACATCATTAACTCAATCGGGTTGTTTCATCCTCATGATGCTTTAACCAATTTAGTGAGTTTTTCTCTTTAAACCTTTTAATATGAAGAAAAACAATGTAATGAGCAAATTCCAATTCAATCTCTAACGAAACTAAAATATTTTAAAGTCAACGGTTATGGCAAGTTGAAGAATATGTTACGGTATTCCCTTGTTAAACATTCCTCCACTTTGTAACAAGAGAATTATTGATTGTCAAATGATTACAAAAATCAGAGATGTGCAACACATATGAGGTGGATAAAAACATCTACAAAATTATATTCCTTAGTTGCGTTCTCTTAAACTTGTCTAGTGTTATTAGTTTATGTGACAGTACATACATATAACAAATAGATCAAAAGGTAAAAACATGTTTTAACACTTCTTCTTAGATGTGTCTTCTTAACTCGTATAAAGTGCTTTAAACTGGTTTTTAACAGAGGTTAATATTTTTTTTTTAGATGTTTACATACTTTTTAATAATCATGTTGCAGAAATTTGAATGTGTTTACAAATTTCATTTCTTATGCTAATTTTCGATCAAATAAAATAGTTGAACATAATTCAAACTACAAATCGACAATTAGATCGTTAAACTTGAGCTAAGAATTAAGTTTAATAATTAAATAAACGGAATTTGAGCTATATATAATTCAATTGGTGAATATAAAATTCTTTTAATCTTAAATTTTGTATGAAACTAACTGTCATATCCATGAAGATTTACTGCACCAGCGTCTCCAACAGACATCTTGAACCCCTTCAAAACAGTCATCACAGCCTCAATTCGATCACGGTTGTGCAGCAGCCTGATCCAGTGTAAGTCTTTTAATGAGGCGGCCCTCGATTGCATTTCGACGTGCTCTACGAGCACGAGCATCCTAAAAAGCAAACAAGAAAAATTCAGTTTATATGGCATACCAGCAGTCACATGCAGAAAATTACTTAGAAAAAAAAAAGATTCACCGGTTATTACGACATCCAAATGCCCGGATCTTTCACATATCCACAATGAAAAGAAAAACAATTAAAGTCAAACAAGATTTTACCAAATAAGCAGCAACATAATTAACCTTCACAAACAAATCCATACACTCAAACACAATTAGTTAAAACAGAAATTTAAACGATTAAAAGAAACTAACACATATCCACACTACCGTAAATATAAACATATCCATTCATCCAAAAGAAAGTATAAACATATCCATTCATTAAAGATCTGATCAACCAAAAACGCCCTAAGTATGAATATAACATGTTGTGTTTTTTTGCTTTCAGTAACAAAAAGTAAATAGAAACTGATATATTCATCCAAACACCCTGAGTAGTAAAACAATTATTAATAAAAGCAGACCCAGATCCAAACAAACAAACCCTAAATATAAAGAGATTGGTAAAAAAAAAAATGTAAGTATAGACCGGTTTATACTTAAATTAGTATGAAAAGGATAACCCTAAGATTGGATCGGTCTATACTTACATTTTTTTTACCAATCTCTTTATATTTAGGGTTTGTTTGTTTGGATCTGGGTCTGCTTTTATTAATAATTGTTTTACTACTCAGGGTGTTTGGATGAATAGATCAGTTTCTATTTACTTTTTGATACTGAAAGCAAAAAACACAACACGTTATATTCATACTTAGGGCGTTTTTGGTCGATCGGATCTTTAAAAATTGACAGACATTTAAAAATGCATGCAAAATACATGTTGCACAGACATTTAAAAATGCATACAAAATACATGTCGCTTCAAAAAAAGTCGTGAATCATCCATTATCGTTGTATCCTCAAGTTCCTCCCTTCAAGTTGGGCAGCTATGTGTAATCCTGTCTTACAAGTTGAACAAAGGGTATTAGATTCAGGAATATGTCATCACATTGTACACACTACAAATAAAATTTTAATTTCTTGTATTCATGCCCGCAAGGATAAGATCACAATGTTCCAATTTAGATTAAATTGTAAATATAAAAATAAATTGTGTTAAACGGTCTTAAAATCTAAAATGCAGCATTTGTTGAAATAAACTTCATTGCACCGAGAAATGTAAGACACTCTCAATTTAATCTATTTTGTGATATAATAGATCAAAAATAAAATTTTGACAATTTTAATTTAGAAAAAACTTGCAACAATAACATTAATAGTTAATGTTAGTATATACGTCGTGCATTTGACCCACATCCTTTGAGAGGCAAATGCAAGTGCGGATTTTTAAGCTAAGCATGGCGTCAATTGCGATTTTTCTTGGTGCGGCTTAGAGAACCCATTCTCCAAGTTTGGAAGATTTACTTCTCGTTGATGCGTCTAGAGTGCGGTTCTTAAGGTTGTAGTCTAGTATTCTTTTTCGTTTTTTTGTTTGTTTTCTTTATGTACCAATATATATAGAGAAATGATATTTGAACATCCATTTTATGACAATTTTCTCTCTCATACTCACATTATTTTCTACTTATCTCTCTATTATTTTGATTTTAGTGCAAATACTTACTTTTTCTTTGTAAATTATGGTTGTCTCATAAGTTGTCAACCAAATGGTTGTACAAATAACACTCCTTATATATATATATATATATATATATATATATATATATATATATATATATATATATATATATATATATATGGGATTTGCTAGAACACACCCACTAGTTTTTATGTGGGAGTGTTTTAGCAAGCTACACCTTAAGGTGTATTTAACTACTTTTTAGTTATAACTTGCTAAAACACACCTTCTAAAAAATAAGTGGGTGTATCCTAGCAAATGCCTATAGGAGTTGCTAACATACACCCACTTATTTTTTAGAAGGTGTGTTTTAGCAACATTCACCTTAAGGTGTATTTAACAACTTTTTAGTTATATCTTTGCTAAAACACACCTTAATAAAAACTAGTGGGTGTATCCTAGCAAACCCCTATATATATATATATATATATAGATTGAAAATCCACAATCTCCTAAAAGTATCTCTCTAATTTTCTTTAAAAACATTATTGTATTTTATCAAAATAAATAAATTTAAAATTATTAGATTCATCTGAACTTATATGCAAAGGATCTGTCTGTCTCTCTCTACGATATCTCACCAAACCCTAAGTTTTTCCCCTTTTTTCTTCATCAATTTTCTTTTCTTTTTGGTCCAATTTCGCGATCCACAACTGATGTAAGTATATTTAGCATCAAACAAGATAAGTATTTTTGTATCGTCTCCACAGGGAATAGTGCGTTATCAATGACAGTTTAACATCAAATATCATTCAAAGTATTAAGAGTACTTGTTTGTTTGGAATGAAATGTGATTATCTAAACTAATTTGCAAAAAGTAAAAGATGAGATAAATAAGGATTGAAACTTGTTAGGAGTAGCGTTCCTTAACCAAGCGTCACACGTAACCTAATGATCCATACGAATTCTAGCTTTATAAACAACATTATCACAATCAATTCTAAACTATCCTTCGTGTCCAAAGTGATATAATTATTTCTAAGTTATCGTTTAAACATTCGTGTCCAAATTCCTTAAACGATAACAAAGTCGATCGGATAACCTAATCGACCGTGTCCAGCCTGGTTAAGTTATACGAAAGCATTTAGCTCTTGATTATGGTGATTATCACAAGATTAACAAAGATGTCAAGTAAGTTAACCTAAGATATATTGCTATTCTAGCTCAAGATTCAAGAGTTTGTGTCCAAATCATCTTGAATCTTATTGAAAGCATTAACACAAGAATAACAACAATATTGAATATAAATTGCTAGAATCATATATTGCAAGATCAAAAGGATTACATGTTTAGCAAGATCAAGTACCTCTCATCCTAACAAAGAGTGTTTAGCTACACATCATCATGGAAGCCTTGCAAGGATGGATTGAAAAGGAAGGATTCATTACACTTGTGATGTCTCAACAAAGAAATAAAGATCCAACTTCCAAAACCAAAATCACTCTATGAAGAACTACCCTATTTTCTCTCTAAAAATATCTAAAGGTGAAAAACTAAGAAGAAAATAGAAACCCTAGATATTTCCTAGATATTTACAAAGAATAGCAAGTGGGCTATTTATAGAATTCCCACTATGCTTGAGCTCGCCTCGCGAGCAGCATTACTCGCCATGGCGAGTTCTGATTCCTTCACCATTAAGATTCTGCCACGTCACCCTGGGAGGGTCAAACCGCCCTTACTCGCAACGGCGAGTAGCTCTGCTCGCCTCGCGAGCAAGGGGGTGCTCACGGCCATTTGGCTTTGTTTTGAAGCTCGCCACTGCGAGCTGCTGTGCTCGCCTCGCGAGCAGTGTAGTACCTGCGGCCTTTTGCACTTTTCTTGGCTTTTTCATGCTTGCTTAGTGTCTTGAGGTTAAATCCTGCACAATTGGGTAAAGTAAGGCAATTAAAGCGTAATAAGGCAATTATCGCTTTTATCTCGGCTTTTCCTTAAATTTCTTGCAAAACAAGTAACAAAAGTGCTTAAAATATAACATGAAAATATCACTTCCTAGCACTTATCAAACTCTCCCCAACTTAACTCTTTGTTTGTCCTCAAACAAAAGATTGAAAATCAAACAAGTTAATAGAACAAGACACAAGTACAAAAGGTTTTGAAAACTTTCTCAGATAATGATTCAAAATGAATGTGCGTGCAAGGCTAAGTTTCCAACTAATTTAGAATTCTACGACTAATATGAGATGAGTCCTATGTACACAGCTCATGCCAAATAGTTCAAAACAATAATACATATATTCACGAACCACACCTAACACACTTCTTTGAAAGTAGATAAACAATTGAAAACAAACAAATGAGGGTTATGAACACACATCCGGAAATCAAGTTAACATTCCAATCAAGTTATGTGTCCATCCAAATATCATTTCAAAAGGCATAAAGAACATGGATCAAAAGGTCTTTGAGGGTTATAACTTGGCTTGGCTACAAAAGAAATGTCATATGTGGGGCAATTGAAATCAAAAAGCCTAACAATCAGGAACATTCCTTGTATCAACCATTAAATTTCACAACCTTTCCTACCAATCATTACAAACCCTTGGTGCTTAAACATGAAGCACTTTGATCTTGACAACTTATTTTCTTTTTGGATTTTTCTTTCTTTTTCTCGTTTTCTTTTTCTTTTCATGTACACATTGTTTTTCTTTTCTTTTTGTATTTACAACAACATGTTGTCTTGATCAAAGATAAAATTACACCATTGTACTTGACAAAAGATTTACATCTACCTTCTCTCCCCAACTTGAATCAACAAATACCCTAATTGAATGTTCCTCTACTCTAAGGCAAAAGGGACAAATAACATTGAAATTTTAGGGTTCAACAATTAAAAACATATCAGAGTCCTAAAGTGCGTCAAAGATGAACTGAATTTTGAAAAATTTAAAGGCAACTTCATCAAGCATTGTGCTTATGAATTGACAGTTCATAATTGATGACTCCGATTCATTTGGCTCAAATGGGTTAGCAAGTACTCGCTCTTCTCACAAGGTAGGCTATTTGTGGTCAAGTAAGTTTCACTTATAAACAAAAAAATGTGCCTTGATCACTTCCATGCCTTCACACAATTTAAAACAATTATTTGATTTAACATAAAACAACTGAGTTAAACAATGAATACCGGTCTCCTTGCATATGTACAAACATTTGAGGTTTCCTCACTTTAGGCTAGTACTACGTGGTTCACAAACAAATAAATTATTGTAAAGAACTAAATGAAATGAAATTTGCACAAAGTACTCGTTCCATATTAGAGTAAAAACCTAGAAAAACTGGAAACTTGTACCTTGGCTTTGCGCTTTTAATCATAACTATGAATCAATATCAATCATCTGAGAATTGAAATTTAAGCTTTGGCTATTAAAACCAAAAGGGTACTTGATCATACAAAAAATATATGCTAAACATGAATTTAACTAATCATAATACAAAATAAACAATACTAAGATAAATAAGAACATCACAATACTAATTAAATTAATTGTGCCAACGAAACACAATACAACATAACACAATACGATTGTACTAATACAAAAATAAACTGAGTCATTAGTGCCAAATCAAAACACAAAAGAAGTAACATTGTTCAAAAAGTATCAAAAGAGAAAGCAAATGAAATATAAGGAAGACAGCAAGAAATGAATGAAAGCTTGATAAAATCACTCTATGAAGAACTGGCTTTCAAGACTTTTCCTCCTCCTTAAGATTGCATATCATCATCCGAGCCATCGTGAGAAGATGTAGCACTCGGTACATTTGCTGGATCATCTCTATCATCATCCTCATCACCACCTACATCTTCTCCCATGGTTGCATTCTCATGCCCTGCAAAGTCTCCAACCCCTCCATATGGACCTGGCATGCCCTCAGGCCAATTAACATAGTTCTGAAAAGCCTGTGGTGTCATGAACTGATCCATCACCTCCTGTGGGTAACCTACTTGCTGCTGCATGACATACTGAGATTGTTGGAAGTAGGTGTTTGCACGGTTTTGAGCTGTCAGCATATTCCAAGTGTGCATATTGCTTTGATGTTGCCACTGAACGTAGCTAGCAAAATCAAAGGCAGCAGTGGGTTGGAATGGCATGGGTTCTTCTTGTGGGGGAGGTGCCCGAGAAGATGAAGCTTGCTTCCCCTTACCTTTATCTTTCTTAGATTCACCCATGATGAAACGGGTGATGAAAATATCATTGATGGGGTTGCGAATTTTCTCATGAACGGCGGAAGGAAGCTTCATACCGGTATCCTTAATGAGTCCCATGATGAGACCAGGGAAGAATAGGCGGGCTGCTGGCTCACCCTTCCCTTGTAAAGCGACTTTCCTCAATTCCCAAGCAATGGTTCGAGCTATGTCCACTGGTTTGCCATTAAGGATATAGTAAATGAGGGGGCACACTTCCACAACACAATCGGACATGTGGCTACTTGGCATGACATTGTAGAGGATAAACTTTTGGATTATTTTGGCCGGGTTAGTCATGAATTTGTATTGGCAGCGGTGTTCTCTCCCGGCTTCACTCTTGTCATAGTTGAAACCCTCAAGCAAAAGAAATCGTTTGATTTCTTCATGAGTTTCATCAACCTTAAAGTGCCCCAAGTTTTGTTTGGTGTGAAATTCATCATACTCATGGTCATGGGTTAGTTCGAAGGGATTGCCAAGGTATTTGTTGATGGCTGCCCTATCAAATTTAATGGTGTGACCCCGGACAACAGTCTCATATGGGAAGATATCAGTGAAGGGGTTTTCTGGAAGAGCATTGGCGTAAAACTCACGCACAAGCTCAGCATTTAGGTTGGTGATGGGGTTACAAAGTCTATCCCACCCTTGGTCTTTCAAAAGTTTAGCAATTTCCCCATAAGGTCCGTTAGGGCTAATGTTAAACACTCTCTCAGCCCACATGTTTTGGTCGAGCAACTCGACATACCTCTCCTGATGAAAGCGGGATTTAAATCTACCCATATCAAAACTTCGGTTTCGGGAGGGTTGGGGTGCAGAGGCTTCACCCTTCTTTCTCTTTTGAGGATTCTTAGGAGCCATACCTGCAAAACAGCCAGGAAATCCATACACAATACAATATAACAGTCAAAAATCTGTATGGAAACAAATCAGCACAATTGGCATCACTAGAACTTCAAACCAGAACAAAAATTTCAGGTTCTGAAGCTACTCGCCTCGCGAGCAGCTCTACTCGCAGTGGCGAGTTAGCAGATGAATTTCTGGGTTCAAGATGGACACTCGCCTCGCGAGTGATGAAGCTCGCCACGGCGAGTAACCCAGAATTTTTCAAAATTCCATTCTTTTTTCAACAGTTGTTCAGTTTCATGAATTCTAACCCTAAATAAAGCATTTTCGACCCTGGTAATGACCTAAAGATGAATTGAATCATGCCTTTGTTTTGTAATTCGAATTTATGCCACTAAACCCTAATTTTTATTTTTCAAAATTTACAAAAGGGTTAACCAAAAGATGGTGGTTTAGAGAGAAAAGCAATACGAAATTGTGCATGATTCTGTTTCATCTTAGGCATCTGGGTGCTAAATCAGAACAAAAGTTTCATCAACCTTCAATCTTCTAATCCTAGGGTTTACATGCATTCAAAATTGAAAATAAATCTGAAGCAAGAAGAAATGATTCAAACCTGTTGGAAGATTAAATTGATGCAAGTGCAAAATAAACAGAAAAGAATGAGTGGCCTTGTCTTGACTTTGATTGAAACTTTGAAGATTTAGGGTTAGTGATGGTGTTAGAGAGAAGAATGTGAAAATTTTTGATGAGAGAGAGTGTAAAAACGAAAATGATAAGGGAAAGATAAAAATGGGTGGTTTAAGGAAAATAATGGGGGAGTTAATGTGAGTTAGTGGCCTTGGGATGTGTAACTGCCCAACTGAGCTTACTCGCCTCGCGAGCAACACTACTCGCAGTGGCGAGTGATTTGGTCATTTGACCATTTTGACTACCAGTTTGCTCGCAGTGGCGAGCAGTTTTACTCGCCTCGCGAGTTGTAACAATTTTGAATTTTTGGCTCCTGCTTTGGATGTTTTGATGCATGCACATGACTCTAATAACTAATATGCCTTAAAACGATAAATAGACTTACAAAGTTGGGTTGCCTCCCAACTAGCGCTTGTTTAACGTCGTTAGCTCGACGCCTTTTCCGTTAGGGTGGCCAAAATGAAACGGATAGCACATCATCTTTTGAACTCCTTCGCTTTGGGAGAAATTCCATGAACTTTAGGAACAAATGATTTGGAGTCCATGACCTCCCTAGCTTTGGTTTATTGAACAAGGTGCAAATTTCATCAATGACTCGATCGATTTCAACCTTGTTCATTTTCTTCCCTCTTGTTACCATTAAATCTTCCTTGATTTGTAACCGTTCCTTTTCCTCAACCACCATTGCTTCTTCAATATCAACATTTGTAACTACCTCATTTTGAACAACAACTTCTTCAACAATCTCTCCGACTCTCTCAAACATGTTTGGATTATTTTCTTGTTCTCCAAGAGTGGATTGATTGTTGACTTGGTTATCCATGATTTGTGCTTGAATCAACCCAATTTGAAGTGATAAAGTCTTCAATCTTTGGTTGGTATCTTGCATGTTTATCATGGATTGTTGCATGAAGATGTTCAAAGTATTTTCAATCACCTTGTATCTCTCATCTTCATAAGAATGTTGCTGATACTGAGGATAGGATTCATACTCGGGTGGAGTATAGAAGTTGAAGTAACCATGATCAGCCATGATTTTGGCTAGGTAGTGATCCTAAAACGGAAACAACTAACAAGAAACTTTTCTTTGTTTATCAACAAGGGGTTAGTACAAACAACTTATCAAATAAAGAAAAAATATTTACGGATTATATACAAATGCTTAAAACGATAAATCAATCGTTCTATCTATAATAACTAAACACCATTCCCCGGCAACGGCGCCATTTTGATGTAAGTATATTTAGCATCAAACAAGATAAGTATTTTTGTATCGTCTCCACAGGGAATAGTGCGTTATCAATGACAGTTTAACATCAAATATCATTCAAAGTATTAAGAGTACTTGTTTGTTTGGAATGAAATGTGATTATCTAAACTAATTTGCAAAAAGTAAAAGATGAGATAAATAAGGATTGAAACTTGTTAGGAGTAGCGTTCCTTAACCAAGCGTCACACGTAACCTAATGATCCATACGAATTCTAGCTTTATAAACAACATTATCACAATCAATTCTAAACTATCCTTCGTGTCCAAAGTGATATAATTATTTCTAAGTTATCGTTTAAACATTCGTGTCCAAATTCCTTAAACGATAACAAAGTCGATCGGATAACCTAATCGACCGTGTCCAGCCTGGTTAAGTTATACGAAAGCATTTAGCTCTTGATTATGGTGATTATCACAAGATTAACAAAGATGTCAAGTAAGTTAACCTAAGATATATTGCTATTCTAGCTCAAGATTCAAGAGTTTGTGTCCAAATCATCTTGAATCTTATTGAAAGCATTAACACAAGAATAACAACAATATTGAATATAAATTGCTAGAATCATATATTGCAAGATCAAAAGGATTACATGTTTAGCAAGATCAAGTACCTCTCATCCTAACAAAGAGTGTTTAGCTACACATCATCATGGAAGCCTTGCAAGGATGGATTGAAAAGGAAGGATTCATTACACTTGTGATGTCTCAACAAAGAAATAAAGATCCAACTTCCAAAACCAAAATCACTCTATGAAGAACTACCCTATTTTCTCTCTAAAAATATCTAAAGGTGAAAAACTAAGAAGAAAATAGAAACCCTAGATATTTCCTAGATATTTACAAAGAATAGCAAGTGGGCTATTTATAGAATTCCCACTATGCTTGAGCTCGCCTCGCGAGCAGCATTACTCGCCATGGCGAGTTCTGATTCCTTCACCATTAAGATTCTGCCACGTCACCCTGGGAGGGTCAAACCGCCCTTACTCGCAACGGCGAGTAGCTCTGCTCGCCTCGCGAGCAAGGGGGTGCTCACGGCCATTTGGCTTTGTTTTGAAGCTCGCCACTGCGAGCTGCTGTGCTCGCCTCGCGAGCAGTGTAGTACCTGCGGCCTTTTGCACTTTTCTTGGCTTTTTCATGCTTGCTTAGTGTCTTGAGGTTAAATCCTGCACAATTGGGTAAAGTAAGGCAATTAAAGCGTAATAAGGCAATTATCGCTTTTATCTCGGCTTTTCCTTAAATTTCTTGCAAAACAAGTAACAAAAGTGCTTAAAATATAACATGAAAATATCACTTCCTAGCACTTATCAACAACCTTGCCACAACCCTTTTCTACATTCAACAACAAAAATAATGCAGGTTTTATGTTGGAACATCAGAGGGGCTTGTACTGGTGGAAAGACCTCTCAATTGAAAATTTTTTATCTTGAAACTAAACCCTGTATTATCGGCTTGGTAGAAACCAAACACAACGATTTCTCGAAGACATGGCTCTCTAAATGGTGGAAGGAGGTGTAATTTAAATACGAAGAACTTACAGCTAGAGAAATGAGCGGTGAAATGGTTTTTGGTTGGGACAACCGTTGCTTCGTGCTTGAAAATACCGTAAAAGATACAATTGGCAACATATGGTTATTTTATTTATTTTTTGAAGAAAGCAACAGATGGTTAATGATTGAACATAAATTACGGGATATAAAAGGTAAGTCTTTTGGTAAAATTTGTCTTGTAACTTGAAATTAGCTTATCAATTTGGTAAAATTAGTATAGTTTAAAAGGATAATTTTGATTGTTAGTTGAATTATGTCTAAAGTAACAAGCAATCCAATCATTAATTTGTTGTATAATTTTGTTGTGGTTTGTGGTTATAAATTCTTCAATTATGAGCCTCAAGAAATGGAAGGTATGGTGGGGGAATGAAAGAAATAACTAATATTCAATAAATAATGTAATTCCAAACCGCACAAACAGGAGAACTTAATGTCTGAAGCTAGTACTTTATAACACTGCATAATAAGCAAGTCAAAAACAATTCACTTACTTGTACTTCAGAACCCAATACAAGTGTTATAGTATCTAATGCCTCCTTAAGAAGTAAGCATTTAGATGAAGCAAACAAAAAAATTTCAATTTTTACCATACAACGTTGCAATTGTAAATAATACTATTTTAATTTTGTTTTTAATGAGAAATGTTAGTAGTAATCGTTAGATTAATATATAGTTCTTTGTCTGGGTTTGAACCTAAAACTTTGTTTGTTACATTAATATTTATTTTTCTGTAAGGGTTGAATTCAAGATCTGTAACTTTTTTCCTTTCTATCTTACAAAAAATTTCGACCAAAAATTACTCACAAAATAGGTCGAATGGAAATTACGACATGATCGTTAAACTTGAGCTGAGAATTAAGTTTAATAATGAAATAAACGGAATTTGAGCTCTATATATAGGGTAATGTTGTAAAACACCCACCAAATTATATGAATGTTTTTTTTAGCATTGAACACCTTTTGTTTTGGACAAAAAACCCCAACTTGTCTTTTTGAAAACAAGTCAAACTCAAGGGAAAATATGCAATAATACACAATTTGTTATTATAAATTTTTATTTTGGCTCTTATCTTCCTTCTCGTAAAACAAAAAAGCTCTCATACCTCAATCAAATGCATATACAGATGCAGGAAAGAGAAATCAGAGTTTCTCACCATACCTTTCATCACCGTATTTTTATTGTTCTAATTAACACCTAATTCTCTAATTCAAACATGGGAAAGATATAACAATGTTGAAGAGTTGAGCATCAAATTGATTCCCATAAAATGCCCGGCAAGCAATCGTTAATGCACAAACATATGAAGGACCGAGTTGTTATTGACAGAGGTTGATGCGTAAGTGGTGGTGCAGCTTGAAGAGTTGAATGGATGCCATTGAGCTTAGGAAAGAGAGCGGTTCCTAAAGTTGAATTGGGAGAAAGAGCTGAAATAAAAAAAAAAAAATATTAATAACAAGTTGTAAATCCCATATTTGCTCGAGTTTGACTTGTTTTCAAAAAGACAAGTTGGGGTTTATTGTCCAAAACAAAAGGTGTTCAATGCTAAAACACATCTTCATATAATTTGGTGGGTGTTTTATAGCATTACCCATATATATATATATATATATACGAGGGATATATTGACTTCAAGAGTAATTCTTTTGAGTTACTACAAATGACATCCGTCCATTTTGTTTTAATCTAACGATATTAATTAATTATTGAATCATCTCATATGATAAAACACTACTTAGATCATTGCCTCTCGTTCCTTTGTTGCGCTGAAAAAAGGAAAACTCTGTTACCTCTTCTTCCTCCCAACATGTTCCCACTTCTCAAAGTGTGTCTTGTTAATTATCATTAATCATGTACAATTGTACTAGACCTTCAATTCGATGTCTTATTGGTCTTTATTTCATGTTATTGTATTCTCACGGAGAATTTTGATTCCATATAAATCTAGTGATTTTCCACAATTTCATGTCGATTCCAATAGTTTCATTCATTTTTTCTTTGAATAACATAGAATTCTTAACTTTTAATGCATGTACATAATTTTGGTTGAGTAGATGAGATTGGATGGAATGAGATAGTTATGGTCGTAACATTCAAAAACAGATTTGAAAAATTTACGATAAAAAATTAAAATTAGTATCAATGAGTTGAATTAATCCATCAATCTATGGTTTGAGGCAAATCTGTGTTTCTTAAGAACTGTGTGGTGTCGGGAGGAAGAAGAACCAAACCGTTGTTACGGAGGCATTGATTTAATAATACTTGATCATATGTGAGATGATTCAATAATTGATTAACATCGTTGGATTAAAGCAAAATGGATGTATATGATTTGGAGTAACTCAAAAGAATTACTTTTGGTGTCAATATATCCCTCCTTGTGTGTGTGTTGTGTCATGCATGCGTTTATGATAATAACAAATATCTTTAAAGAATTCAATATCATATAACTTGATTTAGATTCAAATCTTAAAACCTCTATAATGACTTCTAATTCATCGGATAAAATTTTAACTTTCAGGACCATACGAAACGAAACGTCCTGTTATGTATGTTTCAAGAAGTTTGGAGCATAATTTCATATCGTTATCATTGAATGATCTAAGTCTTTTAATACTAAATAAAAATCCAAAAATCTCTTCATATGTGTTGTATTGCTTAAATTTATAAGTGAGTTGATTGCATGATCTACGGTATATAGAAAATATAATGAATTATAAAAGAATCTTCAACAGACTCAAGATTTGAATGTTTGCATTTAGAGGAATTTTCACCATACTATTTCTTTTCTACAAATTTGACGTTTTTAAATAAAAACACACATCGATATCCACAACTTTTGGTGCCCAATTTTTTTTTAGATATGTATAGTAAAGGAAAGGGTCATGCTAATTGAGGTTTATTTGTGTTGAGCTTAACTTAGTTGGTATGAATAATGCATAATATATGCAAGGTCTGATGTTCAAACCTCGACCACTACAAAATAATTGAGGTTTTTTTATAGGTTTGGTCTTCTATTTTTTATCATTTTGCAAAATTGACCCCGTTGTTTTAAATTTGAAAGTTTTGATTGGTCTGTTCATCAAATATTTGATCAAAAATATAATGATATAACATGTTTCAAATGAAGTTTTTAAAGAGATTTTCTTACAATTTATAGAAGTCAATATTTTTTATTATCAATTCATATATCACGTCATTTAAAATATATTACATCATCAATTTTTAATTCAAAAATATGATGAAAAACTAAAACTATAAGATTTTAAAATAAAATCAAATCCGTAAAAAGGTAAAAATAGAAGAATGTTTATGATAAAAATAGAAGAACCAAAATATTAGGTTGGTGTAAAAAAATAAAAATGGGTCCCTTCCCGCCACTGATTGAGAACCTAAGTTTATAGGATGCTACAATATTTTCCCAATCAAGCAACTGCTTTTAAATAAAACTTGAAATTTGCCTGTATCAAATTGAAAGGGTTGAAAAATGCTCAAACCTTCCCATGCACATGTGTTTGGTCAGGGTTTTTGTCTAGAGAATGAATTGTCCCCATCTTAATTATGGAGGTGAAGTGGCTGCCAAAAATAATCTAGAAGCAACAGCCAAACTTCTGTACATAAAGACCAAACTCAATAATATCTCACATGTTATATGGATGTAGTTTTTGCTAGAAAAAATCTAAATAATTCAATTTCAGATTTTGTGAATCATTTTTGCACTATATATCTTTTTTTCTGCATCATAGACATTTTTTATTTACAAATTCAATTTTAGATATAATGAACCAATGTGATTTTAGTAAAAATAATTATGTCAATTAATATTTTGATCTTTACTCTCTTATTCCAAAAGAAAAAGAGGCGTGGTAATCTGAAAATTAGTTGAGATGTAAACAAAGTTTAATCAAAGAATGTTTTGATTAAAATTTGAGTTTGGATCTTTGGAACGATTCAAACTTAATTAATCGAACTTCGAAAGGTTAATTTGATTAGACATTTCACACTAGCTCATATAGTATTTAAATTCCAACCTTTGAGGTTACAAATTCAAGGAAAATACTTCAGTGCCATAGCAATGGTGCCATAGAACCAATCCTGACCGTTGATGTGTGTGGATGTGTGTGGGGATGTGTGTGTGGTGGAGATGCAATGGTATGGTGCCATTGGTGCCATTAATGGCACCAAAGTGGAGTCCCAAATTCAATCAATGATACATGATAAACATGATGTGATCATACAAAGAATTCTTGAGATAAATAAGTGGGCAAGACATTATATACTTTTCTAGGAAAACATAGAATTATACCGAATCTTGTACCAATAGAATTATACTGAATCTTCACGTCACTTGTCTCTGTCACTCTCACTCTTTTGTTTGGCCCCGACAGAGATTTGAGGTAATCATAAAGCATGTTACGTGATCCATATATATCATTCTACTAGCCCCATCCAATCCACGCATTGCACTACTTCCTCATATAATATATTATAAAACCTTCTAGAACGCATATCTCATCTCATCTTTATAAAACGAAGTGTGACATAGGAGTATATTTGAAACACACTTCAATCCAATTCAAGCGTAGCCCTCAAAATACAAATCATTAATTTTATTTTCCAACCATGGTTTTGCCAGGAAACATTAATGATGTTCCTCATTTTGTATTATTTCCCTTAATAGCACAAGGACACATTATACCTATGATAGACATTGCTAAACTCTTAGCACAACGTGGTGTTATTGTTACCATATTTACTACACCAAAAAATGCATCACGTTTTAGTTCAGTTCTTTCTCGTGCTGTTTCTTCTGGCCTCCGAATCAAAATAGTAACACTCAATTTTCCAACAAAACAAGCAGGGTTACCAGAAGGGTGTGAGAATTTTGACATGGTGGATTCAAAAGACATGAGAATGAATCTCTTCCATGCAATTACCTTGCTCCAAAAACCAGCTGAAGAATTGTTTGATGCATTAACACCAAAACCAAGTTGCATAATCTCTGATTTTTGCATTCCTTGGACTATTGAAATAGCTGAAAAGCATAAAATTCCAAGGATTTCATTCCATGGTTTTTCTTGCTTCTGTCTCCATTGCATGCTCAAGGTACAAACTTCAAAGATTATTGAAAGAGTCGATTCAGAATCTGAGTATTTTATTGTGCCCGGCATACCTGACCAAATTCAAGTCACCAAAGAGCAGATACCAGGAACATTGAAAGGTGAACTGAAGGAGTTTGGGGAGAAGATGCATGATGCTGAAATAAAGTCATATGGTGAAATCATAAAACACTTTTGAGGAGTTGGAGAAAGCATATGTTAAGGATTACAAGAAGGAAAAAAATGGTAAGGTCTGGTGTGTTGGACCAGTTTCACTTTGCAACAAAGATGGTTTGGATAAGGCACAAAGAGGTAATATAGCCTCAATAAGTGAACATCATTGCTTAAAGTGGCTAGATTTATGCAACTTAATTCCTTCACAGCTTATGGAATTGGCTTTGGCATTGGAAGCGACAAATAGGCCATTTATTTGGGTTATTAGGGAAGGAAATAAAAGTAGTGAAGAGTTGGCAAAATGGATTAGTGAGGAAAGAAACAGAGAGAGGCCTTATAATTAGAGGTTGGGCTCCACAAGTGCTAATATTATCACACCCTTCTATTGGAGGATTCTTAACACACTGCGGTTGGAATTCAACACTTGAAGGGATAAGTGCTGGTTTGCCATTGGTAACTTGGCCATTATTTGCTGACCAATTTTTGAATGAGAAGCTTGTTACTCAAGTGTTGAGGATTGGAGTAAGCCTTGGTGTAGAGGTTCCAATGAGGTTGGGAGTGGAAGAGAGTTTAGGTGTGTTGGTGAAGAAGGAAGGTATTAAAGAGGCAATATGCATGATGATGGATGAGGGAGAGGAAAGTAAAGAGAGAAGAGAAAAGGCTAGTAAACTAAGTGAGATGGCAAAGAGAGCTGTTGAAAAAGGTGGATCCTCTTATCTTAATATAATAAATTTGCTTATCCAATATAATAAATTTGCTTATCCAAAATATCATGCAACAACAATCAAGCAGCACAGTTGACACATGAAGGGATACAATCTATAACATTTGTCCTTTTAATTTGATGTCATTATCTGTTTTTTTTTTTTTTTTTTTATTGCATATTCCACGCTGCAATCATGAAGTTATGTAAGTAAGTTACATGCTTGAAGATGTATTCAATACGTCTTTATAAGAAGAGGGTACTATATGTTCTCACTTCCTTATAACAATAATCCATGAGAAACCTTCCCCATCATTATAAAAGTCCACCTGACAAATGACATGTGGATTTCTACTAGCCATGTGTAAATCAAAAGTGTTGATGAGATATATTATATCAGAGAAATGTCATGATCACATCCTTTAACACACTTTTTTGGATTTAAATTACAAAAAAGCTTTTCATGTTCCTGTGCACTTCAACCTCCCACCACCATCTCTTCAAAGGATTCAAGAATGGAGCCTCGAAAAAAATTATCATTGAAAACATGATCCAGGACAAACATTCTTCTTACTTTTGATAAAATTCACTAGCCAATTTTCACAGTTCAGTTCCCACAATCTTTCTTCACATTTTTCCTTCAATTAAAACATCCAAGTTTGAATATTTTTCAATATAAAGGCAGAAAGCGAGGACGGAAAACCTGAACCAACAGTTGTCACTTTGCGACTAAGATTTTGATTCGCACAGGAGGGAAGAATAAAAAATATGATAAATTAAAACCCATTAAAGGGTTCTGATCTGGGTAGCCTTGTTTGCATATAGGTTTCAGTGATGTTTGAATCTTTTCTTTTAATTTGTTATCAACTGTAAAGCGTTCTTTGAAATGAAGGATTCAGAAATTGACCACAAGAGATTCACGGAGACAACATTTTCTCAACTAGTACAACCGGTCAATAGGTAAAATAAATGAATGACATGTCAAATTATAATTGGAGTGTGTTAGAAGGTGTAATCCTAGGACTAAAAGCCGATGAAACATTTATATGGACCAAAAATAAAAGCTGGTGATTTTATAGGGACTAAATATATTTAACTCTTTTGCTTGTATACGAGTCTAAAGAGAGTATTCAATAACACTCTCTTTCAGTTCATTAAGCTTAAACATAATAGGCTTGATTAGAATTTATAAAAGTACTACAAAGGCACCATAGTAATCAATCACTTATTCGCCAAATTTCAACCGCCTCTCAAACAATTTAGAGAAACCAAAAAGAGATAAAAAAAGATTATGCAAGCTAATTCAACACCACTGCATAGACATTAATATGGATGCCTTAAACGTTGTCTCCTTCCAAATCAAGTTCACTAGGCCTGTTTCTAATTTCACTCCTGTATGAGAAGTCATCATCAAGATTCTCCATAGTTCTCCCATAAACAAATGTCTTCGTACCCATTGTTGTAAAGGGCATTAAGCCAAATGCTCTGGCAGTTTTAATCTCCCTGGCAACCTTCCTTTGAGCCTTTGCGCTGATGCCAGTCTAGTCACAATGAATAAGAATAAACAATTGGTAAGATCCCAATATTTAATGTGTAGGAGGAAACAAGGAAAATGATTACAGTAGCAGTACAAATTGTAAAACATCTGCCCTTTATTTTTCCTTAATAGTTCACCGTTCCTACCCAGTCTACTAACCTACAGCAGATTAGAATTTACCTTGCTTCTCTTGATTAGAATCCCAGCTTCTGTTATAAAGTTTGCCAGGAATCTTACATTCTGCATAAAGCCAATGATACTACTAAGAGTCATTCCAGAAATAACATTGATAGTAACATTTTTTCATTATCAAAGAAAATGTACAAGTCTTGGCCTCAATATCACGAGCCACAACAATTAAACATATTTATCGCAAATATTTTCCTCACTTTCATCTGCCTTCACACGAATAGAAGTGGAATTGCCATAAATCAATGAGGACTTTAGCACGACAAATCACAATAAATTTATGTGAGTTGCATATGAAAAATTTCATCCTGAATTTTTCACACAATTTCATAAGGATACCAAACTGGATCTAAGGTGTAAAGAAGCAAGGCATAATATTTTAGGGAAAAACTGAAAGGACAACACTTGCCCTTAGTTCAAATGAATCCGAAATCTATGGCAATTCATCCTCTTTTTTTTTGGGTAACATGTACATGTCATCTGTATTCTAACACTAATACATATGGGAGTTAACATATACAGGTCATCCTCTGTGAGGTCTGAGGTAAGGATCTAAGGTTGACTCATTCTTACACCTTTTCCAAGAATCTTAGAATGATGATAAGATGGTGGGCACTGTACACAACTACCTAGCCAAATGTATAAAATATTTTTGACAATTGTCAAGTCTAGTTTATATACATTGCCAAATTAGCTCTGAACCATAACTTTGCCAAACAAATTAACAAAATCATTTTTTTTTATTGTTTCATAATACTTGCATGCAAAAAGAACAAATTCATGTACATGAAAAAATTCACCTTCAACATAAGAAACAGAATTAGAAAGTAACTAGTTAATTACAGCTATGATATAAAAAATATCTTATAACAGAACTACTCTGAAAGAAGTGCTGACCCTGAAATCTGCTTGACTAAGAACATCTTTGGTGGATACTGCAAATTCATTCCTTATGGGGGGTTTTCGTGCAGCAGGTCTTGTTAGATCAAGATCCTGTATGAAGAAAGATATTGCACAGATCAGAAAATTAATTTGATACAGCTAGTATAAAAGAAAAAAAAGGGCAACCCGGTGCACTAGAGCTCCCGCATATGCAGGGTCCGGGAAGGGGTTCCACCATTTGGTGTATTGTACGCAGCCTTACCCTGTTTTACACAAGAGGCTGTTTCCAAGACTTGAACCCGTGAAGCTAGTATAAAAGAAACACCAGATAAAATCACCATAGCGATTGTTGTTTGAAGCAGACAAAAACTGATGAGCTAAAAATAACTTATCGGCATTATTGGCCCATATATCAAATCTTAATAGTACAAATGTGTGTGTTATTTCATGTAATTGAAATCCAGCAATACAACGGATTTTATCAATATTATCACAATAATTTTAAAAAAAACAAAAAGAAAACGCCAATAATTCTGTCCAGCACCTAAAATTATATTCTATGCCACTGCAACACAGAATTTTCCTTTAGAGGAACCAAAAGGGAAACTGTGTTTTGGGTCAAAAGGGTTTCTGTCTATCTGTGAGTGAAGTGTGATTTGACAACTTGGCTGAATAGGTATAGGTCAGGCTACGTGTTAAATCAATGTGTGAAATATTTGTTTCTATATCAGTCAACATCTGTTTTGATTCCCGTTCCCCCCCCCTAAAAATCTTGTTTCAACAGAAGAGAACAAAAAACTTGCTTGAGACAAGGTTTCCTTGAAAGCAAAGTCTCATTGATGTTCAATGTGAACTAGAGTATAATGATGAATATTGATCACTATGCAATAAAAAACTTGGGTTTTAAATTATTTTCAGCAGTTCCCATAACAAGCTTCATGGTATCTTTGAGAAACCAGGTATATTTCACAAAATAATCTTCAATATACTTCATGAAATATTTCCCACCAAATATCTGTTAGGATTGACCACATCTAAATATCAATTCAGACATTAACTATAAGCTGCCCTCATGCCAAACAAAATTTTAAAAAAATAGTAAGAGAAGGCAAATATACAGAATATGGAATAGTAATATGAACACAGTGATAACCGACGAAGTTAGGATTGTTATTCGGCATACCTTTGTACTATATGTTGATCCACGCTGAAAAGTGGTATCATACCGATAAGAATAATCATCTTTTTCGATTTCATCAGGATCATATTCAAAGTATCTGGCAGCATTATTCAGTTTCCCATCCATTCCATCAGATAATGTGTCAAAAGTTTGTTCCAGATCATCCAGCATCTGGGAACTTCCACCAGATCTATCTCGACCCCTTGTTTGTTGATTCAGCTTATCTAAAATGAAATCAGTTTTGGAAGTTCCACCAGGACTAAATATCCGCTGCTCAAATTCATCAGGAGACTCTGACTTGTTAACCTGCTGATTAGCAATTCCATTTCCTGCTCAATAAGGTGATCACAAGGATTATATAAGTAAATCATCATCGGAGAGAAAATGAAAATAACAAATTCAAAACATCCTAACCATAGGCAGACTATGGCTTTATAACAGAAAACATGAAATTCTCATCTAACTTCTCAAAAACTAAAATTTATAGAGGTTTGCTTTATTAGACTCGGTTCCTTCTTATTCCTGAAACTATGCTGACCCTCCCGATTTTGAATTTTGAATATTTACAGAAAATAGTCATATAACCCTCAAAACAGTAATGATTTTTTTTTTAAGGTAAGTGTATTAAACCATCCTATTATTGGACAAAATATGCAAGTACCCAAGTGTATAAAGAGAATAAAATTGCAAAAACACCAGCGCCCAGAAATAAACAGATGGTTACTACACCAGCTCACCTATTCCCCTCCCATAGCCAGATGCTTACTTGTTGTAAGTACCTCAAAAAAAATGTTGGGCCCACTGGTGCCCAGTTTTTATCACTAAGAAAGCTGGTCCCAACACACTATACAAATGAGGGCTGGTCAGTTAGCGGCCAACAAAAAAACCCTTCGAAACCATAACTTACAACACCGACGAAAATCATCGTACACTGATTTGATCACAGCCATGTGGATCAAACAACTTCATAATGTCCAGTCATGAAGGATTACAGATCTCTCAATGATATGGCCACAGTTTCCCACTAACCATCAAACTATGCTACATTTATATTTTGGTCTACCCTCCTTAAAAACAATAATATACATGTCGAAAAGGTCAAGATTCATGATGAGTTTACTCTTAAGCTTAAATGTAGGATTCTTAACCAGAAATCATATATTGTGATTTCTTATGTCAAATAACATATAGTAACTGGTAAGGGTTCATGGTACAAAATAATTTTATTTTCTGAAACGTTGAGGCATTTAATTAATTAAATAGACCGTAGACATATATACATAATAAATATTGATTAAATCCTCAGAGTCTGCACAACCCATGACATCGACCATTGTTCAACATGATTTAGGGAGGGTCGATCATGGAAACAAGCTAGAAAATGATGACCCAAACTTAGATTGGAGGCAAAAATAGACAAACAAATTACCCACGAATAGCTTTTTGAAAAAGGGGAGAATTAACATGTGATATTTATTATCACTGAGTTAAATAATTTTAGTCTCTATAAAATATACTACATTTTATAATTTAATCCCAATATATTTTTAGTCCCTACATTTTACATTAAATATTGTATGTTGAGATTTGTTATGAAAAAAATAGCGCATATTATTATTAACTCCTAAACTACACTCCATCCATCATCCCAAAGAACACAGAGCGAGCAATGAAGTAATATGAAGAAGACAGTAAGAGAGAGAATAAGGAGGAATATCCGGCCGGGATAACTCTAGTCATTAATTCGACATAGTTAACCTACGTTACTGCGAGTGCACAGCTAAAATTCAAAATTGATGAAAGGTTCTATCTATTGCGAGTGGAAAATGCAAATATCGAAACACATGGTAAAACAACAGATTCAGAAATGAGGAAGAAGAGTACACCTACCTGGAAATAACCAAGTAGAAAGATTTCTTGTTGATGAAAGTGAAAAATTGAATGACCTAAGTGCTACTGAACTAATCTTCATCATATGAAAGCGCGGCGGAGACAGAAGCTTCTTGTGGTGTGTGTCAGAGTCAGAGATGAAATCAAACCCTAATAATAACAAAAATTACTAAAATACACCCCACCCTAGGGTTGTTGGTTTAGTGTTGGACTTGGAAGTGAACCCACCCAGAGAAACACTCACACAGCGCGGCGACGGAACAAGATGTTTCCAGTTGATGGGTCTCTCAATTCTCTCTTTTTTTAATCACCATTTTATTCTCTTTGATTAAGTTTGCTTCCTACAGCCTAAATTTGATTTTAAAAGAAATCTATAATATTCCCTAAAAAAATAACTACTATAATATAGAAACATAAATAATTTAATTCACTTAAAAAATTTTATATTTATGGACGGGTTACATGGTTTTCGTGAGCACACTTCAAGATCTAAAATCAAACCAACTTATATGGATTAATCTTACATTAAAATAAATATGGTTTAAAAAGTCTCACATTCAAAATTCTTCAACAAAAATCGCACATTAACATGATTGCGATAAGACTCAACTCTTATTTCAATTGTGTGTCTGTTTTATGTCTTCAAATTTTATTTTCGGAGTTAACCTTTTGAGAAATCCAATTACCGGGAATATTATTCCCAAAAATTCTTGATATTCCTAGAAACTCTTTTTATTATTTGGTTTAATTTTTTTTAGTTTAATAATATAAAAATGAAAATAGGAAAAATTATAGAGGAAAGTGGGTGATTATTGCTTTTTGCATTTTATTTTCCGGAATAAAAAAAAGTGCCTCAATAAACATGAGGTTAGATGTGGAGAAGTTGTGTATAAATAATATTGAGGAACAATTTTTATAACCATGTACCAAATGCTTATCAAGAAAAAACATATATCAACTTCGAAGTACGAACCTTAAAACTACCTTAAAACTTAGTATGATAACATGTTTCCATTAAAAAGATCCTAGGAACATCCAAGTAGCTGTAGTAGAAGTAGAGATTCATGCTGTATTACTTGTTATGAACACGAAATGAAACGTAGCAAATAAGATTTGGTTGATTTTCTGCCTAATGGTAAATATAATTGAGAAGGGAAGCATGTTCTTTGGAAATTGAAACCTACATAACCATTAACAAAACATACATCAAGACAACTAGATAAAGACTTTCCAAAATCTAGTAGTAATCTACAACAAGAAATAGCACAACCTAGCTACACATGTTGGGTGTGCATTCAGAATTTTGCTGCTCTTTCCATATCCTTCCTGTTACTCTTAGTTTCAACTCTTTTCTATCCCCACCTGAGAAGAAAAGTGCCATGTTACGGTATATGATTAGGCCATCATGGCTATCCTTCACTTTCTTGTGACTATCTCTAATGCTTCTTGGACTCCCTTCAAATGTTAGTTTACGTCCATTTCCTCCCACTTCTAAGCTGTAGCTGTAGTTCTTGGCGTCTCTATCATCACCCATGAATCGAAGAAACGCCATGTAAACAGGTGACGTTTCAAGCTGGAATGCTTCAAAATGGAGACAAAAATACTGACCAAAACAATGGAAAACCTGCATAAACCAAACAAAAAGGGTTAGTCATAACAATTTGGATAACATTTCAAAATGTATGACTGTGCATGAATTTAACTACAAAATACTCGCTATTCTATTTAGTAACCAATTCAGAGACCGGTTTTAAAAAAATCGTCAAACTCAAACCAATAGTTGCTAATGTTAACTACTGATTTGATATTTTTAGTGTCTCTATCACGAATTCAAATTCTTTGGAGCATGAATGCATGTAATTAGTGACTATCGAAAATCTGAATTCATCAGTTGCTAAATAACTAAACCGATCCATAAATAGCAAAAAAATTTAAGAGTCATAGTTACCGTTAGCATCCAAGTAGCATTTTCTACTTCCGTAGGATTTGATTTGACATAACGATGGTTAAAAGTGCATCCAGAATGCATATCAACTCCATGGTCATCCCTTAAATGGGCAACAAGGTATGGAATATTTCCAACAATAGAACAGTCTGATCCAGCATAAGGGCAATTGTATGGTCTAAAGGTACAGATAGACTCATGTTTGAGTTTGCTAAAATATGGAAATATCTCTGAACAACCAAGAGATATGTATCTACAAGGAAATTCAAGTGATTCTGCTATCTTCTCCAATGCTAAACACCTTATATCGCCTAGCTCTTGCCTGCAAGTTGGACATCTGTTGTGTACCCTTGTCTTACAATTTGAACAAAGGGTATGTCCATTGTGACACTGCAAAGCAAAATTGATTTTTAAGAATTAGTCATCATGTTATAGACACAATTAATCAAATTTATCTAGTTTTCTGTATTCTTGTACAAGGACAAGAATGTTCTTTGGTTTAATGAAACTTTATAATGGAACATCGTATTCTATTATGATCTCCTTGGTTTCAATTGCGATTAACTTATTATATAGAACTAAAATGTACCACTTTTAAATCTTTCAATTTGTTTGGATAAACTTGTCAAGAAACACTTGTAAAGACGAAATATTAAAAAAGATATTGCAATTACTATATATATGTTGTATAGATAACAGCTTATAATATTTGAAATTAGCATCTATATCTCAATTTTTAAATGCCCTCTTATTTAACTTGTTCGCAAGGATCTATATATAAACTTATGAAAAACTTTTCTATGTTTGAAGGACCATTATGTTATTTTAATTGAGAAGCTGGTGGTTGAAGGTTTTGGCATATAGATTGTAGATCTTATGAACTAGAATTTAATGAAATATAAGTATTTGTTTTGTTATTTTTCAAATAGACTAATCACTGATAAGCCACATATACGATTTACTTGTTTATTTTGTCTTCAAGTGGTATAGGTTGTGAAGCTGAAGAAGGAGTGTTAAGAAGGAGGTTTGATCCCTACCATTAACAAATTATCTCTACTTCTGAGGCTCCAACAAACTAACCACTAACATTTCCCAAGCAAAAGAGAAACTAAAACCGTAAAAAGATAGCAGTAATTAAGGTACCAATCTAAACATAGACTTGCAACATATATAATGGATGATATTCAAATAACAAACCTGATGGATTGGAGGGTACATTGAGTTGGTGCAAACCGGACATTCAAGAAGATCATGGACACTGGTAGTGGTGGGAGCATTGTTGTGCAGCTTTGAGATTGAAGAAAACTGATGGTGATGATGTTCAGCCTCTTCCATCATAGTCAATGACAATATACTACTATCAACTCCACCTGTTTCCATTTTTAAGACAAAACCACAAGCATATATATCACAGTGGAATCTGAGATATGAATGGTTGATCATATGAGAGATATCATACAATAGTCCTAAGGACCCTTTGATTTATGTCTAACGGTTTTCATGATTTCACCAACAAAAGCTATAAAGGGTGAAGTTAAGAAGAAAGTAATGAGATGCCAAGATTAAGATGGAACATGTAATGAGATATTTGTCACTATTGTTGGATATGCCTGCCATGGCCTTTTCATGGTAATAAAGGGCTTCTCTTCTCAATGATAAAATAAATAAATTATTTATTGAAGGAATTAATTACATAAGTCCTTCAACCTATTATTCCAATCCTAACAAAGATCAGGATTATGTCAATTTGAAAGAGCTTTTTTATTTCTTTAAAATAAGAAAGAACAGGTCCTATACAAATGTGGCATGTGGAAGAAGATATGTAGTGAGTCATGAGCTAAACGCAATTCATTTGAATGATTGCCGTCCATGGTGTACACTTTGGATACACTGTATGATAGGTCCACTCACTATCAATCATTTTCACGTGTATGCAAAGTTTATCACAGTTAGACAAATGGTTAGTATTTTAGTTTAGTATTCAAAGTGTTACATTTTTTATATCCTTAATTTGTGGACTTAATTGCCTTAGTCATAGATTTACTTAATCTGAGGACACTAAATAAAACACTTGTAAGGACTAGATGCTCTACAGAGCTATATTTGTCCACTTGCTGATAAAGTATTTACTTCAATAGTTTTGTTTCAAGGCTAACACAGATATCCTTGTGCTGGTGAATAATTGATGATCAAATAATTATTTTGTCCTTGTCGTTACTGTTATTTCTTTCTTTTTTGGTAAACGTGTTCATATTGTACAGTTGTCTCTCTCTCTTTCAATTATGGTTTTCCCTGTGCAGTATAATTTTGAACAGGATTCATGATGTGTGCACCAGTGAATTTCTATTATGAGTTCATGAAGAGAAGAGTTATATTTGCATAAATGTATCAGTTGTACCGTCAACTTTAAGTGAGTTGATTTCCATGTGTGTTCTGTTCATTATAATAACGATTCACAATCAACTTTACTTCAAGGAAAATTCACCATGCCTAGTGACTCTCGTCGCCTAGAGATATTATAAAAGGCATTCATTTTTAGTTGAGTTAGCTCAAATAGTGTTGTACTAAATAGTGTCACTCTTGTTAGCCACAAGTGATAAAGAAGATATTCAATGATGAGTTTCACGTTGAATTTTTGTAACTTAGGTTAGATCAATTGTTCTCCTTCATCCGGGTTTATACTACTAGGACCTCAAACTCCTTATCCCTTGGTTCAAACCAGTTGAATTATCCAACCCTACACTTATATATATGTAACTATGGCAAGAATAATAGATATGTGATGGGAAATAATAAGAAAGTATGGGAAACAAAATATGCAAAATGAGTATATAACTATAAGGAAATAATGTGAAAAGATCAACGATTTTAGAAGCACTGGTAAAAAAAATATTAACAGCAAAAGTTTTGTCTAGTGCCAAAGAAGGACGAATATTTCTTTTGTAGTTCCTAGTAACTTGGCTCCAGCTCCATCTTCTCATTTTTATATAGATCATTAAAGAAATCCATTTACTGATAAAAACGACGCCTGAAGTAGTATAATTTAGGTGATTGAGTAGGCTCCATCATTTCAAATTTAAGTAAGATCAAACATACGTATCTAAGTATCTTAGTAAAATCTTATTATTGAGTGAAACAATAATAAGGTCAACTACCAGCTGCAACTACTTAAACAACTTCAATGACAGATTACCTAACACCTGTGACTATAATGGAAACCATTTATGACACTTTTCAGACTGCTTAAATATCACACGAGACTTTCCGAATTAAGATTCCTTCCACACACGGATCTGGTGTGTACCACTACTGCAGTTTCATTTTCTCAGCCATAAAAGCCAAACCAAATCAGATGCCAATATACATTTGTGACAATTTTTATGAATTGAAGACATGTTGCTATCTGCAAAGCAGGTATTATTGACAATAAATAAATTTGCAACATCCACAGGACAACATCAATTGCCAAGTTTTTAATCCTCTGGCACCTACTATACAAAACAATTTCACAGAAAATGTGAGGAATTTTTTTAAAATAAATCACATAAACAGACCAAACTACTACTTCTCTTTGTCCTTAACTGATCCTAATTAATCTGCCTAAGAAAAAATAACTGTAAGGAAAAATAAATGAATGGATGAACAATTTCCCTCCCCCTCTCAGTTCAAATAATTGGTCTCATGATCCACAGGCAAGGCTTTACTCAAAATACAGTTGATTCTGAAGTTTAGTTAAGACTCCCGAGCAATCAGTCATCAGACAAGCTCAACCAAAATCATACAAGTTAACTGATTTGAGAAGACATCTCTATATTTAGCATCCTCAATTGACAAATGCTAGCTACTTTGCCCGTGAACTCAAAAGCTTCTGAGCTATTCTATCTTTTGACGTTACTTTCTTTTTCAGCATGGACGCGAGACTTGCTTTCTTGTCTCTGTTAGTTACCTCATCATCTTCTCCAAAAGCGGCTGATCTTGAAGTTGAAGCCAATGCAGCATCCCGTAAAACTGCATCATTGTGTTCCCGAATTTTAGCAAGTTTTGCACGTTTCAATTCCTGTTTATCAATTTCTCTTTTCTTGGCCACCTTCTTGTCTGTTTCACGAACATTCTTTACTGCTTGTTTTGCTAACTTCTCAGCTAAATCAGTCTTTGTTATGTTAACATTCATGTCTTCTGAAGGACTTGCACTAAGCAGCTTCCCTTCATCAT
The DNA here is from genome assembly GCF_051527215.1 of Medicago sativa. NCBI lineage: Eukaryota > Viridiplantae > Streptophyta > Magnoliopsida > Fabales > Fabaceae > Medicago > Medicago sativa. The sequence goes on from NC_140755.1 coordinate 104,243,828, forward strand.
CTCGAGGAATAATAGGTCCATGAAATGGACAAATTTTCATATCTCTTCTCCGACAGAGTCCCCCTTTTCTCAAAGGAGCACGGCATGGTTGGATCTCAATTTGCTTTTCTTCATAAGGCATTGCCGGAACACTCAATTCAGAAATTATATCTGATGGAATAACTGCATCATCATCTACCCTACCCCAATGACTTTCAAGATCCAATCCCCGCTGGTTGGCCATAAAAACCTTGTTTGAACCCCAAGTATCCAAGTGAGAACCCCATCTTACCACAGGAGCTTTGGTCAAAAGTTTACTCCTCAGAGGGTTTGACTCTGATTGATTTCCCCCATGAAGTAGGCTGTCAGTGTTAGAGCTTTTAGACTCTTTAGCACATGAACCAAGTTTATCACTACTCATATTTTGGGAAGTTGATGCCACGTCAGGATGTTTGTTTTTATTATCAGGCACACCAGATGGGGTTTCAATGGATACAACATTCCCCTCCTCCCAAAAATCTTCTTCCCCGTCAAGTTTTGATGAGTTTAGAAAAGAACAACCTGCCTCCTCACATCTTTTTTTAACTGATTTAACACGGTTTTGGATATCAATGAACTCCTTCAAAGTAGAATCTCTGAATCTATTGTCAGCTACTTCAACTCTTACCAGAACAGAAACCCATTCTTGAATGGAAACCAAGTGCTTTGTCACCAGAAGTTTGTATAGCTCCCGCAATGCATCAAAAACTACCTTGTTATCACTGCTTTCATAAACTTTCTCCCCTTCATTCAATGCTTCACGACGAAGCTGCTGCAGCTCCAAAGAGCGAAAGTCCTCAAGCTCTTCATCGTCTAAGATATCATCTGACTCGAGTTCCTGTTTTGAATGCAAAATGTCTAAACACCCATCAATCTCCTCCATCGTAGACAGTATCTCTCCCTTTATTGAAGAAAATTTCTCTTTCAAAGATTCATACTTGTTCAACAAAATCTCTTTCGACCTCATCTCCCTCTCCCTTCTCTCTTGCCGAATCCTCTCCACATTAGCTTGTATGTTAGGAAACTTGAGCTTTAGTGTATTCTTCAGGTAATCATAGCCTAATCTAAGCTGTCTGTAATGAACCCCAAACGAAACATTCCACTTCTCCAAAAATTCAATGGCCTTTGTACGCAAAAGGGATGCAACAGACGGAGGGGCAGGGAGCGGCAAATTTCGCCGAAACCCAACACTCAAGGACATTAACTGTTCCAAACTCTCAACAATGAGAGTCCTAAAAAGCTTTGATCGCATGAAGAGTTCGTCAATTATTTGGAGTGCAAGGTACCTAACCTGAAACACATATCAATCCATGTCAACAAGGGGGTTTTATATTGGACATGGCAGCTCTAATCTGAATATAAAAAACTTGAGTTGATTATATCTACAATAAGGATTATTCTCCATCATTTATTCTCTCATCCTATTACCTTTGATATAGTTTTCCTTAGATAGTCGTCTAAATTGATTCTAACTTGAGAAGCTTTTGATTCTAGAATTGATTTTTAACTCAAACCTATTGTTGAAATCGCTTTTAGTAACAATCAATTGTACAAAAGCAATTTTATGATGGCAGAACCAAACAAAAGCAATTTTTTGATAGACCCTCTCTTGTATAGTTTCATGATGTAATCAGAGAATTCATTCCAAAATCCAAAGAATTCAACATCGACCGTGGCAATTATAAGAATCAAATAATTGAGTTAACCCTAATTAGAGAGCGAGAAGAATTAAATAAAATACCTGGGAGTGATCACGCTTCATGAGATCCATTAAGGTTTGAGAAGCAAGTCGGAGCTCCAAATCGGAGTAACGAACCACCGTTTTGATTGCTTTGAGGAGGCGGTGATCGACATCCGGTGCGGTGGAATTTGTTGCCTTTTCAATCAAAAACCTAACCTTCGCTCCTTTTCCATTCCCTTCTTCTCTTTCGCCTTCTTCCATACCTATCCAATCTCAATCTCAATCTCAATCTCACAATCCCTTTATCTGATTTTGAATTGAAAACCCTAAATTTATTTATACATATTCCATTTCGTGCTCAATTGCTCCTTACTTGCGCGCTACATCACCGTACGACAAAATCGACTGTCGTTTTACTGTTGTGTAATAAAATCGAATTGTTTCTTTTATTTATTTTTTCCTTTGAATTTATTGATCTTATATTGTGACATTTTATTTTTTCTATTGTTAATCCTTTTAACAAGTTTTATTAAAAAAAAATTAGTAAGTGACATTTTAACATATTTCATTTCTCAGTTTACTACTTTTTTTTTTTGTAAATTTAAATTCTAAAATCTAAAAACCATAGAATTTGTGAATTTTTTGCACTAACATTTGTATCCATTGAAACTCAAGAACTCAAAATAATGAGTAATTTATCTCTAATGTAAAGTATCATGAGTAAACATCTGAATATTCTTTCTATCTCGTTATGAAACAAAAGTTATAGACAATGAATATAACATAAAGAAAAACAATGAAAGAGAAAAATAACTTAAAAAGCCAAGTCTACGGTGTACAAAGGACTAATATCTTGCAACATGCACAATGGAATTTTTTAAAATTGGGATAATAATTTCATTATTATATTAAATGAAATACGATGAGGTATAATGATCCAACGGTGAAACATAAGCTTAATTATGGTGCAATACTAATTTGTTTGTGCATATTAGACAAAGTCCAACTTAAACGTTAAAAGTTCAAAGAAGATAAAAGAAACTTAAAACACTAATTAGAAATAAAGGTTTAATTTAAAGGATCACAAACGTAATTTTGTTTTATTTATGATTTTTTATTTGGACAATATTTGTGATTTTTTTTTAAGGATTTATGATTATTTTTAAATAACTACTGTTCTTCTTTTTAATATAAAGTATTGCTCTTTCTTAATTTTTGAAAAAGACTGATATTTTTGTACTCAAATATTGTAGTTGGATAAGTTAATCGTTTAAATTTATAAAATGATAAATTAATCTCCAAATCCAAAAAGGGAAAAGCTATTTATAACAAAGTTTCTTCATGATCACATAGCGATATGTATTGTAGTCTTTTCTAATTTTTATTCACCCACCCATGCACTGCACCAACCATCCATGTATTGTGTCATAGAAAGATCCAACGGTGAGAATGCATTCGTTAGGAATTCGTGAAATTGCTTTTGCTGTAAATAGCAAAGCTCATCCAAAAAATGTCAATCAATTTTATTTCTCAATTAATTTGGTTAAAAAAAATGAGTTAACGGCTCTTTATCATGTGGAGGTGTCTAACGACCATAATGGCAATTTTATCAAAAAAAAAAAGTATGGTTCTTCCTTGCTCGTGATATTGGTTATAGAAATGCGATCTTTGAAACCGACTCGCATGTTCTTTTCAGTATGGCCAAGACGGGCTATAGCAATTTTACCCCTCTTCTCCTTCTTTTCAAGGAAATTATGGCCGTTTCGAATCAAAAGGATTGGAATTGGACTAGCTTTTTATGTTACTCTACTCCTACCATTTTTTGAAGGTTTTATTATTTTGTTGGTTCTTGAAATATATCTTCAAAATATCAAAGAGTCAATTTCAACCATGACTCAAGAGAGCATCTATTGAGAAAGACCTAAGTCTCGCATCGGATAGATAGAAATCTAGATAAAAAGAATTTGTATAGGAAAGACACTCTACACCTTGCAAACCAGTTTTGTAAGGATGAGTTAAACTCAACTTCAACAGCATCATCTCTAAGGAGCTTATCAAGACACAGTTTCGAAGCAAAACATATTTAGACGGAGGATCATAGCATGCCAAATCAATTTAGACCAGGTTTTATTATTTTGTTTGTTCTTGAAATATTTTAAATTTTATAAATATATATACCAACCGAAAAAAGATTAAACTCCGTCACACCAATATATCAACATAAAACATCAAAATTTATCAGCCATGATGCGCAATAATGTTGTTGTTGTGTAACCAAATAGGATAGATTGGACCCATTCTCTTGAGACAATGATGAAATACACTTCAATAGTTTATTCATTATTATCAGAATGTAATTAATTATTTATATACACTTTATGATATACTACACTTTATGATTCGGGCTTAATTACAAAGCACTAATTCATAACCCACTTATTAGTTAATTAGTTCGTGCATGTTTGGATGGGTGACTACAAATTACATTTTGATTGAAATCACAATAAAAAACCATTTTAACACGAAAGCTTCAATTCTCAACTTCTTAAGAACTTAAGGCATTGAAAGACGTGAACCAAATCATTTAAGCATCCAGTTGTTGGCTTCGATTCTGGCAGAAGCACACGACCAAATTTATACATCAAAAAGTTGTGTGCATATGTGCTTTTGTTTCATTAAACGACACTCCAAACAGACACTTAATTACATTAGAAAAAGGAGTTGCCTTGGGTTAGTGCCTTAGTGGTTGCTCCACTTATAATTTTTCTCACAGCTAGAATCCAATAGTTTAGAAAAGAGACGATTGCTTTCACCTTTACCAAGTTATCACATACTAACTATGCGACGTATTTCTCTCCCTTTGTCTGTACTTGTCAATTTTTTATGTGTGGGGGGGTTAGTGCTCACATCTTTTGACTTGCTGTCTCTAGCATGTGCAATTTGGCCACTTTGTAAATATGGCACTAAACCATGTGCTTTGCCTCCTTAAAACAAATTCAATTATATGAATCATAAGCAATGGGGACAGGAGTAAGAGATACTGCACCGCGTTTTGGTGGAAAAATGACTTGCAAGAATTTTAGAGCACTACACCCTCTAGAAGCAACTCTCTTTGTTTAAACTCGATCACCTTTAACTCTTTAATGGACAATATAATTTAGCACTATCCCACAAACTTAAATCATCTTTTTATTTAATCCAAGAGTTTTGCAGCATGAGATGGCAAGAAAGATGACATCTTACAGGTTACAAGGACACAAAGCAAGATCTTAAGGAAATAAAGTTCAACAATATTTTTATTGTATAGATCAATTACTATTATTGTATAGATCAATACATATTAGATCAATTACTAATAGTATTTTCAACACAAAATATTAAAGTATAAGTACCGTCACAGTACGAAGTTGGAAGTAGCAAAACAGATCGTGTAGACCTGATGGTAGTTGTGGTATTTAATTGGGAAATAAATAAAAATCACACCAACATGCAAAGACTTTGATCGGTGGAATGGAAACTAAAAAAAACATTCTCATTTTGTTAAATCCTTTAGTTCCTCCATGAGATCTAAAAAAGATCTCATTTTCCTTCTCTAATCTATACTAATAACTTTAAAAACACAAGAATAAAAAAGACATAATAATAATTGATAGTAATAATGATCAGAAAACAGAGGAAAGGGAAAGAGTTGATCCCAATTCTCATGACTAATCTCATTCACACCCTTTCGGTGCAAACCCGACCCGCGAGCTCGCAAGATCATAACTGACCCGAAACCCTTGCTGCTGAATATTACCAATGATGGACAAACCACTCATCGTTCCGGCGAAAGCAAAGCAGAAACTCCCACTGTTGTCCACCGGAATCAAGTAATTCTGTGCCGGAAGGGACACATCAGCACCTTGAAAATGAAGCACTAATGTCGGCACCTTCACTTCCGTCAGACCAGATAAATCAAAGCAAGTATCGAACAACGAAAACTCCGGCGCCTTCTTCAGATGCGTAGCACCAAGCCTAAATGCATCTCTCAGTGCAATGTAAGCAGGTCGAGTCAATCGGGTTACTGAAGTTCCTGAATCAATGATAACTCCGCCGTTTCCGGCGGTGTCGAGTTTGAAGAGCGAGGCGGAGACGCCACGAACTGGAGCACCACCGACACTGATCCCGAGAAGTCCAACGTAATAGAAAGTATCGAGTTTAGGATTTTTGAGAAGTGGAGTGAACCGGGCGGTTCGAGAAACAGCCGAGTCACCAAAAACAACGGAAGACGGTTTTGATGTAGCAGACCGGTCCACAAGACAATAAGAGAATTTCTGATTGAACCGGCGACCGGTTTGGACCGGAAAAGATAATCTACCACGACCAAGACCTAATAAACCAGCAGCACCAACGAAAAGACCTTCGTTATCATGTCCACACCCTAAAGCCACACGCGCCACGCGCGTCTTTCGGAACGTGAGTGTTTCAGTGGAGAAATCACCGAAAGTGAAAGACCCATCGCCGTAAGAAACTTGATACTGACAAACCTTGCTCTTGGTGTTGCAACCAGCAGTGTCGAGTCGCCGGCAAAGAGGAGCACCGCATGGGATTCCGGCGTAGGAACGTGACTTTGTTGGGTCAAAAACCGGATCTGCTTGCGAATAACATTTCCGGCATGGCGCACATTGTAGCCACACCACGTCACTTCCGGTGTCGAGAACCATGAAAACATACCTAGCTGGAGTTCCAACGCCGATGCGAGTGAAATATTCGCCGCTGCCTTGAGAAAGTCCGGAGACTATGGAGCTGCTGAAGCCAGTAGCGGATCTATGGGGACGAGTTTTGTTGAGAGCTGTTGCGAAGGATTTGACTCTGGCAGCATCTCTTTGGAGTCTGAGATGGAAGAGTTGTTGTGGGGTTTTGTCGGAGGAGAGAGTGTCTATGTGGTGTAGCTGAAGGGAGAGTGATTCTTCTTTTGGGTCTTCGGATTCGGGTATGGATAAAGATTCTTCTGATTCTGGCCATGAAAGTGTTGTAGAAGGGTTGGGAAGAGAGCGAATAGAAAGAGTTTGAGTATGTGTGTTAGTGGTGGTTGTTAATGAGAGTGTGAAGGAGAAGGAGATGGCTAATAACAGGAAGAGAAGGGTTTTGTTATTGTTCCCTTCCATTGTTGGAGAGAAAGAAGTGTGATAGTGAAGAAATGAGATGGTGGGGAGTGAATAAATAAATAATGCAATTAGGGGTGCGTGAAGGAAGGCGGTTCTGAGTTGATGACAGTGTGGGCCGTGTGGGGTGCATCACTCAGTGCACTGATTCTGGTCTAACAATATTACTACAAATGTTACACTACCCGTGTAAAAAGTAAATTATTCTTGTTGTTAGTATTATAGTTGGTGTTGTTGGGGTTCGGTTGGATAGCAAATGCTATCCAACGTTACACTACTAATTCCCTTTCTTATTCTAGACTAGATAGACAGTTGAGTTTAATTTCTGCCAATAAATTGTTACTACTACTAACAGGTAACTAGACGTATACCCGTGCGGATAAAGTTAAAAATGTATCTTGAATCAATGTAAAATTGGCAATGTGGTGATTGTTTGATTCTGCTAACATATTTGGTTGACTACGCCACGATATTTATAACGTAACTTACTGTCGAAGAACCGTAAATAAATATAATATCTCGATAACCTCCAACGGCAATTAATAATCGTAACCATGTGCATGTGACAAATAAAGCATAAGAACTCAGAAGCACAATTTAATTCCATATAGTTGCAATACCATTATAAATCGGTTTGGAAGTAATAGAATTGATATGAAAGCAAGGTGAATTAGCATTCAAGATAATTGACATCAGTTCAATCTGCAATTTTGTACTCACGAAATTACAAAGGCTGAATCATCAAAATAATGCCGCAATAGTGCTTTCCATATAAAATTGCAACACCTAGTAAGTTCATCAAAATAGATAAAAGCAACTTAAAGCTTGCCACCAAAAAGACAAAATCTTGGACAATTGTGAAGACGAAACGGCTGACGACATACGTAAAAAACATGGAAAAGATAGCAAAAACTTGAACAGGAGGGATAGTGTTGCAAATTGGAATGGCAATTGGCATTGCAAATGGAAAAACCAGCATTAAGTTATCACCAAAAAGTTCCTTCCAAAGCTAGGAAAAAGATGAAATCAAGTTTTACCTGCAATACATGCAAATAACAGTGTTTATGGTGTGTACAGGAAGATAACTAAATAATCATTTAGATGCTTTATTATAATATTGCAGTATTTACCTTTAACGCAACAGCAACATGTGACATTAAAATGCATTCTATTGCCTTCAATGTTATAAGTACAATCTCATATTGGTCAGCCAAGAAATAGCAGCCTCTATATTGTCATTCACAGCAATAATGTCCTGGACAAACACACAAACATCTTAATATATCAGCTGCAACTGCGAGAAAAATTATAGAACAATATTATTTTCTATTAATTATTAGTTCAACAGCTACCTGTTTATGTGAAAAATTATCGTAAGACACGATGCATCCTTACAAATTGCGGAATACTTCTTTATAAACCACATTTGATGTAGTGGTCATACAATTGCCATCTTCATCCAACAATAATATCTTCAATCCGTTTCTTGATGTAACTCTGGACACCGCAACATATAGTTGACCGTGGGAAAAAACCGGTTGAGGAAGATATATTCCAACTTGTTTCAACGATTGACCTTGACTTTTGTTGATTGTCATTGCAAATGAAACCGAAATAGGAGGTATATTAACCGTGGGAAAGTCTAAATGTTCCTAAATATCTTTCGATATACAACATTTCAGGAAATGTGCCTCAAATTTACATAGAACTGAATGCATAAAATTAACAAACTTAGGTGACATACCATATGCATTGTCAGGTATATCGAGATTTGAGCTACATCAATATCAGTTCTAAATTCTAAGCAATGCAAATCTGCCCCCCAGCCACAACCAATCTTGAAATGCGAATCTGAATCACAAAGAAATTGATTGTTCAATCCCAATTGTGTTCACAATCATTCAACTTGGGACTAACCAAAGGAACTAAAGATATAATTGAAATAAAATATTCAGCAAAAGTAAAAGGAAAACAAAATAAAAAGAGGAAAGAACTAAAGAATAAACGGGCAATGCTCTATTAAGCTTGCCTAATTAGCATACATAAACCCCAAACCTCTTGGCAAATTTAGTGAGGAAAAAAACTGATCAAAATTGGACAGTAAATTCAAGTTATACAATAGTAGTTTCTCATCCAAATCTTCACATTTCAAACTTCAAATTTAAAACGATCTCTTAGGATAGAAAGATGCATGCTGGTATAAGACACTAATCAGTAACCAAATGAACATGTTATTGAGAGCACATAATAAATTAAATATAGGTTCTAAAAGTGGCTTAAAATGAATCATACAAATGGAGAGTTCCAGCCTATTGGTTGGCAATATCGTTACAAAAGCAAAGTAGCACCAAGCACTATCAATCTCAAAATGATCTCACACATTCTCAAGCACTATGTCAATTTCAAGAACATCACACTCATGCTCAAGCACCAAGATAATCCTATATAGTTGTTATCATCACTAAATATAGTGTTGAAAACAATAACAATAAAAATTCAAAACATATAAAATAGGGCTCAATTCACGGGGTACAATACATTTTTTTTATAGAGGAAAGAATAAGCAAAGACTTCTTAATAAAAAAGACAAAGATTTCACTTTGCAATTTATTTGATTGATTGTAAGAATTTCAAGCTCTGTTCTTCTACAAATATCTTCTTATGTAATTTATATATAATCTCAATACTGTCATGAAAATTTGTATGAAACCAACATCGGTGATTGTGGTCTTCTTTTTGGTTCAATTGAAGAAGCCATAAGACTGTGGTCTTAGTAAACGATATTCATTGACTAATTATTCAAGTTTAGTGTAGTTTCATTTCCCATTCTTGCTTACTATAGAAGTATGTATCAGAAAAGTGAAGTGCATCAGAAGAAGGTACAGTGTAAACAACTCACAATGCATTGTCGCAAATTCAGTAACAGCAAGAACTAATGAAGTCAAATACACACTTGCAGTACGCACCACAGGAATATCAAACAGAGATTTATTGTTTGGGAGGAGAGATTCCTAATTATTCATTACTCCTAAGCACCCTGTCCAATTAGACGGCACCAGGAACGAAGGGCTGAGTTTAACACCGTATCGAGCGGCTATTACCCTTGTGGCTATCTGAACAATGAAAATAATACAGCCATAAAACAATTTAAACCTGACATCTATACATTAAAGCACAAATCATCCATACATTAAAGCACAAATCAATTTCATGGTTCAACGCATTCCACAAATATACAGTGAGTGAGAAGCACTCCTTTCTATGAACATCTATACATTAAAGCATAAATCATCCATATGAAGGCACCATGATACAGAAAACTACAATAAAAAACGTAGCAAATTAAACACTTTCATCTAACCATATGTTTAACTACATGAACCTTCAATGCTAGAGTAGGTTAAGGTAGAAGGCATGAATTCAAATAACTACATAAGGCAAGTGAATGGCAGAAAAACACACAAAGGTTAAAACCAAATAGCCATGTATGTAAAATAGCCATGATACCTCACATTGTTGAATCTTCCAAGATTAGTATATTATATTATAGTTTTGCAATGACATTGTCAAATGAAATGCATGTGAGGGTAAGAAAAATTCTAGTTAACCTTGATCAAATTGTACAACACAATGCAAAGTAACTTATCTCCATTGATCAATCATAAATTCAAGTAAAAAATAGAAGAAATGAAAATACCTAATGCATGACCTAACAGAAACAAACGATTTAGTTGCTATATGTCAATTTCACAGCAAATCATACATGCTTAGCGATGTAGTTTGAATGATAGAAGATTGCAAGTAGTGCAAATTCAGAGTCACTTATTCTATTTTAGCCAAAAATTAAAACTTGTCACTATGATATTGGACTATGATATAAGTAGTGAAAATTCCAAATGTTTTTTTTAAAAAAAAAAAACATTGCTTGAAAAACCATGTTATAGGCCAAAGTTCATATAAGCAAACAATCAAACAGCTTGGGGCTGCAAAGGTAAAAAGAAACAAAAAATTGATTTGAGAGAGTATGTTGTCTATTATGCAAAACTCATACATATGACACAATAAGCAACACATAGTAGTGTTATGAATTCAAAAACATTCCAGCAACCTGATTCTTACACCAGGAACCAAAAAGATAATGAAGAAGTAAAGTACCTTCAACCAAAAAGGATGAAAACAAAAACATTCCAGTTTCAATGCTTACACCTCATACATTCATAAAGTTGCATATCCGCTGCACTAATCTTTACATTTTAATTGCTAAAGCTACTTTGCCACTAAACCTTCACATGAAAAAAAGAAAAATTACTTCTATTTGCAAAATCCCAGTACAGAAACTCCTAAATTGACAAACAAACCAAACCCCTGTTTTATCTTGGTTTTCGGGTGTCAAACATTGATTACGTTTGAACCTTTTTAACCGGTGATATCTCATTTTTTCTTGGGAAGGGAAAAAATAAGCAAAACCCTTGAGAATCGAGGTCCGGGAGTTGTTTTCGCTACGGGAAGGTGTTAGGCACCCATAACGACTATAGTATCCCATAGGAACCGTCTTTACTTTCTACACGCGCTTTATTTTTAAATGCTATTTGAAAATTGATATTTACACCTAAGATTTACTAAGTCAAGAATTGGAGGGAGAAGAAAGTGTTTGAATTTTTATTTTATTTGAATTGAAGGAATTTGGATTCCTTGCCTACGTACCCTTTTAAGGGATCAAATCCACCGTAGTTCTCTTCCAAAAAAATGTTTTTGTTTTTGTGGGTTGATTTTAAGTTTGAAAATTGAAATTTTTAAGAATGAGAGAGAGAGGCCTCAAGGGCATAAGATTGTGAAATTGTGAGGTTGAATTAGTGATTTTGAAAAAAAGAGTCAATTATGATTAAGATTCATTGAAATTTTGATTAAGAAAATAAAAGAGAAAATCAATGGGGTTTTGGACCCCAAGGTTTATTAAGAAAATCACTTGAGTGATGTTGTTCATGTTTTTCGGAAAAGAGAGTTTTTTCTAAGTTTCAAAGTTCATAGACATACATCTAAAGCATTCAATCCTAAACATACATCTAAACATGCATACCCTAGCCATACATCTAAAATATTTATGTGATGTGTGTGCATGTGTCGGTGCTTGTGTTGGTGTACATCATTAGAGTCCATTGTCCTTTACATCATTGGCCTAGATACATTCTATGGTCTTGCAAGAAATTAAAAAGCATAAGAAAAACATTACAAAATTCCTAAATCTTTACATTTTAACTCTTGGTAAAATTTAAAGTGCAAGAAATAAGATGAAGGAGGAGAGGAAGTATGGAATGCTTATGAATGAATGAAACATGAAGTAGAGTGGTTAGTGAAAATAAGGCATAAAATGATAGAAAGATAGGCAAGGAAATACTAAACAAAGAATAGTACAAATGACAAGAATAAAGTGTCAAAATGTAGTAAAAATTCATCATAACCTCTCAATAAGTACATGACCTATAATTCTCCTATCATAAGCAATTTTCAAAGACTTCATTGTGCCATGAGTGTGAGAATTATAGGGCATATTCAAGTCAAGGATCATGACATATTTTTAGGTACACTTAGCACTTTATTTTCACATACACACATTTACATGACTTGTAAAACAAGAAACTAATTACACATACTCACATGCAGCAAGAAACACATACAAACAGTAGCTAAAACTTCACAAAATCATATGGTATAGGTCACAAACATTTATCAAGAAATTGGAACTAGAATCAAGCAAATTTTCACAAATTTTTTAATACAAAACACCACAAAATAACAAGAAATTCCTCACATTATTATTTCCAAGTTTTAATATGCAAAAATCATCACAAAAATACCACAAAACTATCAAGGAATGTGTATGAAAATTGTTAGAATTTTTAAAGAATTTTTAGACACAAAAACATATAAGACTTCACAAATTTTGATAAACATAGTAAACATTTAACTAAAAAAAATACCACATATATTTTTTAATCAAGATTTATCACAAAAATATCAGGAAAATGATCAAGAACACATAGGAAATTTTTTAGGATTTTTTACAAGAATTTTAAGCAAGACAGGGGTGTAAACAACAAGAAATAACAAGAATACACAGGAGAGGGGGGGTACGCATAGCAAAACGTCACACATGGCAGGTTTGGGCTGAAAGGAAGAGATGGATCAGGCTGAATCCATGGGTTATGGGTCAGGCCATGGGCTGAACCGGTTCATTGGCCTATATAAGGCCTTGAACCGGTTTTGGTTCACTTTTAATCTCTATTTCTCTCTCTAACTTCGCCTCTCTCTCTCTAAAGGCTCCTGAGCTCTGCAACTTGCAGGCCGAAGAAGACGACCGGAGTTCTCTCCGACGCGGTGGCTGGCGTTAGCGCCGCCACGCCGGAGTTGAAACTTCGTTGTTTCTTGAAATTTTTTACATCATTAGATCGTCTTCTTCGTCCTAAGTTCAAAAATGATGTTCGTTTTCCTCAAAACCTAATAGATCGGTGTAGATCTACATCTAAACTTTTGTGATTACGACGTTTTCTTGAATCTGTTCAAATCTAAACAGTTACTCTTCAATCTACACCGTTCTATTGTTCTAATTATGATATGCAACTGAATACTGGAAACGAAGGAGGAATACGAATTTACCTGCGCTTAACTGGAGATTTGACGGAGATTCTTCGGAAAACTTCGTAATCTTCCTCGTTTCCTCTGGTAAGTGTTGCAATGTTGCTGGAAAATGAACCGGTGAATTTCTCCTTCTCCTTCTCTGGCCTAATCCCTTTCCTTCGATTCCTCTTCTTCTCTTTCTCACTGTGATCGTACGATCTGTGCTTGAATTGCAGTGATTGGTATTCGATGATGATGATTCAGTTGAATCTCTGAGAATCCACACTCAAATTCGTCGCAATTGAACATTTCTCATTGATTCTGGAAATTAGGGTTTATACGTGATTTTGTGAATTTCTTGTTTTCTTGTGAAATTGGACCAATCTTGATGATTGTGATGGTTCTGTGGTGTTGAATTTGGCGTGAATTGAATGGATTTGAACGGTTTTGTGATGGATTGTGTTTCTGGAAATTCAGTTAGGGTTTGTGTTCTTCATACTGTTCTTGAGAATTCTGGAATTTTCTGAGCTTTGATCCTTGAGATCAGAGAGAGAAATTTGAGAAGTGTTTTTGTGATGTGACCTTGAATGATTCGTGGTGATGACACTGTGCAGTAAATGCACTATTTATAGCATGCCATGTGTGATCCTGAACCAATGAGGAAATGCCACCTGGATTTGGACTGAGACTGGCTCGGCCTTGCTGGGTTGTGACTTGAGGGCCATTCTGCAATTTCCAGGACTTAAAGGACTGATCTGCAAAAAAACATTAAGGACCAATCTGCAATTCTTTAAGACTTTGGGACTGGAATGCAATTGACCTAAAAAAAAGGACTAAAACCAAAAAGTTGACCTAAAAGACTTAAAATTTAAAATTAAAACCTAAAAAGAAATTAAGGTGAAACAGAGGGACTAAAATGCAAAATGACAAAAAGGACTAAAAAGTAAAAATAAAATAAAATGGGTAAAAAATGTAATTTGAAAATAACGTAAAGAGAAACGATTAAAAATGACAAAACGGACTAAAATGAACCAATTACTTAAATGAGGTACTTTAAAGTAACCTCTCTCTGCCAAAATTTCGTGTGAAATGACCAAAATGCCCCTGGGGACCAAAATGACTCAAAATGACTCTGATGCAATTTCAAAATGATTTTTATCATGAAATTAAAGCAAGAGTTTATTCAAACTAATTGAAAAGACTCAGAGACAATTTTTAGAAATTTAACAGAGTTTTAACACATGAAAAGACTAAAATGCCCCTAGGGGCTAAACTGACTTAAAAATGACTTCAAATGCAATTCTTAAAATGGATTTTGACATGGAATTGAAATAAGGACTTATTCTAACCAGTTGAAAAGACTCAAACAATTTTTAAAGGGTTAGCAATTAGGGTAAGCATGTTTGCAGCCATTAGATATAAGGGATTAATTAATTAATTAAAGGTGGCATTTAGGGTGGGAATGGGAAAGAGTTTCCCACCATGGGAAAGATTTTTTAAATCATTAGATCTAATCAAGTACACAATTTTACCATGTTCTCTACATACTAGATTTTTTTTATTAGTCAATTTAAAAAATGAAAAAATAGGATTGAGAAAGGTTAATCTCCGACCATCTTCCCCAAAAACCAAATCTTCGCCGGTGACTCCATCTCCAGTCAACTTCTCAACAAAACTCTGATTCATGCTTCAGCAATCCTCCCTCCCTTAGTTGGTGCCGCAACCGTCACCGAAATCCGACCAATTTTCGATGACAATACCAGAGATCCATTCATCGACGATGGATTGAAGTGTATCGTCGCCCATAAACTCACCACCACTTTCACCATCGATGACATATTTGCGAACCACCACATCTCAAACTACCACTTTGCCGTCGTCAAAAAAGCAAGATATTCAATCTGGAAGAAGTTATGGAGGTTGCCAGAATTGTAATCGGAGGTCAAGTTTCACTGGAAAGCAAGATATCTTAGATAAGAGAATCTCCTTGCTCATCAATTCACAAAGAACAAGTTCCTTGACAATTCAATTGCAAACAGGACCGATGAGCAAGGAGCAAATACATTGGCAATTTGCAACACAATAAAAATATAATTTAATTTAATTTAATTCAATTGCTACAGTAAAAAATGAGTCATCTAATGTGTTCGCATCTTGGGGATTTTTTTTCATCTTCTTCCAATTCGTGTTGCTTCTTCTGATATTACCAGTGGTGAAAGTGGTTGCGGGTGATGTTGTTGTTGGTGGTGGGCATGGAGAAGAGAGAAGGGTGGGAGGGTGGGTGAGGTTGAAGACAAAGTGAAAAAAGATATAATGTGGGCAGACTATAATATGATTAATGTTTCTCTTTGATCTAATGGTTTAAAAAAAATTTCCCATGGTGGAAAACTCTTTCCCATTCCCACCCTAAATGCCACCTTAATTAAATAGATGGAAGTGTTTACTTGTGTTTACTTTTTGAAATAAAAGAGGGTCCAAGTTCGAAGAAGAAAATTACACATATTAGGTATTGGGATGAAATATCTCTACACGATTGACTAATAACAAAGATCCTCTCCATTTATAAAAATAAATGGATGAAACAATTTGGATAAGAGATAGAGACATAAAATTGATAGTGGGTTCTACCATTAAGTGAGTCATACCATCATTAATTACTTATTACTTTTTTGTGTGTTTTTATCTCTCTAAATGAAGAAGATGATAAATGGAGAGAATCTTAAATGATTAACAATCTATGTTGGTTAATAACATTGCTGCCATATATATCGTATACGGTTCCAATGGGGTGGCACTTGGGTGCCTTTACCTTTGGGTGAATTTAGTGCATTTTAGAGGAGAGAGAATGATAATTAAATGATTAAAATAAATTATTTAGATGAGAGAAAATGAATCGTTTAGAGAGAGATAGGAACAAAGGAACCAAAGACATCAAAGTGCTCCCCGTTCCAATGGTTCATTTTTATTTTAATTAATGGCAGTTTAATGGTTCATTTATGATAGATATAACAACAATGTTATTCAATTCAACTAGCTATTAATGATGTATTTCCATAATATTTAAAAGTTTTTTGTTAACATGTGCAAATTTACATAGTATGTTAAGAAGTTTAAATTGGTAAGTTTGCATTGAAACTTGTAGATTGATATTAAATATGTATCTTTTTCATAAATAATTTGTGTTTTTCAATAAAAAGTTTTTCATTTTAATGTTATTCTAACATGTGCAATGTTGCACATGTTAGACAAACCCTATTTTAAATTATAAAAGGGTAAAAATGAAATAAAAAGTGGTAAGTTATAAGTCAAAAGCTATTTGAAACTAGAACATCGACCCGTGCGACGCACGGGTCCAACCAACGAAGAAAAGCGACAAATAAGTTATATCGTCTAATTGGGTTGTAATTTAATAGTTCCATAAGGAATATGATGTATTACATAATTAGTATTAAGTTGACATCGTTAGAGTATGACATCATTAAAGTACAAATAAGAGACATGAACAATTTATGCAAACACGTTCTTGGATTTACATGGACAATTTACAAAGCAAATTTTTACTACATTAGAATATATAACTATCTTTGATTTTTATAAACTCTAAATGGGAATGAAGATAGTGGAGGTCAGATGTTTGAGACATGCTAACCTCTAAGGCTTAAGAGAGGTTACACGTTCATTCAACATTATGTTACTTAAAATAAATGGTTTCAGACATATACATTCAATCATAGTCAGGTGTGCTTTAAACCATATGACCAACTAACTTACATTAAAAAAGGATAAATAATGATAGAAAAGTATCTTGGCCATTTTCGGATTGAAATTCCATATGGATGCATGTTAAAATCATAAAATAAGTTGAACTTTATAAAACTTGATCGTACTATTAATGTATCCAAACTGAGTTGAACTTGTTCAAATTTGAGTATGTGATGTAGGTGACCTGCTTAAACTATATATTATGTGATGTCCGATAATTGTTAACTTATAGCTTTGCTTCTATCTTAGCCTGTTTGATGTCTTATAACTTTGCTTCTATCTCTTAAAATCATAAAATAAGTTGAACATATTTAAATTTGAGTATTAACGATGTATCCAAACTTTGTTTAACTTATTTAAATTTTGTTTACGCTATGTCAGCGCATAAATTTTTTTGTCTTTTATATTTTCTTCTAACACTATATCAGATGGAATAATTTGCAAATTATCTTCAAAATAAAGGTGGACATATAACTTAACGCAAAAAAGACATATTCATTAGATTTTCTGAGGATAAGGAAACATCTTACACGTTACTGAAAAC
Source organism: Medicago sativa (assembly GCF_051527215.1). NCBI lineage: Eukaryota > Viridiplantae > Streptophyta > Magnoliopsida > Fabales > Fabaceae > Medicago > Medicago sativa. Next base: position 104,261,592 of record NC_140755.1, read on the forward strand.
ATAAAACAAAAATACATCTCTAAATCATCATTGGTAAGTCTGAGATTAAAAACAGAAACAACTTAAAAACATATAAGAAAAATACATAGAACTAACCACATCTGAATCTCGTGTAATACAATTAAAATTCGGTTTTATCTACAACTTGAAAAACCCCAATTAGAAATTTCTAAAACATGGATTGACTCAAAGAAAATATGGTGTATCTAGAATACCTCAAAAAAAAACACACACATTTCATTGACTATGCTGACCCGTGAGAGGGTGAAGATGATTTCTGCTGAGGGGGTTAAGCTTTAATAACAAGAGATAAATGTGAGCATATGAATGACATTCATTGCGTGACAAAGGGTTAGAAGGTCAAATGTTAGAATTTATTGTGTGGTAAAAGAGTATTTAAAAGATTGATCTTAAAGAAGAAGGTCAAACAATTGCATTTAAATGAGAAGATTTTTTTTGGATTTGATGTGAATGAAATTCATTGAGTGACAAAGGGGTGAGAAGGTCAAATGTTAGAATTTATTGTGTGGTAAAGGAGCATTTAAAAGATTGATCTTAAAGAAGAATGTCAAACAATTGCATTTAAATGAGAAGAGAATTTTCAGATTTGATATGAATAGTAAAAGTGCATTTAATGAATGGCAAAGGAGTGAGAAAGTCAAATGTGAGAATTTGAAATGCTTTAAGAACATTTAAATGAGAAATTCAAACAATTGAATTTGAAATGAATGACATTTATTGCATGACAAAGGGGTGAGGAGGTCAAATCTGCGAATTTATTGCGTTGAAATGGGAGGGAAAAGCTAGGTAAAAATTAGGGTTAGGGATTGCTTGACCAGACAAACTTTAGAAACAAAGATAATTTGACTTGAACCATATTATTTTAATTTGCAATATCGTTTATTTTTAAAAAAAAAATTATTTAATGCATTTCTTTTATTTGAACCGTGTTTATTTTTTTGAAACCTTATTATTGAAAATTTGCAACCATATTATCTTATTTTCCAACCGTGTTCTATATTGAAATGTTGCAACCATATTATTTTATTTTCCAAACAACTGTGTCCTTAAATGAAATGAATTGCCAAACAACCTGAATTTAAATGAATTTATGGTGTGTATTAAGGGTTTAAATGAAATGAATTGTCAAACAACCTGAATTTAAATGTATTTATGGCGTGTATTAAGGGTGAGGAGGTCAAACCTGCAATTAATGCGTTAGAAATGGGAGGGAAAATGCTAGGTTAATTTTAGGGTTAGAGTTAACTTGACCTGACAAGCTTTAGTAAGTAAGATAGTGTATAAAACCAGTAAAATAATCTATAAGTTCGTAATGAAAATATAATTACTAAACAAGTTTTTTTTGTTATACGCGCTTCTAAGTTATAAGCTTGTTTATATGTTTGCCAAACAGTGCCTAATGGTCCTTAAAAAAAAAAAACAGTGCCTAATGGTACACGTACATGCTGATAAAGTTTGTGTTGCAATAGCATTGCCGGTAAAAGAATATGAACATCATAGTTGTTATTTTTAGCTTTAATACCATTTAACTAGCTATGGTTTGTGTTACAATAACATTGCCCATAAAAGAATATGGACATTACAGTAGTTATTTTTAGCTTTAATATCATTTAACTAGCTAATGGTGGTGGATATGAGTTAGCTCTTTTTGGAGGGAGATATAAGTTAGTTTTATTAGTAACTTTATTGGTGAAGTTCATTATTTTAGGAACTTTGTTGAAAAGTGGTGCTTGGGGATAGTGGAAGTGCAAGACCAGTGCCCCTTTGGGTTATTGCTGTTGTGCAGTGAATTGGAAGCATTATTGTATTCTCAATTCCTCGTAACTTCACATAAATTCTTTGAGTTGGAAATGCTGAAAATACCTTCGTTTTTTTTGGTAGAAATAAAGGAGCAAGTTTCACACAAAAAAATAAAAATAAAAATCTCAAAGAAAAAAACACCTCTCAAATCCGCCAACACAAAAAACCGGATTCTAACAATCTAATTTGAGATTTGTCCCTTATAAAAAAAATTAATTGCAGATCTATTGTTTTGTTTTTTTGGTTTTTAGCTTATGAAAGTTCATAATTAATTCGTCTCTTATAAAAAAAATCTAATTTAACGTGAAAGGTTGTATTTTAACGTTTCCTAGGTCACTTTTCTAAACTTTATGTCAACAACTAAAAATAAAAGGTTAAAAATATGAAAATTTTCAAATTAAATTGTTAGAATCTGTTTTTTAGAGTCACTTGTTTCGCATATGGTCAATTTGAACAATCAATCTAAAAATTAATTAAATTACTTCGTAGATGTGTGATTGGTTATTTTGTTTGAAAGGGACTATGTGAGAATCGGGGATTTTTCTACAAAAATTGTAATGCCATAATCTTGCTGTTATCATTATATGATAAAAAATGAAAGACAAAATCATATCTCTCTCTCTCTCTCTCTCTCTTCCGAGTTAAGATCTTCTCCATTTGTTAAAAATAGGGTTAATTAAGTTTTTGGTCCCTATAAATATCTGCAGTTTTGTTTTTAGTCCCTATAAAAACAAATCACACTTTTTAATCCCTACAAAAATTTTCGTTAGTGTTTTTAGTCCCTGTTAAATTAAAATTTGTTTAATTATGATTAAACTTCTAAATTTTTGAAGGGTTAATTAAGTTTCTAGTCCCTATAAAATAGCGACCTTGTAAGTTTAGTCCCTACTTAATTTTAATAGCATTTTTAGTCCCTAATTTTGTTTTTCTGCACTGAGTATTTGTCCCTACTCAATTCAAATTTGTTTAATTTATGCTTAAACTCTTAAATTTTTGAACAATTTTTTGCAGACATGTTTAGAACATTACTAAAAGTTCGTCCGCAAAAAATTATCGCAAAATTTGATTTCTACATCCAGATTTTATTACTTTTTATCTTTAACTTTTGTCGTTTTAAAAAATTCATATTTAATTCATTTCATGTCAGAAAATTCTAAATTTTAGTAAACGAACCTTTCATAGTGTTCTAATCTTGTCTCAAAAAAATCGTTCAAAAATTTAAGAGTTTAAGGATAATTAATCAATCTTTGTTTTAGCAGGGACTAAAATTATAAGTAAATTTTTTTTATAGGGACTAAAAATGCTATTAAAATTAAGTAGGGACTAAACTTACAAGGTCGCTATTTTATACGGACTAGAAACATAATTAACCCATTTTTGAAAGATTTTTTTACATACATGTTCATAACATCGTAAGACACTCTTTTATAAAATCTTGGGTTAATTAAGTTTTTAATCCTTATAAATATTCACAGTTTTGTTTTTAGTCCCTACAAAATAAAATCACACTTTTTAGTCCCTGTGACATTTTCCTTAAGCATTTTAGGGACTAAAAATGCTGATGAAAAATTTTATAGGGACTAAAAATACCGATGGAAAAATTTTATAGGGACTAAAAATGCTGATGGAAAATTTTATAGGGACTAAAAAGTGTGATTTTATTTTGTAGGGACTAAAAACAAAACTGTGAATATTTATAGGGACTAAAAACTTAATTAACCCTTAAAAATAAATAGATAATGTCATTTGGTGAGATATAAATACAGTACAAAAAAGTAAATAGTGGGTCCACAACTATTAAAGAAATTGAAAGACTGATAAATGGATATGATCTTGACTTCTCTCTTTCTTTTTGATATGAGACACATGAGATGTACAAAGATACAAACGTAGAGAAATATATTATTGCACTTTTGTGACATGTTGTCGCATGATATTAGCCTATTCAAAGGCAACACGTGGCAATACAATTTAAATGTTTTAAACATAAAAATATATGAAAGAGATAGAAAAAATAATTAAACTGACTTATATGTCATAATTAAATTAACTAATGTCACTGATATTCTCACCTTAATGATACATAAGCGGAGTCCGAGAATGATAATGAAAATGAAACATAAATATTTTAATTGTTAACTTGTGAAAGGATAATATTCATGTTTCTAAAATCTTGCATAACATGCTCCCCAATGTGAATGTTTATAACATGAATCTGTTGATGTTATGGCCGGTGACGATCCCGCCAATCACTCTACTATGGGCACATGGAATGCAGCTTATAATATCTTAAGATATTTCCTACTGATGATAAATGAATAAAATAGAAAGGAAAAAACTACACTATAGGAAGCTTCTTTCGGAGTATCTTTTTGTTTTGTGTCTTAGTCACGACAAATAATGGTTTCAATTTCAATGTGACTTTCTTATCGTGTAAAAAGGTTAAGCAAAACCACGTATGTGTTCTGCAATCTGGTGTTTCTCCTTTCCTCATGCCTATTGATTTCATATCGGAGATTGTTCTTTAACCATCTAGCAACTGCTTACAGGTCCTATTGAACGGCAACTAACTACTGTTTATTACTAAACCGTAGTTAATTATCATTCGACATTGTATAAATTGATTAAACATATAATTTAAAAAGCTCCGCAAACAATAGTTAATTATCGTATGAGGTATTTTGGTAATTTGAGTTGTTTGCGAGCAATTGTTAGATACTTAAAGAATAACTTTCATTTATCTTTAAAAAAAAACTTTCTTTCATATCTTTTACACCCGAAATCTGTTTTGGATTGCACCCATCTCAAACTCTTTTACGTAGAAAACGTTTTATGTTCTCAGGAACATTTTATAACCTAGGAGAAAATTTAATAAAACTGCAACAAACATAAAAATACATATTTCTATCATTTTATTTTCAAAAATCTACAAAGATAACAATATTGAAACGAAAATAGTATATATTTTTCTTAAAAAATACATTATGCACGTGGTTACCCTCTTCAATGACGATAAATGATTCAAGAGCCGTGTCTATTAAATTGAGGTAGTAACTAAATATGCATTTAGTTATTAAAACTGTAAGAGTCGATCAAAGCAATATCTCAAATATGTTAAAAGAATAATTTACTCCTTTAATTTGAAAAATATTATTGTTGAATCTACTCAGAAATAGGAACATGGGATCCATTTTGAATAATTGTCAAATTTTGTTATCAACTTATTGTAATAACTCTTATGTTGAGAATGTTGAGTTTTTTTAGAAGAGTGATTAATACGAGTATTTGTAAGAGCATCCACAATGGTAGTTCCCTAACAAAGACTCTTTAAATGGACTCCACGTGACACATCACTTATTTATGCCTAACCAATGAAAACATGACACCTCGTAAGCAATTTAAAAATAAAAATAAAAATAAATCATTAAAAATATGACCAGCTTGTCGCTTAAGGCTTGATATATCACCGCCTATCACCGTCACTAGTTTATACACATCCAGCATCCTGCCTCATTAAACGTATCACCGACAACAACAAAAATTAGGCCGCGCCTGAATTCCTCTGTGCCTAATCTTATTCTGTCAACACAGCTGATGAACCAAACCTCTTCCACTGCGTCGAGCCCTGGAGGGGGTCCTATGAGATACTTGCCGCATCGGCACATAAGCGTAGAACATTGTCAGACCTCTTCAATTCGATGATAGCAATAAAAGAAAAATCCAAATCGAAATCTCGAAGCCGATTTGAGAAAATACGATTTTGAAATCACGGATTTCGACAGCAGCAACACTACCTACTAAGATTTTGGAAGAGATGACGTCAATGAAAGAGTTTACAGTCTGGAATTGCACGGCAGAAATAAATCAAAGACAAATTTCAGCAAGAGATTGTGAAATGGAAGCGGACGGAGGTTGTGTACTGTACTGCGGTTTTATTTTTTTGTTTCTGTTTTAATTTTAATGAGGTGTTGTATTTTCATTGGATGTATGTGAATATGACGTGTTGCGTTCGACTCCATGCAAGAATTTCTCCAGCATCTTTTATATTTGTATATCTATAGACTATAATTCTTCTATATAAAATAACTACTTTTGCTGACTTTTCTCTTTCAAAATTAACCACAATTTTCGTTATAAATAACACATAACAAATAACATATATATTCCTTCAGAAAAAAAAATATATTATATATTCAAAAAATAGATACAAATAAATTTAAATATTAAAAAAGGTAACAAACTCAATTCTTATATGTATGCAACATGGAGTATCAGTTTTTTTTCTAATCTATTATCCATAAAAAAAGATAATGGTTTGGAGTTAATTCAAAATTTTAAAAAAAATGTAACAAACACGATACGATTAAATGTCCATTTTTTTTCTTTATCATTTAAAAATTGTAGATCGAGTATATCTTCTATACTATATACTTCCTCCGGTCACATTTATAAGCAAAAAACAAGTTTTTAGGTACATTGAATAATTAATGTATCTGACCTATAAATGTGACCAGATACATTAATTATTCATTGTACCTAAAAAATAGTTTTTTGCTTATAAATGTGACCAGGGGAAATATAAAGATAATACATGAGTTTGACCCGACTTTTTTCTTACCTATTTTACCCTTCATTTATACTATTTTATTTATTAATTTATTTATCCTACATTTATATTATTTTAAATTTTAATTAAAAAAAATTAAATTCCATCAAAATAGGAATATCTCATCACATTGTGAATGTATATCCTCTTTCGCTATAATCAATTTCGTTAGTGTGTGACGTTTTATATATATATATATGTGTGTGTGTGTGTGTGTGTGTGTGTGTGTGTGTGTGTGTGTGTGCGCGCGCGCGCGTGTGCGTGCGTGTGTTAAAAGTAATATTTAATACAAAAATTATCTACCAATTGTTAAAGATCATAAAATAAAAAAATAATATTGAAATGATACAAATGTAAATTAATTTTTTATGTTTACAAACTTTGATTACACACTACTTGTCTTAATATATTTAGAACAACCGATATCGAATTAGATTGATAGGAATCAGAAGGTAAAAAAGCCTGGTTAGTGCTGCAAACTCGCAGACACAGAAAGGAAGAGTAAGGTCCAAGTATGCACAAAATTATTAACAATTATTTAGCAACAACCTAGTTCATGAGAAACAACCTAGTTCACTTCGCCAGCAGCAGCTTTCAACATCTTGGACCATAAGGCTCGACGATCCTTAATGACATCACGCCTAATGAAATTGTTAGGTGAAAGGTAGTCCTCAGGAGCAATCATCCCAGGATCACTGGAATAGACATTGTTCAATTCAAATACAACAACAGTTAAAAATGAAATAGACTTAGTTCAATTCAAAATACAGCAACAGTAACAATGAAAAACAACATACATTTGCTCATAGTTAACACCTGAATCAGCAACTCCAGCTTTGAAGGTGTTCATCGATGCATTCAATTCAGATCGGATATCTGCAACATTAAAAACAGGGAAATGCAATTAAAATAAAAACTAACCCAAGATTTACCTTCCAAAACAAACTCATACACCCATAAATTTAATAAAAGTATGTTTTTACTGTCAACAAAATAAAGAACAAAACAATTTCCATAAATAACAGAGTACTGTTTTAAAGTTGTTCTACTTATGTCAATATAAAAACCTCTCCTCCTTCATTGTGTATGATGCATGGTTGCTTTTTGTGAAGATCATTTGCTAAAATCAAATGCAACATATCAAACTCTTTAATCATTTTGTTTTGTCCAACTGTTTTATGATAGATTTGTGCAAAATGGTTCAACACGCATTATTTGCTGCGACCCAGATACATTACTTACCTCTTCTAATATTTAGGAAAAATAGGAGTTAAGGAAGTTGGAATAAACTAAGTTGAAACAAATTTAATTCATCAAACAAAATGAAATGTAAATTACACGGTGGAATTAGAAGATTAAGGGGTAGTAAAAGTACACTCGTAAATATAAGGTTATCAACAACAATTTAGCAACAACCTAGTTCATGAGCAACAACTTAGTTCATTTTGCCAACAACAACTTTCAACATCTTGGACCAAAAGGCTCGACGATCCTTAATGGCATCACGCCTAATGAAATTGTCAGGTGAAAGGTAGTCCTCAGGAGCAATCATCCCAGGATCACTGGAATAGACATTGTTCAATTCAAATACAACAACAGTTAAAAATGAAACAGACTTCGTTCAATTCAAATACATCAACAGTAAAAGTGAAAAACAACATACATTTGCCCATAGTTAACACCTAAATCAGCAAATCCAGCTCTAAGGTTGTTCATTGAAGCATTCAATTGAGACCGGAGATTTGCAACATTAAAAACAGGGAAACACAATTAAAATAAAAACTAACCCAAGATTTACCTTCCAAAACAAACTCATACACCCATCAATTTAATAAAAGTATGTTTTTACTGTCAACAAAATAAAAAACAGAACAGTTTCCATAAATAACAGAGTAGTGTTTTAGAGCTGTTCTACTTATGTCAATATAAAAACTTATCCTCCTTCATTGTGTATGATACATGGTTGCTTTTTTGTGAAGATCATTTGCTAAAATCAAATGGAACATATTAAACTCTTTAATCATTTTGTTTTGTCCAACTGTTTTATGATAGATTTGTGCAAAATGGATCAACACACATTATTTGCTGTGACCCAGATACATTACTTACCTATTCTAATATTTGAAAAAAATAGGAATTAAGGAAGTTGGAATAAACTAAGTTGAAACAAATTTAATTCATCAAACAAAATGCTAAATTAACTATATATTTACGAATATATAAGCATCGGATAAAACAAGAGAAATTGTAGCTTCATATGAATTTCAAGTTACAAAGGCATGGATTTGAGAACAAAAATAAAAGAGAATGAAATATAAATTACACAGTGGAATTAGAAGATTAAGGGGAAGTATAAGTACACTCATAAATATAAGGTTATTAACAACTATTTAGCAACAACCTAATTCATGAGCAACAACTAGTTCATTTTGCTAGCAGCAACTTTCAACATCTTGGACCAAAAGGGACGATCCTTAATGGCATCACGCCTAATGAAATTATCAGGTGAAAGGTAGTCCTCGGGAGCAATCATTCCAGGATCACTGGAATAGACATTGTTCAATTCAAATACAATAACAATTAAAAATGAAATAGACTTAGTTCAATTAAAGTACAACAACAATAAAAATGAAAAACAACATACATTTGCCCATAGTTAACATCCGAATAAGCAAATTCAGCTTTAAAGTTGTTCATTGAAGCATTTAATTGAAACCGGAGATCTGCAACATTAAAAATAGGGAAATGCAATTAAAATAAAAACTAACCCAAGATTTACCTTCCAAAACAAACTCATACACCCATAAATTTAATAAAAGTATGTTTTTACAGTCAACAAAATAAAAAACAAAACAGTTTCCATAAATAACAGAGTAGTGTTTTAGAGTTGTTCTACTTATGTCAATATAAAAACTTCTCGTCCTTCATTTTGTATGATACATGGTTGCTTTTTTTGTGAAGATCATTTGCTAAAATCAAATGCAACATATCAAACTCTTTAATCTTTTTGTTTTGTCCAATTGTTTTATGATAGATTTATGCAAAATAAATCAACACACATTATTTGCTGCGACCCAGATACATTGCTTACCTCTTCTGATATTTGGAAAAAATAGGAATTAAGGAAGTTGGAATAAACTAACTTGAAACACATTTAATTCATCAAACAAAATGCTAAATTAACTATATATTTACGAAAATATAAGCATCAAATAGAATAAGAGAAATTGTAGATACAGATGAATTTCAAGTTACAAAGGCATGTATTTGAGAACAGAAATAAAAGAGAATAAAAAGTAAATTACACGGTGGAATTAGAAGATTAAGGGAAAGTAAAAGTACACTCATAAATATAAGGCTTAATAGCAGTTTTGGCCCCCTAACAAAATAAATTACAATTTAGCTCCCTAAGTACTGCCCCTTTTGCAGTTTTGGCCCCTATGTCAATTTTGACCAAGTCAATGCTGATGTGATGCCACATGTGTAATTTTTTTAATTATTAAAAAATAAAAAATTAAAGTAATTATTTTTTAAATTAAAGTAATTATTAAAATAAAAAAAATTACACATGTGGCGTCCACATCAGTATTGACTTGGTCAAAATTGGTCTGGGGCCTTTTGCAGTATTTAGGGGGGGGGGGGGGGGGGGCTGAATTGTATTTTATTTTGTTAGGGGGTCAAAACTGCTATTAAGCCTAAATATAAATAGGAGAATAGTAGTCTTAGAAGGAAGCACACAATGCAACAATTTATGACTCTCTCTCTCTCATAACAGAGTTTAAATACCGTTAACCCACAGGGGTGGTATCTGATAGTTAGAAATAAGGGAGGTGACTACTTGATTGAAAAATAGAGGGGTGTGAGCGACATTTTAATAAATTTTAGGAGAGGTTAGTGTATTTTCCCAAAAAGTTATTCGTTACATTAGTCAACAATTTAATTTCTCATATTTTTCGAATTAATTTATATACACTAATCTAATTTCAGGATTAGTATAACTCATTTTTTTAGTGGCGGATCTATTCAATAGTCTATTCTCGAAAAAGAAAAAAAAGTTCTTGGCATATTCATCTGTATGAAGGGAAGCTTAGTGTATCTGATTAATGACATAAACATTCACCTGATTAATTGACACCAATATGTTTAATCACGTTCACTTTTTTCCTTGTTGAAAAACATTCACTGTCATATGTTGTTTTGACAATCATTCATCAAAATATGCAATGAAAGGGCCAAAACCCGTTGAAGGAGTGGAAGAAAAGTATAGACAATTTTCATGCCCCACAGCCTGCCAATGGGGCATGTGCTCCTTGTAAGGTTTGAATCCCATGCCTATGCTTGGTTGCACATCCACTCGTGACTCATCCATTTTCCTGTCCTGAGATTGTTTATGTGAGAAGCTACACATTGTCAATTCAACTGAACGTACGGTGGAGTGTCTTTCATTGCGATATCAAACATATGCTAACTCGCATATAGGGACACATCGGGCTCTCGTCACAATTCTACATCCATAACATAATATGACAATTTTTTCTAGTTCTATATATCCATAACATGGCTATTTTATGTTTTGGTTGTTTGTAAAAGAAAAACTAGACAATAACATATCGGTCTTCTATATCTATAACCTTATTCCCTAAATTACAATCAAGATGAGAAAAATGGTAATAATCAAATAAAAATATCCACCCTCATAGTTTATTGCGACGGCTTCTACGAAAAATATTCACAAAAAATTAAGATTGAACCAATCTTACTCATTGGCCATAGTCAGTTCTTTGACTTGTCTAACAGCACTACTTACAGCATAAAGGGTCATCTTTTTAACCTGCAAAAGAAGAGGGGCGGTCAAGAATGTAAAATATTCAATGGGGCAAAAAAATTAAATGCAGAGAGTGACCTTTTTAAAATGCAAGGAGAATAAGTAAAATTGGGAAGCTCTTGGCAAAAATATATACTTTGAAAACAAAGCCAATTCAATTAACAGAAAGACTGACAAAGATAAGAACAAATCATAACGGTAGGATATAAAAGGATAACTAACACTCAACATGCATGAGAAATTAAAGACAAATAATAGACTTGCCTCCAATTTGTCCTCCTTGGCCCTGTGGTACTTTGGGAGTAAACGAAACTCTTCAGTTAGCCGTAAACATTCTTCAACATTTTCTGGAGAAACAAAGTCAAGCGCAACCTTCATACAAGACTGATCAATGAAAATAAGTTAGGCAATAAATATAAGTAAATAATGTTTACACTTTTAGTAGTTGGAAAAATAAATTCCTTAAAGCATTTTTATTAATAAATAATTTTTGAAAATCCTTCAGCATGAACATCATGATCATGCAATATTAAGTTAAGTTGCCAGGAAGAAAAGGTGATGCAAACTAACCCTTCTACGTTATAATTATTAGTTACGGAATAAGTAACTAGATACGATATTGGACTTCCTATATTGACATATTTTGGCAACCAATAGTTTAAGATATGGGTCCTTTTAAATGCATGATTGTACAGCTAATAACTCATAGCAATACTCATATGCTATTCACTCTCATACTCTCCAAGTTGTACAGCTAATAACATATAGATTCGGATCCTTTGCTGCCACTGCATGGAGAGCACAAGCAAGAAAGGCACAACTTTCCTAGGTTTAAACCCTGATATAAAGCTCAGGTTTCCCTGAAGGTTGTTGGTCCTTGAAAATCCTTTATATTCAAATTTTCAACTTGTAATGCCCTAGTGCTATAATCTAAACCCTTTTTCAAATAAATATTTGCTGCTGGGAAGATTACTTGACTGTGAACTGGAGGTCAAACATTGACTTAGTCCAAATAATTACAAAGAAACCGTATTGTAAAACAAAATATAAAAACAAAGATCAGGAGTGAGAGATCATACTATTTGCAGAGATTATAAGAATGTAGATGATAATAAGAACTTAAAAATACATGTTTGTCACCAGACTATATTTACCTGTCTATTTCTCACTTGATGAGGACATCCTGCTGGAATGAAAACAGCCTCACCAAGGTGTTGCTCAAAAGTCCATGGTTCAACGTCTGCATAGAGAAAAAGATGTTCACTATGCTGTGGTAGTACTTTTCAACGAAATTTAAACCAGGCAAATGAGGTAAGTATCTTACTAAATTCTTTTTTTAGCCGTTTCTTATGCCTCTCATTTAAGAATAGAGTCTGATCATGAATAGGATGAATAACCTGAAACCAGCATCATAAAAGAGACTCAGCTTTCCACCTATGGTTAGTATAGTAAACAATGGCTGGTAATGCTACTCACTGAATCAACAGGTTCATTGTTGATATGACGAAATTCCTTCTTGTGCTTTCTCAAGTACTCAATTAACTTTGGGACATCTTGCCGGCGGAAGATGTCCCAAACAGCACCACCAAGGACAGCCTCAGCCCCATTATCTATGTCCGAAGAATCTCTCCCCATGCCTTGTTTTGACTCTATCTTGGGATCACTAGACACATTACCATCTGAAAAATCAACCCTCATTCTGTCTTTCTTTATCTCTGCCTTAGTTGATGCTAAGCTGGTTTCAGGTTGAACATGTTCCAGTTTGGAAGACCTGGAAAAATCTAAAACTTTGGTAGATGATGTTTTACTAACACTATCTTCCACAGAGGAGTTCCTTACAGCAACATTTCTGTAAGTGCAAGAGCCCTTTCCGTTATCATCACATTGTTTTGTGTTCCGTGATTCTAACTTTCCACACCAGTCTTCGGATATTGATGAAATGCACGGATCTACTTGGCTACTTTGTGTAATCCGGTTAACTCCATTCTCTGCCTTTTGATCATGGTCCAATGCTTTAGATTTATATTTTCCATCAACATTGGCTGAAGCTTCACAATAAAGTTCAGAATAGTCTTCTTTATCGTATCCCTCCTTCAATTTATTTATGCTTTCTCTCTGCCAGGGAGCTATATTCACCTTGTTTGTGTGTGTCAGCACATTCACCTGATTCTCGATCACAAAATTATGTGAGATAAGCTATAGTTTTGTGCATCATAACTAAATACTGCAAAATTAGGAGGTTACAAATTTTCAGGAGTGGAAATAATAGACTTGTATACTAATTGTTCGCAATCAAATTGAACTCATGAAGACACATGCAAACACACAAAAACAACTCCATACTGTGTAAGAAGTCTCTTTATTTTTTTAAACAGACAAAGTTAATATTGTTAGCATTATGCCAGGAGAAGGGGTCAAACCCTTGACATTCTCATCACTCCTTTCCTTAGACCTTAACTCCCCCAACAAAGGTCACTTCATATAAACTAGACTGCATAATTCTATTAATGGCTATCCTAAAATCAAGTAAACAGAGTAATAACTACAAACTACTTTTGTCAAAAAAAAAAAAACTACAAACTACAAAATTGAAAGATGTGAAGACGTACGTACCTAGAACACAACACTTCTCCTCAAGTAAGTGAGTAGATATCTATTTTTCTCAATTTTCCAGTAAGACCTTGAAACTGTTTTGCAGGAAATATTTTGGAGAATAGTTTTTCCACTTGATACCCCGAAGGGATGCATGCTGTAGCTATAAGACCATTATCTAGTTACTCCTTGAAAAGTCTCAGTCTATATCTATGTGCTTAACCCCTAAGTAGGTTTTTGTAATACTAATGGCGCATTTATACTCACAATATAGCCTCCTAGGAGTCTCATATATAATTTGAGATCATCAATATGAATTTTATCCACAACTGTTCACAGCCCCATTAGACATCACTCAAAATTTTGCGTCTGGACTCTCGGACTTGGAATTATATTTTGCTTTTTACTTCTGCATGACACTAAATTTCCACCGAGAAATATGCAACACTTTGAGGTGGATCACCCGTCGGCCACCAATTCTGCATAGTCTGCATATGCATATACCTCCATGGAGAATTTCTCTTCTTGAATAATAGTCCTCTACTGGGCTCACCAACAAATTAATTTCATCACAAGCTTTTAATATTGAGTAATGAGGACATCCAAGAAGCTCCAGGACAACAAGAGGGTGTGATTATTAGACGTAAAGGTAAGAGACTCTAAACGAAAATGGAAGAAAAGATTGTATTTTAAACTTGTTGGAGAGCCCAATGAAAACAAATTATTTTGGAGTCTTCTTGGAAGTGTAGTAAAATGGTTGCAACTTAGCTTTTGTATTTTTTAGTTGTCTCCTTTTGTAATTGTGACAATACATGAAGCACAAACATGACAGGGACACTGACGTCGACACCGATCAGAATTTGAGAAAATGACATAATTCAATTTGATCACGTTTGTGTCATGTCGGTGTCAGACACAAACACATGTCAGACACACTTTCTATCAGAAGTGTCCACAACAAATGTGACAATTAAGTTCTCTTTAGAAGTTTATTGTGTAATTTGGGCCCATAGATTATTTTTAGTAATCTAGGAGGTGCCTTTAGCATTCAACTTGCATACCTATAAATAGGAATTCATACACATTTGTAAAAGGTTTTGCTGTTGATAGAATTTAACAAGTTTTTATACTTGTGAGGTAGAGAGTTCTTCCCAAAAGTTAACAAGCACAGTATAATATGTACAAATAATAAAAATTATGTTTACAACACTCTTTCAAGTTGGTGAATAGATATCTATCGTTCAGATCTTGCAAGTAAGTTGGTTGAATCTTTCAATTAATAGACCCTTTGTTAACATATCTACTAGTTGACGTCCATAAGCAATGTACGTTGTAGTTATTAAGTCACAAGGTTCCCGCACGAGAATGTGCAATAGCCTAAAGTGGACCTTTTTTTTTAAGGAAGCTAAATTAGCTCATCCAAATTGACACCAGAGAGAATTGAACCTGAGACCTTGAGGAGGAGGAGGAGGACCTTCTATCACTCATCGAACCTGGATAATCAGCTCGGTATAAGTCACCATAGTTAAACTTCCGCCTTTTTGAATAGGAATCATCTCCCTTGAGTAGCCTTGAGATATTGCAACACACGTTCCACAGTTTGAGGTGTCCCGCCTTTGGATCATGGACGAATTGACTTTTATCATACATCAAAGTTTGCTAGTTTCTTGCAAAAGATCGAGCACGTATTTTCTCTCAAAGATAAACATATCTTGTCAAGTGTATGTCACCTCAATTCCAAAGTAATACTTGAATTCGCTAATGTCTTCAATCTCAAACTCTCCAAATAGTTTCTCTTTGAGCAATTGTCTCTCTCATCCAAATCATCACCTATAATAATGACATCATCATAAACAAGAAGAAGAACAATAAGTTTTCCTCCTTGTGAATGTTTGAAGAAAAAAGTATGATCTCCTCCTAGGCTCTACTTGTAGCATATGCCCTCTATTGCTTTTGTGGATCTTCCGAACCACACCGAGGAAGGTTGTTTTTGCCCATGTATGACTTTCCTCAATTTGCACACTTGGTTTGTTCCTCTGGTGGGTCTAAATCTTGGGGGAATCTCCATATACAGTTATACACCTCTAAGTCTCCACGTAAGAAAGAATTGTTGACATCAAACTGACGTAGTTCTCAACCATTGTGGGTAGCAAGGTATTTCACTTGGGTGACTTTGAGTTTGGTGACTTTGGTGCCTTTGTTCCAGTCTCTCTATTAACCAACCATTCTCTCTCATCTAAATATTTTATTTTGATCATTTATCCATCCTCTAAGTGCACTAAAGTCACCCAAGTAAAATTCAAGTAGCAAGACCCCATAAGATCCTAACAATGTTCATGTTCGCCCCTAGAGCAAATGTCTCCTCACAATTAATGTCATATGTCTTGGGGTATCTTTTTACCACCAATCTAGCCTTCCATCAATCAAAAGTGTCATCTGATTTGTGCTTGCCTATACAAATCCACCTGCATCCAACGAATTTCTAACCTCCTTGCCTCTCAAGTCTAATTTATTTCAAGTGTTTTCATTTTTTCATCAATAGCCTGGACATAACCAGTATCTTTCAATGTTTCTTGAACATATGATACGATCTCACACATTCAACAACTGCAATAAAACTTTGATGCTGCAGGAAACGATGATTAGAGGAGGCAAATTGAGAAATTGGATACGTGACACAAGACCCTTTTTCTTTTCTCAAAGAAATAAGGTAAATTGTCTCGATCAATATCAAGAGTATCATAAATCTTAGAATCACTAATAAGAGGATTATTTTCAGTACTTACCTCCGGTTCAGACGATAAAGGTTGTTTCAAGAGAAGATCAGGTTTACTTCTTCTCTGATACACTAGAGATAGCTCACTAGAGATTAATTAAATAGGCATCGGTAAATATTGCTTCGCCCCAATATAATTTTGGGACAAACATTTGGAAGAAAAAGACTAGAGCAACTTCAAGTGACGATTTTTCCTTTCCACAGCCTTATTTTGTTGTGGGGTGGCAACTCATGTAAATTCAAGGATAATGCCCAGTTTATTATTAAAGCTTGAGAGGCTATGATTGACATATTTTTTGCCATTGTTAGAACGTAATCTTTTAATGTCATTCGCAAATTGTGTTTGTACAATATTATTAGGGTACTCTTGATTTATCTATCATAATAAAACACCAAGTTACTCGAGTACAATCATCTATAAGAGAAACGAATTATCTCGCACTAGAAATATTAGAAATAGGGACATGTCCCCAAACGTTAGAATGAATAAGATCAAATGATTCCACATTATTAGTAAGACTAGAAGAAAAAGTAGTTTGTGCCACAAATGTCACACTTAAAAGACTGAATAGGTTGTTTTAAGAGATGGAAAACTCATCAAGGAAAAAAGAGAATTTTTTTTTCCGACCCTTGTTCCCAAAAAAATTTCCAAATCTGACCCCCTTTGACATTTATATACAGAAATGACCCCCTTTCTGGTATTTTTTTTTGTTTTGTCGTTTTCCTCATTACCGTAGTTTCAAATTGCGGTAATGAGCCTCCTTTCTGACACGCATCGCAGACTGGGCACAGGTGAGCAGGTTTTGTCTATTTTTTTAAAATTTTTTTATTCATTACCGCAGTTTGGAATTGCAGTAATGAATTTTCATTTATTTTCCGTTTTTTCTATTTTTGGCACAATATATGTTTTTTAAAATTAGATGCAAATAATAATAAATAAATATAAATGATAATTGTAAAAAATATAAATTTAAAAACATTAATTATATTATTCATTGTGTTAAAAATAAAAACTACTTTCTCCGCGGTAACCATTTACGCCAACCTAAATTTAAATTATGACTTCCTGTAGCACATAATTTATCTTTTTTTCTTCGTACGGGTCGTTGGTCTTGCTCTTGCTCTTGCTCTTCCTCTTCCTCGGGCTCTTCCTCTTCCTCTTCCTCCTCCTCATCCCCCTCCTCATTTTGAATTTCAGCATCATTAGTTTCCATAGTCACCTCATTTTGCACATGTGGAACAGAGTTCGTCCAAATTCCATTAACGAAATCATCTTCGTTAAACCCTGCAGCCAGACTTTCTATGGTAGTATGTGGTTGTGACCATTGGGGTACGTAGTTTGTTTGGGGATAGGGTACATTTTGTGGAGGGGTTGGTAGGTTGAAAGAGGTGTATTGTGATTGGTCTGGGTAATTGGTTTTTGAAGTGTTTTGAGTTGGATTAAAGTCATCAAATGAATAGTTTGATATTTGGGAGCTTTCTCCATGATGACTATGTTGAGAGTAGGTAGGATATGGAATTGGGGAGTTTTGAAAGAATTGGTTTGTCGGTTGTGGTTGTGGTTGATAAGTTTGGTCGTAGTTGTAGTTGGTGGATGGGTTAAAGCTTTGGTCAAAGTAAGGGGGTGGAGGTGTCATGAATAGGCTGTTAGGTGGATGTGTATCTGACCACATGTCTGCATCTGGCATCATATTGGTTTCTGGTGTTGCAGGATAGTTTGACGGTATATCTCGTAAAATTCTTCCACATCGTGCCATTGGGTTTGCCAATAGTGCTTCTCTAGAAAGATACAGACGTTCTCCAAAACAGTTTGACCGAGAGATGTATACCTTCTCTGTTCGTGAGACCATCAACTACAGGGAGGGAAGGCCAATGGGAACTTTCAAGGTTGACCTACAAGCGGGGTGGTGTGATTGTGGGAAATATCAAGCCTTGCATTTGCCTTGTTCTCATGTCATAGCCGCGTGTTCTTCTTTTCACCATGACTACACAACCCTAATTCCAGACGTGTTCAAAAACGAGAATGTTTACGCCATCTACAACAAAGCATTCAAAGTAGTCTAGGACAAGAGTTATTGGCCCCCATACGAAGGTCCCGAGCTTTGTCATAATCCAGACATGCGAAGACTAAAGAAAGGTCGACCCAATAGTACTAGCATTAGGACTGAAATGGACGATGAGGTGGAAGAAAGAACACCGACACCGAGACTGTGTGGGTTGTGTCGGCATCCTGGTCATATTAGGAGAAATTGTCCGACCATTCAAAATCGGTAGTTTATATAGTTATGTATTATGTGTTCAACCAATCTTTTATAAGTATTTATGACCTTTGTTTTTTTTACCTTTAATCAAACTTCGTCATTTAAAAAAATTAAGCAGTTTTGTGATTTTAATGTTTATTTTTACTATGCAAAAGAAGTAGAAATGTATGAAAAAATGATTGTGAATTTGGATGAATTTTATATTGTTTTTATAATGCCAAAAATAGAAAAAACGAAAAATAAATGAAAATTCATTACTGCAATTCCAAACTGCGGTAATGAATAAAAAAAATTAAAAAAAATAGACAAAACCTGCTCACCTGTGCCCAGTCTGCGATGCGTGTCAGAAAGGAGGCTCATTACCGCAATTTGAAACTGCGGTAATGAGGAAAACGACAAAACAAAAAAAAAATACCAGAAAGGGGGTCATTTCTGTATATAAATGTCAAAGGGGGTCAGATTTGGAATTTTTTTTGGGAACAGGGTCGAAAAAAAAAAAATTCGAAAAAAGAGGTTGGCCGAGACATTTGAGCTAAAGCCAAATTGTGAGGCAGAAGAGTGACTTTGACTAAGACCGAAGTGTGGAAGACAACAACTTCAGACCAGTTAGAAAAACCAGAAAAGATAGTACAGTCCTCTATGTTCCTTAACAACTCAAATCGTCCCCTGCAAGATCCTTAAAAGTGCAATAGGAATGAAAAAAGATAAGAGTTAAATAAATTTTTGTCCCTATAAAAATCCCAAATTTCGTTTAGTCCCTCTAAAAAATTTCAGCAAGTTTTGGTCCCCAAATGTTTTGCGTCGTGACTTTTGGTCTCTGTTTTTAAGTCAACTAATATGTACCCTTCATATTTTTGAATGAATTTTTACAAAGATGCTTATAATATCGCAAAAATCTCTCACAAATATATATTTTTAAACAAAATATGAACAAATATGAATTTTTAAATGCTAAACTTAAAAATTCACAATTAATTAATTTCTTTTAAAAAGATGTAAAGCTTCATAAGAGAGATTTTTATAATATACTAAACATAACTGCAAAACCCCTTTCCCATATGAACTGGAGGGTTAACAAAAAAAAAAACATAACTGCGAAAAAAAATGTGAAGGATACACACAAGTTTACTTAAAGGCAAGGACCAAAAGTCGTGACGGAAAATATTTGAGGACCAAAACTTGCTGAAATATTTTTGAGGACTATAAACTAAATTTGAGATTTTTACAAGGACAAAAAACTAATTTAACCCTAAAAATTACCACACAATTATGATCTTTGGTAAGCTTACGGATGGAGATAAGGTTACGAGACTCTTGGAACATGTGTAGCACATCTTGCCGTCGGAAACAAGGTTGAAGTTCAAAATTCACAGAGCCAACAACACAAGAACCATCAGCAACTGCAATATAATAAATACTAGAAGGAGAATATGAATGAAGTAAACAATTTTGTCTGAGACGTCGTGAGACTGGTGGCTTCAGAGTCCAGAATCCAAGCATCCATTAGGCATAATACCAGAGGCAGTAAGGGATCGAGATCAAAAACTCTTGTCACCCATATGAGTGACACCGGACATGATCTCACCAGCATCTTCCATTTAAAAGGAAGAGAGCATCAGGGGGGGGAGAGGGAGAGAAAGAAAAAAAATGCCAACAAAAGAGAACTGTTGTTAACACCTTTAATCTGCACACCTCATTCTCTCCATTTGTGGGTCATATGCACTCGAATCTCCATATACACTACCTCTAAATATCAATTCAAGAAAGCATTTTTTTTTTAACATCAAATTGGTGCATCCTGATGTATTTGAATTTGCATCACATTGTCCAATTCTTTGGCATGAAATTGTAGCTCATTTAGGCTTGCATAATTTTTTATCAATTTAGTTTGCGTGATTGATTTTTCTTTTGTTTTGTGCATCTGGGAAGGCCACTGTGGCTTTCAAAAATGCTAGAAATCATAAGATGAAATGCTGGGACAAGTATGGAAGCAAACCAAATAAAAAAGGATTAAAAAGTACAGTCCCTAAAAATCATATCTTAAGCAATCAATTACTTTCAACAAAAGGAACGGTCAAGACACATTTGTTGAAAGGCATTCTAGATAGTGAAAAACCGTTTTCTGATTTATTGCAATTTTATTCTTGTCATTATTTGTTGGTATTACTTTTTTCTCTGTTTGTATAATCTTCTCTTTGTCAAACTATTTGTTTCTTCTATTTAATACCAGATTATTAGATTTATCAGCGATTAGTAAGGACTCCCAACAGCAGGTTTCTACATGTAAAGAACACAAGGATTTCCTAGAGCAGAAATTACCGCATCAGACACATCCAAGTGCAGTTTGGTCACAGAATCTCCTCGGCCAAGCTCTTCAGAAAATCCATAAGCAATATATGTTTTGGGTCCCAAATCTGGTTTCAACGAGCCAGCAGGAAGTTTACTAGCAAAATTTAAAAGACCTGATTTTGGATCAGTGTAGTCCATATACGGAAGTGCAGCAAGGAATTCAGCACCATGCCTAGGCAAGCGCTCTTCAAAAGAGGTGGATGAAGGCCAATCTTTCAATTTCAACATTTCTGGCCACTTATCTTTATGCATTCGACCCTTTACGTAGCCTTGAAAAAATTGGTGTATATTAATTTCAACCTGTGAAGCAAAGCCGTGTAAATAAAATGAAGTATGACTGAGTAGATAAGTTATTTTCAAATAATTTACTTGCACAACTTACCCCACACCAATCCAAGCAATCAACAGCCTTAACACTTTGTGTTTCCTCTTTCAACTTCGCTTTGGAACCTGTTTCTCTGAGGGCCCTCCACATAACCATTGGTTCCCAACTTAGACCAGATGTTTTGGCCAAAACATTTCTCACAACCACAGGTTCTCCCTTCATCCAGTGCCTCTGGAAGTGCTTGATCTCATCATCAGATATGTCAAGGGCGTTTGGACTATATAAGAAGTTATCTTTACTGTCATCCCGGAATGCTGCCTTCCTGACTTCAGGATTGATTTTTCCTTCTAACAAGTTTAGCTGGCAGGAAGAACACTTTTCAGTAATATCCACATCCAGTGGTGTGTAATTTCTAGTGAGATCCTCAGCATTATTTAGTAGTTTTGCTACCCAATTAGCTTTGTAAATGCGTCTCAGTTCTAGTAATGCAGTACCGCAACCTCCACGCTGCTTTGGAGGACATGGAATGTTACCATCACTATTAGCTTTCCATTCTGGGAAGGGAGAGAACATGTCAGCCTGAGAATGAAAACTAGTAGGTGCAAGTTCGCTCTCCCAGTCATATCTTTTACGATGTATTTTACTCCGATTTTTTGTTGAACCGTGATGGTGAAAAATCTCTTCAAATTTTTCATGAGACGTTCCAGCCTCCATGCCTCCAGGTTGGCAGCCCTTTCTGAGCTCTTGACAGCACACGAGACAGAGATCATATGAGCAACCGGTGTTGGGGCAGCTACGGTAAAATCCATATATGGATGTATTGCAATTGTCACTGCCATTTATAATGTAGGCATTCAGTTTAGGATCAAATAGGATATTATGAAAAGGTAAAACAATCAAGGCCTCCAAGTGACAAAGCCTTGTTGTGAAATATTTATGAGAAGGACCGTATTCTTTTCCACAAAGTCCCGGACAAACCAAAGGCATAGAAGATGAAACCAAAATAGCAACAGAAATAATAATGACTACATTCTAATTTCTTATGATAGTATGCAAAGTAACTGTACCAGTACAAGCGTTCACTTTCATCTAGCTTTGTTCTTGTTATGTCAATTTCTTGTAGTTCCTTACCTAACATCATATAATCAGGTAAAATTAAAGAAATAAAACAAAATTAAACTAAACTAAATTTCTATGCACATGTTTCTCATCACGTTACCCCTTATTTTGGTTTCAATCTCTAGTTCCAAGCTCTGTTCCCGGTGGATATGCCTCAGAACTGGCAGGGCTTTAGATAGCAAGTACAGCAGCCGCTGTAATTTGACACTGGCGTCTATTTCTCGGTCCTATGAAAACAAGGAAAAGAGTTTAAATCAAACTAACGATGAGCGTATAAATTATATAGTTTTGAAATTTTTGAAAATCGAAAGCATGACATCTACCATCAGCACAGGAAACTCCCGTAAGCAAGCTTTGCAGTTACAATTACCCAGACAAAACGGACACACGTTCTCAAATTCCTCTCGGGTTTTTCCTGGGTACCTGATTAATGTCAATCACAGTGAGTTGCCAGCCAGTATTGTGGATCAATAAGGGAAACCAACTGGTTTCTTCAAGACAACATCATAAAATCATTTTCACCATTCTTAAAGAAAAGAAAGTTTACCAGTTCTCAATGCATTCGTAACAATAGCGCTTTCTGTTGCAACTTGAGCAAAAGACAACACCACTCTTATCATTCCGCTGGCACTGATGACACATCAAACTTTCACCCTTCTTGGCTTTTTTGGATATACCCTGAGAAAACAACATTATGGTAATAATCAAAGGCAAGAGAACCTTCGTAATTAAACAATATTAAAATTAACGAATTCCAACATACATGTGAATAATACCGAATACATCGATACACAATACAGTGAAACAAAGAACATTCTCCCAAAAGATTTATAAATGTCCATTTTCTAAAATATTGAAATCATAATTCCAATCATCAACAACTTTATATGACAAGAGATGACACTGAATTATGGTGTGATTCTCTTCTCACCCGTAGTTTGGTATCTTCGACTCCATTTTTAGCTTTGTTAACCTTGTTACAGCTACCTTCCTTTTCCTGCAAATCCAATTGAATTATTGTGTGTTCGGAACATAAAATGTATAACTAAATCATAAAAATATATATATATATATATATATATATATATATATATATATATATATATATAAAAACTGCTAATTTTATCAATAAAAATTTAATTATTTTTCTTTAGTGCAAGAGAAGTTTCATCCTCAAATAAAACTACAATTAATGAAGTCCAACACACGTTTATTCTGAAACAAGGAACGTTCTCCAAAAGATTTATGAATGTTTATCTTCTTAATTATGAATCAATATCACATCAATTATCAACAAGTTTAGATAGTGCATTGTGACACTGAATTATGCTGAAATTTTCTTCTCACCAGTTGTTTGGTATCTTCAATTCCATTTTTGGCTTTGTTGACCTTATACACATCCATTAGTCCCTTGCCAAAATCACCTTCCTTCTCCTACAAATTGAATTGAATTGAATTATTACTCTGTAATCAGAACAAAATACGTATAGTTAAATCATCAAAATTAAACAATCATGTACTAACTTGATGAATCGGTTTCTTCTTCTTCTTTCTCGTGGAGTTTCCATTCAGCTCCGACTCCGATCTGTTACAGAGATCGGTGACAGCGACGATCTTCCTCTTCCTATTGTTAGACTCTGCATCTTCAATTTTGCTGTGGTTCTCTCCGGCGACGTTGGCACGCTTCGCCACCGCTTTAGGACGGTCGACGGAAGAAGAGTCCATCTGATCGGAATATGTGCAATGAGGAATCTGATGATGGAGAATAGGAATTATCGAAACATTACCAGTGAATTGAATTATTTATTTTTATAATATGATTGGTTGAATTATCATTATTCGATTCTACTATGATGAATTATATTTATAGTACGTGGAGTTGCAATGTAATTGAAAAGTGTGTTATCTTTCCGGGGAGAGATGAATGTATGGATATGATGATGCAGCGTGCGTGGGATTTGTGCTTTGATCATGTCTCGGCATTCACTCATTCAGATGACGAATCTAGGTTAACTATTTTAGCCAATACTTCTTATTATTTCTCTACCACTTTTTCTCTTTTGTGGAAACGTGGAAAACGCTATCTACCTACCCTCCCTGCTGGCTACACCTTTTATTCTCAACATTAACTTTTCGGATCTGGATTCGGCGTTGTTACAGCAGAATGTTGTAACAAATTTTGGTCGCACGGTCTCTAATTGACGGATGAGATTGTTTTATAATGTAAAATTGATTTTATAATCTAAACTGTTGGAACACAGGTTAATGGTCGAGATTCGTTAGAGCGTAAAACTGTGTGATGTTTTTACAACAGGGAATCTGAGTCCTAACTTTTTCTGCCTCCTCTTTCCTTTTCTTTTTAGTACTACAACTAGTATGGATACCCGTGCCAGGCACGGGCTAGAATTTCTTCACATTTGAGGGAGATAATGTTGTGATGTATCAAATGTAAGTTATAGTCTAACATTGAGTAGAAGATTGAAGGTTGAACAACATATAAGTGAAAAAATTCATACATTTAGTGCCTTAAAATATTGGGTGAAAATGTGGTATCGTTCTTATTTGTGTGGTTCCTCTCTATTCGATTCAACTTTGTGTGGAAAGCGAGAGTGATTCAAGGTGGTAGATCACAGATGCAAAGAGTCTCATACTTGAGGAAGAGATGTTAATGTGTCAAGTGTGAGTTAAATTTTTGCATGAACGCATGAGTAAATTTTAAAGAACATTTAAATGATATACCCATATACCTAGCTAATTCCTTAAAGTTCTATATTGGATGTAATAGTAGATTTCAAAGAAGGTATCAGTAAAAAGACTCATATACTTGATGCTATAAGATTTTTTTGTAAGGATGTGGTATCAATCTCACTCGTGTGGTTTCTAGTCTATTGTGGGAATCATACCCAGTGTGGATTCCCCGGTAGTTCCAAAATTATGATGAATTTTTTTTTTAGTTTTTGGATCCCCGGTAGTCCCCCAACAACTCAATATATTCCGTATACTCTCGCAGACAAAGCACAAACTCCTTATTTTTTCGCTTTATCATTTCTCTTATGTTAAAATCATTTTCATGCTACATTTTTATTCAACCTCTATTATTTTAAATTCCTTGAATATTGGTATTTGGTGGGATGTAACAAAGGAAAAATGCAGATGTGCTATGTTGAGTTTACAAAATTCATGCTTATTGAACATTTTAAAATGATATTGAGTTTTTTTAATTAAGTCTAATTTGTTGGTAAAATAATTACTCAAGATTCCTCAATTCCTTCAACAAATCTATAAAATTAACGACAACTTGTATTATTCACCATTCTCTTATGGACAACTCGTATTATTCACAACTCGTATTATTCACTGCATATTTTTTCGCTTATCACTTCTCTCATATCGAATGTCCTTTTTTGTATTCATTTTGTTTCTTCTAATTTTCTTTATCTCTTCTTGTGAAAGAAAGAAACATAAAGATACATCCACGAAATCATCATCAACCCAAATTTTTGAACATGTTGTGTCTCTATTTTACTTTTCATGACTATGTCACATAATTAAGAACACATGTAATCACACAGTTGGTTAAAATATGGTAACATTTTCAAGTGTGAGTTAAAATTCTACATATTGGATGAAAGAGTATATTTTGATCAAGATAAAAATGAGATGACACATTTACCTAGTGCCTTAAGGTTTTTTGTGAAGACGTAGTGTCAATCTAACTTGTTTGGTTGCTATTGGAATAACATGATTATCCAACCTAATGCAGGCTCTATTGGAAGGCCTAACATTATGATAAACTAATTTGTTAGTTTTTGAATGTCATTTGTTTGATTTTTTTTATCTTAAATTTTAGTTATTAGATGCCATTCGCTTTAATGCTATATTTTTTATTCAACCTTAATTTTTTTTTCAAATTCATTTACTTTTGGCATTTGATGGGATTTTACATTAGACAAATGCAAATGTATTATGCTAAGTTGATAAAATACATGCTTATTGAAAAATTTAAAATGATGTGACGCTTTTTTGGTTTAGTCTAATTCTTCTTCTGGAAAATATTAAGGGTTAATTAAGTATATGGTCCCCATAAATATTCAGAATTTTGTTTTTAGTCCTACAAAATAAAATCACACTTTTTAGTCCCTGTAATATTTTCCTTTAGCATTTTAGGGACCGAAAATGGTGACGTAAAATTTTTACAGGGACTAAAAATGTTGATGGAAAATTTTACAGGGACTAAAATTGCTGAAGAAATTTTTTACAGAGACTAAAAAGTGCGATTTTATTTTATAGGGACTAAAAATGAAATTCTGAATATTTATAGGGACCATTTACTTAATTAACCCAAATATTAAATTTAAGTTTTTCCATGTTGTTCTCTTTCATACCATTTATTTCATTCAGCTTGTATTATTTCAAATTCTTTTATTTTTTTGTCTTTGGTAGGATTTAACCTTGGAAAAGCAATTTTATGTTATGCTAAGTTGACAACATACATGTTTATTATACGTTTTCAAATGATGTGGTGTGTTTTTAATTGAGTCTAATGTTTTGGTAAATTAATTATCGAGAAATTCTCAACCCTTTCAAGAAACTCATAAAATTACCAACAACTTTTGAAAAAATGTGTTTGATCGTGTAATTCCAAAAATCAATAACAATTAAACCAACAAATTGTTTTCAGTAAAAAACCAAGATGAGAGATGGTTCGTGTATAATGAATATGCTATTTATAACGATTAATTTGAATTAAAAATGCATTTTCTAGTTCATTGTGATTTTCCGACTTTAAGGGTTTGATCTAGTGGTAAAAAGACAAACTTTGGATTTAGAGGTTCCAACTCATGACAAAAAACACATTACATATCTTTTTCTCTTATCATTTCTCTCATATTCAATGTCCTTTTTCGTATTCATTTTGCTTCTAATTTCATTTATCCCTTCTCATGAAAGAAAGGAACATAGACCTACATCCATGAAATCACCACTAACCCACACTTTTGAACATGTTTGTGTCTCTATTTTACTTTTTATGGCTACCTCACATAATTATGAATGCATAAAATCACACACTTGATTAAAATACGTTAATGTATGAAGTGTGAGTTAACGTTCTACATATTGGAAGAAAGAGTAGAATTCGATCAACATATAAATGAGATGACCCATATGTCTAGGGCTTTAAGGTTCTGGGTGAATATGTAGTGTCAAATTAACTTGCATTATTGCTATTGGCCTAACATGATTACTGTAACATCCCAGACTGCTTTTTAGGATTGCCGACTAACCCCACAAACCAACACGAGTCTTTTCAGCGTGTTTTGTCCTCACTCGCACGCTTACCGGGAAACTTCCCGGTAGGTCACCCATCCTAGTACTACTCCAAGCCAAGCACGCTTAACTGTGGAGTTCTTATGGAATGAGCTACCGAAAAGAAGATGCATCTTGTTGATATGGGTAGTACCTAACAATTCTTATAAGTCTTCCTTCAACCATGTAGTCCCATACCTACACGGCCTCCGGATCCCTCTCATTCCGATGTGATTCGGTTCCTCTTATTAACGTGGGGTCATCCTTACGGATAGTGCCCGTTCCAACTGGTGGGAACCTTTCGTATCCAACTGGCGGGATATCGAAAGCCACGTTGTGGGTGTTACATGTCCACCAGCTTCCGCCTGGTTCGTCCCCGAACCACACCGTACTGGGAGAGGTCTGCTCTGATACCATTTGTAACATCCCAGACTGCTTTTTAGGATTGCCGACTAACCCCACAAACCAACACGAGTCTTTTCAGCGTGTTTTGTCCTCACTCGCACGCTTACCGGGAAACTTCCCGGTAGGTCACCCATTCTAGTACTACTCCAAGCCAAGCACGCTTAACTGTGGAGTTCTTATGGAATGAGCTACCGAAAAGAAGATGCATCTTGTTGATATGGGTAGTACCTAACAATTCTTATAAGTCTTCCTTCAACCATGTAGTCCCATACCTACACGGCCTCCGGATCCCTCTCATTCCGATGTGATTCGGTTCCTCTTATTAACGTGGGGTCATCCTTACGGATAGTGCCCGTTCCAACTGGTGGGAACCTTTCGTATCCAACTGGCGGGATATCGAAAGCCACGTTGTGGGTGTTACAATTACCCAACCCGATGTAGGCTCCATTGGAAATCCCGGCATTATGATAAACTCTCACAATTTAGTCTAGTTAATTGTGATTTTCAAACTCTCAGGGTTTAGTCTAGTAGTAAAAAGACAAACTTTAGATTTAGAGGTTCTGAATTTTGAACACTGCTAGTATCATTGAAGATAGACGAAATCATATTTCATACCTTTCACAAAATCAGCATTCGTCGACATATTTTTTTATTAAAAATAAATTCATTGTGATTTTTTATTTTATTAACTTCGTTAAATATTATACCTCAAAAATCATTAGTGCAATGATAATTAAAGAGTTATCCCATGTACATTTTTATTTATAAAATTAGACATAAATGCATTAAAAAAATTGTTATTAAAAGACATTTACATGCATTATGCTATTAAAAGGACACGACGTACTTTAAAAAAGTTTGCAATACAGACTTTGTAGAAAATTAGTAAAAATTGGAATTTATAAAAATCATCGGTTAGCTCAATTAATTTTGGGTAACATTCGATTCTTCTTCAAAACTTTGTTATTATTATTTCTATAACTATATGATTTTTCCATTTTATTGAATATTCTTTCCTAAAAAATGTTTTCAATTTTTTTTTTAAGTAAAAAGAAAATATATTAAATAAAAAGAAAAAGATACAAAGACTGGGGGACATAGGACCTGACCATTTTGAATTAATCTTTGTTTAATTAATCTTTTTTCTTTTAGAATATGTTAAAATTTAGGCTTTCATTTTGAATCAAAAAGTTGAGATTTTTCATTTTTTATTTTTTTTTTAAATTTTACAATTTAAAAAAAATGATAAAATGTTTAGATGAGTTAGGCTTCGGAAGCTCATTAGGGTCAGAACAAATCTCATGGCTCAAAGAGCATTTAGAGAGGTACTTGTAAATCATTCACTAAAGAAGTCATCGCGCATGCACCATAAGTTAAATCAATTACCTTGCAGTTAAGTCAATTCTTTACCAATTGAGTCTACCTTCCTTTGTAATGTTACTATTAGTAATTTAGTATTAACTTATAATAAAAAAAAAATCAAAGACTTGTTACCATATTTAAATAAAAAAAAACATGATAGCAAATATTAAAGCTAATAATATCATTCAATTCTCCTTTTAAATGTTGTTGTTATTACTATTTCTATAATTATATGATTTTTCCATATTGTTAATTTTTTTTCTTTGGCTTAAATGTCACTTTGGCCCTGTAACTAATTTTAAAGTTCAATTTAGTCCCTTTAAAATTGGTCAATTTAGCCCATAAACTTATTTTAAAATCTCAGTTTGGTCCCTTAATTTTAATATAAGTCAAATTGATCTGTTAACTTGTGTAAGTTAGTGCCGCTTGATCCTTTATTGTATAACAAAATCGAACTTTGTTAGTAGCATGAACAAAAAAAAATAGAAGCAAATTTGTATGTAGTACAAACCTATGCAATATCATTTTTAAAAAAAGGAATAGATGTAAAAATATGATGACTAATTCAATTTCATTATTTTTAGAAAAGTAATAAAGACCGTTTAGTGGAAATTATATTGTTGTATATTGTATGATTATTTTTAGGAAAAATGATAATGAACATTTATTCCCTAAAATAACAATAATGGGTATTTATGTGTCTTTATATTTTTATTTTTGTTAATCCTACGTTTCCTAAGAGAAGAGTTCAACTGCGAAGTAACTAAAATTCAGGTTTTCCCAAAAAAAATTATTTGATGGAGTTCATAAACAACTTGAGCCAAAATACCTGGTTTTCATATTTATTTTTTTAAGTTACTATGATTACAATTTCAAAATTAATCAATTTTAATTTTTCAAGTTTGTAGAAGTGTTTTGAAAGAATTGTTTTTCCGTAGAAGTCAAGGATGAACGAATATTGTGAAAATAATTAAATATGGAGTCGATTTTAAACCATTTGTGGTTATAAGTTTTAATAATAGAATGAATGCTCCTTAAAAAAAAGAACGAATACAAAGATATGGCGTTGAACAAAACATTAATATTTTTTTCTAAAAAAATGTAATAATTTAATAATCTTTAATTAGAATATTATTTTTAATAATAGTATGAATTCATTTAAATATTTCATAAAGATGAAGGAAATAAAACTAAAAAAATCAAAAACACTATACACTAACGCAAGGTCTTGTTTTTGTTTTTTATTTATACGCTCATCAATTAATTAACTTTTTCCACTCAAATATCTATTTTTTTTAATTATAAAATATTAGTTTTGTTGTTGTCTATTTTAAATAAATCAAAGGAGAATATAGTTTATAAAATATCAATTTTTTTTAATTATAAAATATTAGTTTTGTTTTTGTTGTTTTTTAATTATAAAAACATATTTTTTTTTGTATATACAAAATAAAATAGAAACATGAATAGAGATTCAGTCAAAAACAAAGAATATAGAAGCAAAAGCAAACACGAAAAGAAAATTTTAAAAGAGAATATGAATAGAAAATAGCAACATAAGAAATCACAATAAAAAGTAACATACAAATAATAAATGTTAAACAAACAATAAAAAATAAGAAATAAACAAATAAAAGAAAAAAGAATGGGTTTAAAAACAATGATTTTTATGGGAGGAAGATGGGAGGAAGATGTAGATGAAAATAATGAAAAACAAATTGTCTATATATATAGGAAAAAAAAGTCATGTCATAATCAATTTTGATTGGCTCATGAAAAATAAATGAGTCATTGATCCATTTTGATTGGCTAATAAAAAATAAATGATTCAATATCCATTTTGATTGGTTGATAGAAAAGCATTAAATGAGATGAAGAACATGAAGATGCCACGTGTACTTATGCTCATAGAAGTATCCTTTTGTATTATATAAAGATTACTTTATTTTATTTATTTTGATTTGATGTTTTTAGTGATCTTTAGCTACAAAACATTTATCTTTTTTTTTTTATGTAATTTTGGGATATGGATTTGATTATGTAGCAACTACATGTAGTTACATAGTTTTTAATCTCAACCGTTCATTTAAGATCGAACCGTTAAAATTGAAAACTGTGAAAAATGATCATGATTGTACAATTTTGATCGGACAACTCAGATGCTTTATGGCACCCTGTTGAAATCTGCATCCATAATTTTGTGTTGTTTTAGGGTAAAAAGATGATAATAAGAAGATTAATCGAGTTAGTTGGGATAAAGTATTTGTTTTTTAAGAGAAATAAATTTATATCATTTCAATAACTAACAACTCACGAAATATATGGCAAACATCATTAAGAATATGGAGACTAGTTAAGAATGTGGCATTTTTAGCTAAAGTATGAACGACCGCAGTTGTTTGCCTTCGTCTAAATTTAACATGAGATTTTTCACTGTACATGTTACGACGATGCTTACATCATCTATCACAACATCAAGTTTTTTTTTTGTGGTGTCCGGAGTTCGAACCCCGGACCTTGTATATATTATGTATTGTCCATAACTGAGAAGATCACGAGGACATCACAACATCAAGTTCGGTAACATTGTTGTTGTTTCCGTTGGCCTAGATCAAAATTCACATTTGCAAGTTGTGAATCGTGAATCATGTCAATGACATGGAGTAATCCTAACGCCTTTCCAATTTTTGTGGAGTATAAAGAGGTAAGCCACAACGACTGTGATAACACATACCTACCCTCATCATCCTAAATACACATTCTTATACTGACTTTGTTCGAAGAAGAAAGGAAGGAAGCATCCACGTTATAATTAATTCTTCCTACTGATGGTGGTTGCCACATACACAATTGTTGATGCGTCTGAGACGTGTTGCTAACTGCAGCATCAGTTGAACGCCTCTCGTAATGACTGGTAACCAAAAAAATTGTCTTGTTGTTTGCAAACATTCATTCGCCTAGTCATGATTGGCACACTCTAAAATATGAGCGTTGGTGTATATAACATGTTGCCAAATCTTTGAATTATTGTGCTTCCAAATGCTTTATAGGATTGTGCCAAAACATGCATGCAACCTTGGTTTGAGGCAACCATTGCAATAAAAGAAAAATCAATGTTGCAGCGTTATATTCTTGTAGTAGAGTTACAGTTGCATCTTACAAAACACCACCATTTCGCCACACTTGAACAGCCATTAGACATTCAAATAAAATGTGAATTTTGTCCTCGTAGTTGTGGTTGCAACCGACACAAGTAGTCAGACAATTTATACCTCTACTCGTGAGCCTCGACCTCGTTAGCAAACAATCACGACAAACTCTCCATATGAAGTTCTTCACTTTGGGAGGGACTTTATGCTTCCAAACATTGTTCCATACACCGACTTATGAAGATTGGTGTTGTCTACAATAATATTCACACAAAGTTTATATGCATTCCGCACTGAATATTTCCCATATTTTTTCGCCTTCCAAATTAATTTATCCTTATGCACCAATTGAATTAAAGGGGTATTAAGTATGAGGTTTATTACCTCTAGATCAAACATATTATCGCACAAAACAGGTTGTTTTGCTCCCAATAATGCAACACCATCACATAACCAAGGAGCATCGAAAATAGGAATGGAAGTAATGTTCCAATTCTCCCTCTAGAACTTATTTGCACCACCATTTTTCAAGTTAATATACTCTTCCATAGAAAACTTGGTTTGTGTCCCATATTTGTTATTAGGAACGTGCTATGGG
The DNA here is from genome assembly GCF_051527215.1 of Medicago sativa. Taxonomy (NCBI): domain Eukaryota; kingdom Viridiplantae; phylum Streptophyta; class Magnoliopsida; order Fabales; family Fabaceae; genus Medicago; species Medicago sativa. The sequence goes on from NC_140755.1 coordinate 104,295,087, forward strand.
AAAACTAATGAGCTTTAAAGAGCCTTGAAACCAAAGCATTTGGTTATGTTTGGAATTTCCATCCTTGTTTACCAAGCATCGCTAAATTGAAAGTCATAAGATCTTTGAAACCCATATCGTCGTGGTTCTTGCGAACCATAAGCTTATCCCAGAAAAGCCACTACATTCCATTATTTATAGCACCTCTATGTCCCCACCATAACACATTCATCGTTTTGTTAGTTACGTCAATAAGAGTTGTGGGTAGAAAGAGAATACTCATGACATAAGACATAATAACCTGAAGTACATACTTAATAATAACCTCTCTTCCTGCCTTGAATAAACATTTGTTGCTCCATGAATTTATTTTATGCCAAATTTTTTCTTTGATGAAGCTAAATGTTGTCTCTTTACTTCGTCCCACCATGGACGATACACTAAGGTATTTACTTGTGCCTAACACTCCTTGAACTCCCAAAATGTTGGTGATAGAATTCTGAATATTGTGGCACGTTCCGATTATAGGAAATTTCTTATTGCGGAAGTTTAATTGCTTGTCCTATTGCCGCTTCATATGTCATCAAGATATTCTTCATAACTTGTGCTTTATGATCGTCAACCTTAAAGAAGAAAAAACAATCATCCGTAAGAAGCGAGTAACAATAGGTGCATTCTGGCAAATTTTAGTTTCATGCAATTCCCCCTCCCCTCACCTATGTACGTTTAATGAGAGAAAAATGGCCATATGCACATTTAATAATAATAAAAAAAAAACAAGGCGATAATGGACCGCCTTGCCTCAAACCTCTCTCCAGAATAATCGGTCGAACCATCTTGACACCGACAATAATAGAGTAGTCTACAGTTTTCACGCACATGATTAATTAATTCACCCATTTTTGACAAAAACTCATCTTGATCATGACTTTCTTAAGATATAACCGATCAATATGTTCATACACCTTATTATTGTCCAACTTGAAGGCAACATTAGCTTTATTCCCCATTTGTTTAAGGAGTTAAAATAATAACTTTCACATAAAAAAAAGTGTATTTATGATATGACAAATATTTGACTTGTATTTCTAAGACATGATTTTCTTTGTCTTCCTTGAACAATATATAGCAAAAATAATAGTTATTTTTTTTTTTTTTAAATAGCAAAGAAAAGTCATTAAACTAGCGGTTAGGAAATGCACTTTAACTTAAGTTTTGAAACATAAGTTGAAGTGAAAATAGTAAAAATTTCAAGTTACAGTAGAAGATGGTTCCTCCATGGTCTAGCGGTTAGGACATTGGACTCTGAATCCAGCAACCCGAGTTCAAATCTCTCTCGGTGGAACCTTCGTTTTTTATTTTTCAAATTTTTTCTGTTTCTCATTCACACTACATAAAGTAGAACATTACGAACGAAACCTTTGAATTTTTTATTTTTATTTTGTGGAATAAACACACTCAGACTCACACACACAAGTTTCACATTTCCCCCGAAACAAATCATTCACTGATTTCGCATGAATCAATCAATCAGAATGGAAGCCGAAACACGAAGAAAAGTTGAAGAAATGGTTTTAGATATACTCAAAAAATCTAACATTGATGAAACCACCGAGTTCACCATTCGTGTTGCCGCCTCTGAACGACTCGGTATCGACCTTTCCGGTCCAGAGACCAAACAGTTCGTTAGAACCATCATCGAGTCTTATCTTCTCTCCATCGCCACCGACGCCGACAAACCACCGCAAGAGACACCCAAGGAAGTTGAACCACCACAACCACAAGACTTCAATAAGGTGGTGGGTGTCAAACGCAAAAACGACGATTCAGAAGACGTTATTTGCCAGGTTAATCAATCACTCTTATTTTCAAGCCTTAAACTTATTACTAGTATTTCATGGAAAAAAGAAAGAAAAAAAAAAAAATAGTACTTTGATTTGAATTTATTGTTTGAAAAATATTTAGGGTTTAGTTAAATTTTTGAATGTTAGATGCTAGTCATTGATCTTAATAGATGTTGCTTGTTTGATATGTAGCTATCAGCCAGGAGGAATGTGGCTGTCCGAGATTTCAAAGGGATGACATTGGTTTCAATTAGGGAGTTCTACACTAAAGATGGAAAACAGCTTCCCACTGCTAAAGGTCATTGCTTCTTCATACACAATGTGTTACTCTTATACATTAGTTCTTGCTTGAATTATTTTCTGCTTTGTTGGCATGCTTTGTTACACCGTAAATTTGGATTTTGATCACAAGTATTTTTAGGACATTATTATGAAATGACACTGTCTTATTTTCGTATACAAGTATATAAATTTCCTTAACATTCATTAATACGAGTATATTTTTAGGGATTGTATGTAATATGGAACATTCTTAATATTGTTTTTGGCTGTCTATAATGCATATTCCTGTAGTTAGTATTGTACATATCATATTCCGACACTCAACAAAATGGAAGCCCTCCGATATGAATCGCAGGTTGAATTGATTTCTTATATGAATTGCGATTGTATCTGCCGAGTCACAAATACGGAATACACTCCATGATTCAGAAATGGAAAAAAGGAACAGAGGCGCGAAAATCTGTGATTGCAGGTGAAGCGATAAATGGGACGGGTAAAGCGATCTGGATCAAAATCGAAGTTTTTTGTTGCAATATTTTCGTTGAATGGGATAGAAATAGCTGAAAGTAAACCCTCAAAAAAATCCTAGTCAGAAACACAAACTCAACCCTAGCATATTGCGTTTTTGGTCGCGACTACCTCCTTTGGTATTTTTTTAATTATTGTACACAGTGCTCTGTGCCGCCCGCCCTCCCTCTTCTGGGTTTCCCTCGTCTTCATAGAAGTCAATGCTCTCTCTGTGGTCCCCAATTGCTCTCTCTCCATCTCTTCATTCGTTGCATTTCTATGTTTCTAGTGGGACAGTGGGTTAGACGGAAAGGTAAAAGGAGATTAAAATCATGATTTTTCAAAGTTTTTATGATACATCAGCTTATCTTTTTCTTTTGGCGTCGTACTTTTACTTATTTGTATCTTGTGATTCATAATAAGATTTTATCCACAATTAAGAAAACAGTTCTTCCAATTCACAATTAGATGACATGGCAATTTGATGCACTGTAGTTTATGGAAAGATAGCCTCATCATAGTGTGAAAATCTCTGTTGTTTATTGCTAGTTGCTCTTTGTTGAAGTTGGAGTTTATCTCTCTTTAATGATGAAATGGATTTTTATTTTCTTTTTCTGTTTATTGACAACTTGATTACTCCGAATTCCAGAACTAAACATGTTCCTTTTCTGTACTGTTGATTTCAGGGATAAGTTTATCTGCTGAACAATGGTCAGCTTTCAAGAATTATGTTCCCGCTATAGAGGAAGCTATCACTAAGTTGGAAGGAAGGATAAGGTGAGTATTCAATTTTGACTGCTGAGCTACGAGATTACATGAATTGCGCAAATTTATGTAATCAGAATGATATTGATCAATTAAGCGTTGTAGTTGAGGGACCCATAGATTTGAAGATTCTTGTTTCCCTTCTTATTATATGCATGTCGATGGTATTTTAGTTGTAGAAATTTCTGCACTCTTCTGAATATTTACTACTCACTTTTTTCTGTAAAAGAATACATATTGCTAGGCATTTAATTGTGCACAATTCCATGGTAAAAAGTTGCTTTTGAACAGCAGTGAAGACTGTAAACGTACTATATTCATAGATCGGGTCTAACCTGGTGCTTGTAACTGAAACAATGCAGATCAGAGCATAATGGCAGGAAAATTAGAGAAGTTTCAAGTTCAGTTGTTGATGTTCCCGTTGAGCCTGTCCCTGTTCAGTCTGTCCGTGTTGAGCCTGTCCCTGTTCAGTCTGTCCGTGTTGAGCCTGTCCCTGTTCAGTCTGTCCGTGTTGAGCCTGTCCCTGTTCTGTCTGTCCGTGTTGAGCCTGTCCCTATTGAGTCTGTCCCTATTGAGATCATCCGTTTTGATGGGAAGAATTACCAAGTTTGGGCTGAACAGATGGAGTTACTCTTGAAACAGTTAAAGATTAATCATGTGCTCACTGAACCATGTCCAAATGCTGCATTAGGGGGAAAAGATGCAAGTGCTGGAGAGATTGCTGAAACGAAAGCTGCTGAAAAGAGATGGGTAAATGATGATTCATTATGTCGTCGGAACATCTTGAACCATTTATCCGATAGTCTATTCAACAAGTATGCGAATAGAAAAATGAGTGCTAATGAGTTATGGGAAGAGTTAAAATCTGTTTATCTGTATGAGGAATTCGGAACAAAGAGATCTCAGGTGAAAAAGTATATTGAATTTCAAATAGTTGATGAAAAATCAGTTGTTGACCAAATTCAAGAACTTAATAGCATTGCAGACTCTGTTGCTGCTGCTGGAATGCATATTGAAGAGAACTTTCACATCAGTGTCATCATTTCAAAGCTTCCGCTATCCTGGAAAGACTTATGCATTAAGTTAATGTGCGAAGAGCATCTACCTTTCTGGAAGTTAATGGAACGCATAACAAAAGAGGAAGAATCTCGCAATGGAGTCAAACAAATGGGTGAACCTCCTTCTGATAATGTAAGATTTCACCATGCCAATAAAGGGGGACTCAGAGAGGCTGATATTAAGCCGCCGCCAGGTTTTCAAAGGAAATTTGAATCTAATGGCAAGAACATTGCCTGTTATATTTGTGGCCAGAAGGGGCATATTTCTAAAAACTGTTGGAGATGGATGTAATTAAGTGCTTTTAAATTGTGGTAGTTAGTCATTTTTGGGCGATTAAAAATGTTCATATCCTTGTGAAATTAATGTGAATTTTGTTAAGTTATTGGCTGATTGAATTATAAACTTGCAACCGTTGTTGTCAAATGATTCTTGAAGGGAACATATAAAATTTACGATCATGATAGAACTGGTTGAAATTTAAACTAATCAGACCAGAAAGATTTCTTCATTATTAATATAACATCAACAATCCTTGCAACAAAGGAATCACTTTGGATCCTCTCATTCTTCCTTCGAAATATGTGCCTATTTCTCTCTTGATCTTTTTTCCTTATCTTTTCTTTCTCTTGATCTTCTTTCTAAAATTTAGAGAGATAGACACAAATTGTGAAAGGAGGGAGAAGGAGAATGAATGGAAGGTGAGAATCCGGATCCAAAAAGAATGACACGTTGAACGGTAGATTACAAAATAAATTATGAAAAGCAAAAATCTTTTAGGAATTCGAGAGCTTGAGATCCCCCAACCAACTACTCTAGGAATATGTCCTCCCTTTTCCTCTACATTTTTATATTTATTTATTTATTATTCTAACCGTTATGAAACATGATATCCATGGAAGGAATGAGAGAAAACTCAGAGAATCTTTCTATTGATGATAAATGTGAATATTACAAATGGTAAAAGATACCTTCTAGTGAGGTGGTTATAACTATATATACTACTATATGACTGATGCTAACTTGTAACTTAACATATATCTCTAATATACTAACTTCATATAACAGTTGTCACATAGTATTAACTACACATAACAATTACTAATAATAATTAAACAAACAACATATAATATCTATACGTATATACAGAGGGAATACTTAATTATGGTGTAAATGTTTTCGCAGAGTATCCAGATAAAGAATGGCATTGGCATAGAATATGATAGTGAGTTAGTCACAGAAGACATCTTGGGCTAACATGCCCCAACTTTTGAAAATGAACAGGGTCACAGCGTTGATAGATTTTATTTTTTGTTTTTCTGAATCATAATCCAATTTACAGTCAGTTTGCGGATTACATTTACATGGAGGCATTATCAGGGAAGTCATGCTATTACCATTACCTCTAGCAGCTTCCAGTGCTTTGATCAACTTTTTTTATCAAGTCTCAATATTCTTGTCTGATTCGTCGTCAGCACTCAGCCATCGTTTATGTAAGCATACATTAAACACAGTTTTTGTTACACATCAGTTACCATTTTGATTTTATCAAATAGAGGTAAAACCATAGCTATAATTTTATAAACTAACACAAGGACTTTAGTTCTTGAAAAACAACATCTTTAAAGAAAAACGTTTTAAGATATTCATACACTTGCGCAAGTTCAGATCAATTAAAGATATTTTAGTATAACTTCATTTTCCTCTTTCAGTAACCAAAAGTGCTTTAAGATCACGATAAAAAAATATATTTCCATTTTGTAAGTGAAGTAAATATGAAGTGCCTCTACTCAAGGCATTTAAAGGCAGAAACTAGTTTAAATGCATTACTTACTTGTGAGTGGTAGTTTCTCGACTATTATTTGTTGGAAGGAAGCAAATTTATGGAGTAAAACTGAACATCACTTACCTGCGAGTGGTAATTCCTCTACCATTATTTTTAACATTCTTGCAGGTTTTGATGAGGTTAACTGAGCTCGGTTTTCATCTATTCGATGGAGCATATGCCATTCTCATAATGATTGTCTATGGGAGCAAAGAACTCTCAATGCAGTGACCACTTGCAGCCTTGGACTAATACAGTTTGTGACTATATATGCTGCAGTCGTACTCTTGAAGAGTCGCACACGCACTCCCAACAAATCAATATGGGTGAAACCGAATGATAACCAGTTAAAATGCAACATGGATAGTGCTCTTTTCTCATCTGAAGGGAGGTTTCAACATCTGTGTTTGTTTCTGCGACAACTTGGGCCACTTTATCCAAGCTCATACGATGATTTGTTTTCATCTATTAGCTCGGTGGCTGAATGTGAAGCTATTGCTCTGCAACTCGCCCTCCAAATTGCTATGATTTGTAGTTTCGAGCAGGTCATCTTTGAAAGCGACTATCAAGCACTTGTGAAAGTGGTGTTTAATGGTCGTTTTTATAAGAATGATAGGAACTTTATTGTCTAGTTGTAGGTCTCTTTTGTCCTCTAATGCCAGTTACAATCTAGCTCACAATCTTGCTAATGTCTGTATTACAATCTAGGCCCATTATTTTCTAGGGTTAATTATGTTTCTAGTCCCTATAAAATAGCGACCTTGTAAGTTTAGTCCCTACTTAATTTTAATAGCATTTTTAGTCCCTATAAAAAAAAATTACTTATAATTTTAGTCCCTGCTAAAACAAAGTTTGATTAATTATCCTTAAACTCTTAAATTTTTGAACGATTTTTTTGAGACAAGATTAGAACACTATGAAAGGTTCGTTTACTAAAATTTAGAATTTTCTGACATGAAATGAATTAAATATGAATTTTTTAAAACGACAAAAGTTAAAGATAAAAAGTAATAAAATCTGGATGTAGAAATCAAATTTTGCAATATTTTTTTGCGGACGAACTTTTAGTAATGTTCTAAACATGTCTGCAAAAAATTGTTCAAAAATTTAAGAGTTTAAGCATAAATTAAACAAATTTGAATTGAGTAGGGACTAATACTCAGTGCAGAAAAACAAAATTAGGGACTAAAAATGCTATTAAAATTAAGTAGGGACTAAACTTACAAGGTCGCTATTTTATAGGGACTAGAAACATAATTAACCCTATTTTCTATTATCCTCTAAATTGTATTTCCTCTATTATCTTGAATGAAATGAGTTATCCTTGCCTCAAGAAAAAAACAATGGAAAACATTTGAAAAAAACTCACTGAACATATTCGATAACTTTTTACCAGTTTTTCAAGAAAATAATGTTACCACATAATTATGTCCTGAAATCTACCAAAATTTGCTATTGAATAGCCCATAAAATAGTGTTAATCTGAAACAATACACAGCAAGTTTCTAAAGGGATAGGCTAAACAAAATATCCAAGTTTCTTGTGTTCTCAATAGACCTAGCATTGAGCAAATGCATTACTTCATTTTTTTACTCAGCTTCGGCTCATTTCATGAAACTATTGCACATCTTTACAAAATGAACTGCTAATACACATAATTCAATGTGGTTAAGTTTCTAACATGTTGTCTCGCCGGAACAGGCTTGGCTTGTGGACTTGGCCTTTCTAAAATCGAGCAACTGCTGCTCTCTTTGTATATCAGCAGCAAGTTTAGAAGTTTCCCATTGAAGCTTCCTCACCACATCTTCAGCTTCAGTATAATCTGGAGGTACATCAGATTCTCCGGCAATTAGAGGAAACTTCACTTCTGCATCTTTTCTGCAGCCAGAGAAAATTCATTGATTAGAAGACCCAAAAAAGAAACACAAGTCAATCCTCAGATTAGAGAAATATATCTAAATTAGAGTATGAGAAGGAAAGATGACGTGTTAACACGGATAAAGGAAAGCATAAATAAAGTCGGTAATAATGACTATTTATTGTGCAAACTATTACTGCTTACGATTTTCGCTACGAAACCTAGATATTCTAGAAGTTTATTTTTGAACAACAACAATTGTCCAAACGTCAGAAATTGTCCAGAGGGCCTAGGTTTAATGATTTCATTTGTGTATCCACACTGACAAGCTTATCATAGTAATGCACGAAAGTTTTCATATTTCAATGTTCGACGACATATAAATACGTGTGTGATGCACACAGGTGGGTTTATCATAATGCCTAATTGGAAAATACAAATCAACTGAATCAACGAAACATGTTTTTTACGATATTATTTAAATTCGCAAATTTGAACTGCAGAATATATCCCTCAGATGATTACTGACAAAATGGAGGTCTACCACCAAGAGAATAATCTAAATCAAGATTGCATTAAAAAAAAAAAAAGATTATTTTAATACTGACCTACTACCAAGAGCTAAGATACCACATTTCCTGATCATTCCACCATCTAATGACAATGCTCCATCAGTAATGCATGGGAGAGCAAGCATCATTTCGTTCCGGGTTTTATATATTTGTAGACGAGAAAAAAGGCTATAGAAGAGCGTCTCTCTAAGACCATGCCCACTGGCAGTAAGAAAAGACAATCTATTTGAATCCAGATGGATCATGTTCACTGCATAATCAAGAAACCCGGGCGGGCACTCCCCATTAGGCAATCTCGGCTTCGGAATGGCCAGCTTCTTTTGTGGATCGTTTTCAACAAAACCTCCAACAAATGGTCTGAAATAAAACAAGCACAACAGTGCTTTAAAATTTGCAAGCAAAGAGATGTAGCAGTTCAGTATTCTCTAAATTTTATGTGCGTGTACTTATAATGCGAGTTTTTCACGTCTTATGTAGAGAGTGATATACAGCAAGACCATGCACAGGGCTGCAGGAATTGGTCCTAAATAAGGCCTCTGTGTAAATCACTTTCTACATGAATCAACTGTGAGAAAAACTCATGCGAAAATGAGCACACCCACACAAAAACTCCCATAAGTATAACTTGCCTTAAATCTTCAAGACATATGACAACAAATCGGCCATTAATTTTTCTTCCAGTTGAAGATCCAATTCCATGCAAACCACCAGTACTGTTTATTGTGCCTTCTGGGTCATACTTCTCCAGTGCTTTAACGCCTTCATTAGTACTGCACACTATTGCAAGCATTGTCGCCAAACCCACATACTCGGAAAGAATCCTGTTTTAGATGATATTGACACTTTTTAGAAAAATAAATAATGATAAAAAGTAGCTTGTTTTTCATTACTTAGCTAGTAAGAAATAAACTAGAAAAAATTGGAGTGTGCTAAATAAGTTCAAAGATTTACACTAGCATTAATGTGTTTTGAAACTTTACTAATTCTGTTACATGAATGGTCTGCATGATGTATTTAGTCTATATAGTCAATAGTGGAATGCGGGTATAAGAGATTTGGATCATAGTGCTATAGTAGTCAATAGCGGCGCTATAGCGGCCGCGCGTAGCTTAGCGGAGACGAACCGCTACACTAATCGCCGTAGCGGTACGGAATGAGATAGGGCCCCTTCAGCTGCTACAGCGGCGTAGCAGAGCGGATAGTGGCCGCTTCAGCTGCTATAGCGGCATAGCGGAGCGGATAGCGGCCGCTTCAGCCGCTATTTGATTTTAGTTGAAAATTTTCAAATTGACCCTATTTTTAAAACATTTTGTATGATTTCCAAATTTCTAAATTGATTTTAGGGTATTTTGGGGATACACAAAACCAAATTGACTCTGTCGTATGGTTTCTCTGTTCTTTTTTTCTTCCTCTGTTTTCTTTTGTTTTATGGTTTCTCTTGTTTTTATGATTTTTTTTATTTGTTCCTCTATCTTTTGTTTTTTGGTTTTTTGTTTTATGAATGTAGTTTTATTTTAGAAATATATAAGTTTATACTTTATACCATCATTCATGTAATTTGTTCAAAAAATAATCAAATGTCGGTGACCGCTATTTGTCATACCACTATACTCTATCCCGCTATCCCACTTTTAGGGTCGGCCACTACGCACCGCTATCCGAGATTGACTACTATGGATCATAGTAGCATACACATATAAAAATACAAGAATAGAAGAATACACTAAATTAAACACAATCATAACTAATAATTAAAACTTACTGCTGTTGCTAATATTCAAGTTGCTAATATTCAAACCGATCACAAATAAGATTTAGCATCCAAGGCTTATAATAACTCGTCAAAGAATTTAAAATAAATACAAGTTATTCCATCAAATGGAATCACTAACTATGAGTTCTTCCTCATCAATCATCATTATGTTCACTCTCTTTACTACTAACACCATGTTGTCAATAGCGGCCGCTACCGGCATGGAGCGGCCAAAAACAGTAGAACGCGACGCAGTGCTCCAAGTCGGAGCGTTTGGAGAAAGCGGCTGAAGCGGGCGCGATTGCGGGTATAAAGCGGGCTTGATGCAGGTCAGAGCGGGCGCTTTTCACTCCCCTATGTAAAATACGGGATTTCCCTTCACTTAAAACCGTTTTAAGGGTCATTTTTGTAATTTTCAAAACCCTAACTATTACTCTTCTCCATCAGAACCAAATACACAGCCGCAAACACAACTTCTTCATCGTACAAACAACAAAATCCATCTCCTCTTCTCATCTCATCTCATCATCTCTTGATCACGGAACCCATATCTCCTCTTCTCATCTCTTGATCGCAGAACCCATCTTTGTTCTCCTCTCTTCATGTCTTGATTGCATAATTTGTTAATTTGTTAGTTGTTAATTGTTAATTTGTTTATTGGGAGGATGAGCTTGTTAATTGATAACGTTTTGCACTTTTGTTACTTTAAGCTTTAGAGGTTAAAGTGTTGGTTTCCTTGAATTTTATTAGTATTTTTTGCAAGTATGTTTTATGTTTTGCTTAAGACTTGTGACTTTTATTTCAAATTAGGAATACTTCATGAATTTTGAGTAATGTTTAAGGTATTTTAGTATTTCTTTTTCAACAGTATAGTATTTTAATATTAAATATATTAGTGTCCGCGCTACCGAAATAGTGCCCGCCACGTCAATTTTTGGGGTGGCCGCGCCGCGCCGCATTTCCGCTTTGACGACAGAGACTAGACATCGTTTATTCTGCATCCTCCTATTCTCGTTGAGTGTATTTTCAGGATTTCAAAAGATTCATCATAGCAGCTATATCTATCCGCTGCTCGAAACCGTGATGCAATCATACAACAGCATTAAGCGCTGCGCCTCAATTGACTAAATAGATTTTAATGATAGTATTAAAACAGAATAACTAGTAGATACGCATACCAACATCTGGAAGATTAAATGAGACCACAACAGATATTTCCAGCTGCAAGAATGAAGGCAAATGAACAAAAGGGTGTAAAGATTTGAAGAAAAAAATATAAGATATTTACCTGCTCAAATCATCACTCTCAACCTTGGCAAGGGTTGCCACAACACCCACAGCATCCTTTACAAATGCCAAATTTGATGTCTGAGTATTCGCTTTTATCCAACAAAATATGCTAGCAGCAGAGTTCTCTTTCTTCAATATCTGTTCCACTGTTTCCTCTTCAGTATGAAATGCACCATTCCCATTCTCTGATTTGGTCACATTAGTTGAATGGTACTTTCCAAGGCTCACTAAAAAAAAAAATTGAATGGTACTATATCAAAGTCTTCGTAAATTTTTTATCTCCCAAAGCAATTCATAAAAATGCACTAAATTAGGGTTTATCACATAAGATATCTAATTAATCTTAAATTATAACCACACTCAAGGTAGTCAAAATCGGGATTTTACGTATAATCCTTAAGGGGAGGTAAAGTCGCAAATCGCGGAATCGTTACATTAATCCTAAGATTATACAAAATTCATAAAACTCAAATATATGCATATAAAACAGCATACCTAGGAAAAACAACACTACTTTTAATACGTTAAAGTTCATAAGCATAACTCAAATAACATAACAACATAGTTGTATAATTCTCAAACATAACTAAAACTAGTCTAAAAAACAACTAAATAAAACTCAAGTCAGCGCCTTAAACTTTCTTCAAAATAAAAAAAAAATGATGCACTTAAACTAGTCTTAAACAGCTAACCAGAAAGTCTCAAACAAAACATTAATCATGATCCTGGGTGGATTTTGCGATTATACAGGACTTCACTAATTTAGGATTCTGGTGTAGTCATGATCCTTCAAGGCAACATTAATCATAAAATTGAGGATTATATGATTAAAAATCCGATTTTGAAGACCATGATCACACTCTCATAAATCAAAATAATGAATTATTCCCTGAAACAAAACAAGTGCATAAATTGATGAATTTCTAAACATACTTTGTAGGTCGACAACCGATTCAGTTAGGCGATTGGATTGAGAATTAAGGAACTCAATATTATCTTCATGCTTTTTGATTTGATCTTTGAAGTTGTCTTCCTGCTTTATGATCTGATCTTTAAAGCTCTCACTATTCTTATCATTAAAGATGTCTTCTTGCTTTAAGATTTTTTCTGTTAGATCCTCCTGAGCAATGTAACAAGGACAAAAACAACTACTTGAAACCATGGACAATGTAAAAACATGCAATTCAACCATGAACACATTCGGTAATGGGTCTAAAAGTAAAACATGCAATGTAAAAACATGGAATTCAACCAATTCTAGGTTCTGAAAATGAACACATTCAGTAATGGGTCTAGAAGTAACCCAATTCATTCCTAGAAACCCTAAAATGAGTAGCATAAATTTGGTGAATAACCCATTTTTGCGGCAAGTAAAAAGGTGACAGCTTTATGAATCAATGTTAAGGTTTGAGCAATGAAATAAAATGAAAAATGAATGAGAGAGAAGAGAGGGATAACATACCTGGTGGCTTGATTGAGACATGTCGAAGTGAAGCACAAAGCGGCGATGGCTCAAAGAAAAGAAACTTAAACTTGTGTTTCAAAATTAAAAAGATTCGACTCGACAAATCTTGGTCTTTTTCTTATGTTTCTTGGATTTCGCCACTTCACTTCACTCAAAATCAAGGGGTGCATTTAGAATAGCAAAGTTATAAATTTTTCAATTTTAAGCCATAGATTATAATTGAGCGGCTAAGATTCAAGAAGGGACACTGATTATTCATTTTTTTTTTTTGGGTCACAGTTTCTTCATTAAGTATTTAATATTTATTTGTTTGTAATATTTTTTGCAGTCAAAGTTGCTATTTTATGAGTATGGACAACATGTTTAACAACTTTCGCATTCATAGCATAGCAACAATGCCCACAAAAAGGTATTATATCTGATTTATAATTGGTGTAATCAGGGGCGGAGCTACATATGCCCTTGTGTGGGCATGTGCCTCCACAAATATTCTAATTATAATACTAGTAATAGTGTTAAGCCTACTTCATGCCCCCATTAGTTAGTAAAAAAAAACTTATATTATCAAAGTAAAATTAGTCAAATTATTTAATATCTCAATTATTGATAAATTGATCCATTAATCATGATATATTTTCCCGTGAGTTTAGCTCAATTATTAGGGACAGTGCATAATATATGTAGGAGTCGTGTTTTGAACTCCGAACACCCAACTTCTCCATATTTAAAATGTGTGAGCTCAAATTACCAACCTATTTGACCTAAAAAAAATCATAATATATATTTTTTGTGCTATGAGTGATTCATTTGTAATAAAATTTTGTTTTAAATTAAATGATCATTTCAATTTTTATTGCAATCTTAATTACTTTTTCTAATTGTACACTAATAATTGCACTATTCTTAATTATGAGTGGAATTAGAGACATTACATAATATATGTAGGAACCAGAAATTATATTAGGGACAATTGCATAATATACGTAGGAGCCAGAAATTTTTGGTGAATATTGCCCCCACAATCTAAAATTTCTGGCTCCGCCACTGGGTGTAATCATTTTTTAATAACCGTGTAAAACTCAAATAAATATTCATGCCCGCCATCTCTGTTATTACCGTCGTGAATATTATCTGACTTTTTTTATGGATAATTAAATTTGACTTAAACGCCTTTTTTTTTGTCTCTTATCTGAATTTTGGTGTTCATGTTGTGGTTTAAGAGATGATTTTTCTGTCTCTGTTATTACCGTCATGAATATTATCTTAATTTTGGCTTGATTAAATTGTGTCAATTTAATCTTTTAATCTTTTCGACATTAACATATGTTAATCGTGTCCGATGTGGCGTAGGACGTGGGAGATGATTAGATAAAAAAAAAAACTATTTTTTATCAACCAGTCCTTCAATTTGAGGGAGAAGGTTTTTGTTGTTGGAGTGATAGCATAAACCCTGGAAATTTTTCAAGATTGAAGAAGAAATTGTTAATAGGGATGAACGAGGAACGAGAATACAAAGGAAATAAATAATGAAAATATTTATTTTATTTGATTAATTTAAGGAAAATGTTGAGTCATAACTCTCGAGTCTCCTCCTTCAAAAAAAAAAAACTCTCGAGTCTCCACGTCACCGTCACGAATCATAAATATTGTCTTTAATTAACGAAATTGATAGAAATGACTAACTTGACACAACTTAATCTAATTAATCGACCAATTTAAACCTTATTTTCATTAAGGACCAATTTAAACCTTATTTTCATTAAGGGACCAATATGATTTCCGAAATTAAGAAAAGAAATCTAAAAGTTGTTTAAGTCTCAAAAAATAAAAATTGTGTCTACATGTTAATGCCAATTGATTCATCTTTAACACGCTTAAGTTGTTCCAGAGAGAGGGAGAGAAGTTAAAGGGTTTTAAGTAAATGAAAACCGCCCTTTCAAAAAAGAAAAAAGTAAATGAAAACTGTGAAATTGTATTATGAACTTGTTCATCTTTTTTTTTTTTTTTTTTTACAAGAACTTGTTCATTTTATTAAAAAAATCATTACGAACTTGTTATATTATATATCAATTCACTTTTAACTTTAATAGCCATACCTTATATATGGATAGTGCAAATGGTTCTCTATCTATCTATATTATTTTAGGTTTCGTTTTCAGTTACACTTCTAAAATATTCGGTTAAGTTGAAATTTCATTAATATTTTATCACAATATTGAAATAACCCTTAGTCCCATAGTAACTCTAGAACCTCTATAATGTATCCACAATTTCACCTTTACCACCTAAAACAAATTTTGGACAGAAAAATTACGTTGAAAAATGTGTGCGTATACTCATATCGAATAGATACTATGGAGACACTATATCACATGTCATATTGGAGTTTAAAATTGTGGTCGTGTATGACAAAAATTATTTAAGATGAGGAAATGCATTTAGAAATTAACAACATGGAAAAATTGCCTCGATTAATGACATTCCTTGGTTGAACACGTGGAATGTGTGCATAAAAAAATGGAATAATCACGGAAGAATGCATTTACCAGTATGTGTTAAGACGAGGAGGAATGCTAGAAACATTCTCTTTTGAACACTCTTTTTAACACTCACTTTTTTATTGGGTGAAATCAATGTATGTCCTACCACTTTATGTTGGTTCCATTTCCAAAGTGTATGTCCTACATTGATTTCACCCAATAAAGGAGTGAGTGCTCAAAAGAGAGTGTTGTTAGCATTCCTCGTGTTAAGATCGTGACCGCAGAAAAGAGAATCCATTTCCAGTAACATGGAGTGCAACACAAGGAAGATTAAAATGTAGCCGTCATAGCAGTAATCTTTTTCTTATTATTTGTGTTCCGAAAATTACTACATTGCTACTCAAATAGTTTGGGTGGGAATGGTATCATGGAAACTTAATTAATTTCCAATGGAGTTATGTTCAGGTTTCATCAAATGAGATCCTAAAAAAGGTAAAGTTCTACTCAGCCAAATTTTAGTAGTTTCATCCATTTTGCAAGTAAAGGGTTTAGGGTTTCTAAATGAATTCCGACTGCAATAATTTAATCGTCGGTCAAGCCAAAATTATTCTAGGCACCATTTTTGGTTGCTACAAATCATAATTTGGGTATGTGATAAGATATATATAGAGAGAGAGCTAGAGAGAAAAGAGGCTTAAAATCATGGTCGAAATTTTTTTTTCTTCTAAAATGTTACTCCCTCTATTCTTAATTATAAGCAAATTTTCAAAAAAATAATTGTCTATAAATATATGCACTTATACAAATTATTAGGTATATTGTTGGTTTTTTCCAAGCACAACTCTAATTAATATTGCTAATCTATCTTGAAATATGGAAAGTTAAAATAAATACACATATAGACACGTTAATTACACTATCAATTTTCATAATATTTTTGTTTTTTATCAAGAAGCTTATAATAATGGACGGAGAGAGTGTATTCTATTTAAATTGAATTTAAATAAATGTATTTTTTTTTAATTGAATAACACAAATTAGACGAATGAGTGGGTTAGGTGCTCCTGATATTGATGCATCACCATATATATCTCTCGAGGCCCCAAAAAAATAGTGAAAAATGATAAACACATGCAAGTTTACTCCTCATTTAGCTCATGATAATTTGTATGTGGTGCTTGTGGACCATTTGAACTTCAATTATATGTAGGAGTTCTAAACTAGTGGTAGGCATGCGGTCACCACTGATTTGTACCAAGATAGATAAATTATACAACAAAACGAAAATGATATCCTAATATGTGGCTTGACCTTATCATGTACAATTCCTTCTTCATGTGGATTTGAGCAGTTCTTACTTGAACTTTTGTATTAATGGATCCCACAATTTGCTTTCTGGCCTTAATGTCGATATGCATGCACCATCACACTGACAAACACTTGCACACAAAAGAGAAAGAAAAAATAACATGGTTTGGTAAATTGGGATGATCATGACCACCTTCACACATGGCCGTGCTTGGTACTTGTGTTTTGTTACACAAACGAACCCCACATCCCATCCATAGAGTTAAAGGGGGGAAAAACATTGAGGATTCTTTAAACATTTGCAATTAGGATTTTCATCCTAGACAATCCAAAATGGAATAAAGGGTACGAGTTATGTTATGGGCATAGGAAGTTAATATCACACCAAAAGAACCGTGTTCTGTGTTTTGCTTTACGGCCCCTAATTTTAGTCACATTTTTTGTTACTTTAATTGTTCCACCTGATTCTTTGTCGGATGGAATTTATCCCATGATACTATTTGAAAGTCGCGGTTTTTCATAGTCTAGATGATGTTCAAGAAAGATGTTTAATTGAAAATACACTTTGATGGAAACTAAGTGCATGTTTGAATTCACAATTAGTTTATAAAAGTTACAAAATAGTATCCTAATTTCGTAAAACTCGTAATTCTAAATATACACCATGCATTTTTTCACAAAAAATGACAAAAATATACACCCTGCAAAGAAACATAGTTGACATAATTCAAATTGATATGGAAAAGAATGAATATAAGTGAAATCATAAACTAAGAATTTGAATTTAGACGGTTAATGAATTTCACATAAAAACGAATTGTTTGAAAGAATTTAAGTTTGATTTCTGTATAAAATAACTTTTTGTCAGACTTTGCTTATTTTCCGATCAAACTCCAAATTATTCAGATCAACATGTTCATATATAGGCTTGATAAATCGAATCAACAATCTCTTTATCACTTCAATCTTTTAACTCACTATCAAACCACAAAATCAACCTTAACCATATGGTTTTGTCTCCCTTTCTTTTATCAAAGTTCATCCTCACCTTCAATCACTTCTAAAAGGAAACACGCGCACCACATGTTTTCATGCCAAACTCCATTAGTTGAAAGGACCTGAGCACGTGAACGTTTTACATAATCGAAAATTCAAAACAGGACCACAACGCGTATATTGCAGGACCACTCATAATATACCAAGCACTAGTACTGTTTTTGTTTTTACTTTGCACGATGGTGCTGGTGGTTGTGTTTTCACTTATTTAGTTCATCTTTAGATTGAGATATTTAGCTCATCAGTAGAATCACTTCAATAAAATCACAATGTCGCCATAATTTTACCAAACTTATTGTTCATCCAAACAAACACAAAGTTTCCGGAAGGGAATACAATGCATATAAATTAGGATTTTGTTAACGGGTACTCCGGAACACTGGATAAGAAGAAATGGTTTTATAAAAAAAAAAACAAATATTTTGATTTTCAATGCATTGATTATACATATTTTCATAAAAAGTTATTATCATTTAAAAGTCTTAAAGAAATTTCCCTATTGTTCATAAAATAATAGGGGAAATACAGACTCTTTTTAGTCTAAGGTTCTTTCCTTCTTGCATGAAGAAGATACTCAAATAGTCATAAAAAGGAGCAGTAACAATACTTTCCTTTTCTTCCTTTTTCATGTGCATCAAAGGCAAAAAAAAAAATTTGAGAAAAAACAAATTTACTACGGTATTTATATGCCTCCCCAAAGAAGGGAAGAACAAAACTAATAATATAAAAAATTTAGCAGGGCAAGATCTCTTCATTAGCGACAAAGAAAAAGATAATTAACTAAGTCTAATACTCTCCTCTTGTGCACAATACTACAAGAAAAGAAAATTAGAACTTGAGAGATTCTTGCATAGAAAGACATACATAAATCCTTTGAACATGTCAATTACATTGGTTGAACTAAATAAAACAATGGACATTGCAGGAACAATATTTCTGATAATTAAACTCTGTATACTATAGACAAACATAAATTGGTTGCCCTACACGGTTGGTTAATAGGAGCTATGTATCATTCTACTTCTCTAATTCAAACTGCTTTGCTCTTAAGATCTTCAGCTGCACAACAAAAAATTCTTAGGAAGCTTTAGAAATTTGTTCCTTCTCTATTTATCATGCCTATATGGACAAAGTTTGGGTTTGTAAGGAGTTGGATTCTCGGGCAAATGCTGCAATCAACTTGTCCTTGGTAAGCTGTTCAGATCCTTCTGACTTAATTACAAAATTATGGTAGATAGTATCATTTGCAGCAGCAAGTTTCGACTCTACAACACTGATTTGTGCCTCTTTGAATGTTTCGATTACTTTCGAAACAGGATGAGTATCAAGAGAACAGCTGACCTTTACTATTACCTCATCTTGAGAAGCTTGAATATCCACATCCGGAAGAGAAACTCTAGTATTCTGATGACGATTTTCTGATCTCGAGTTGCCTGATCCATCCCTGGAAGTACTGCTTCCAAATGATTCTCTCTCTGACTCCATGATCTTGAGTTTCGCTTGAAGCTCGTTGATGTAAGCAATAGCATCACCAAGTAAAGATGCCTTGTCCATCTTGGAAATATTCGGTACAACAGCTCTTAAGGCGTAAAAACGCTGATTAAGCTTCTCACGCCTTTGCCTCTCTGCCTCCACATGATTTAGAGGTTCGTCCCTTCCATTAGCAGGCTTCCTTCCGCGCTTCCTAGGTCTCCTTTCATCGCTAGGTTGATCAGCCTCAACATCAGCAACAAGTTCCGATTCAGCAATAACCGGTCTCGCAGAATTGGCCCTCGAATTTGCTCCGGAAAAGTCAATTTGCATTGGCATCTGCCTTTGTGGTTGGTAGTTGCTATTATTGTTGTTGAGCCTAAAATCCTTTCTCACACCATTAGAAGCAAAAAATTCACCTTGACCTTGATTCACTCCCCAAGTAGAACCACAAATACCATTTCTAGCACTAGGAAAGTTAATGCTATTATTATTAACATTATTACTATCCATTTTCCTAATGGCAAGTTTCTCCCTAAAATGTGTACGACCATTGTTCAAATTCAACACAACTTTAGGAACTTGAACACCATTTGAAACTGTACTTTCTTCATTGACCACACTAGGATACAATGATAATGATTGTGTGGCAGGTTTTGAAATTGAAAACAATGATTTGATTTTGTTCAACAAATCAAAGATTTCAGGTAACAATCTAACAGAACCCAACTCAACAACACCAAAATCAGTAGGTACTAAAACAACAGTTTGAATTCCAGCAGATTTAGCCAAGAAAGAACGAAAGCAGTAATCAGAAACAGATTTGAACCACAAATGTTTACCAGAAGCAAAACACTTACCGGGTCCACCATACCCTTTTGGGAAAAAGAAGTACATAGAAGCTAAAAAGAACATCTCTGTGTCGGTTACACGGTCAAGGCCAAAAGCGTAATTGTCTTCATCTGAACCACCAAAAGCTTTATGCAACTTCTGCAAAACCCACTTCTTCATACTTTGTTTCATTCCTTCTTCTTCTTCTTCTTCTTTTTCCTCTTCTATGCCAAGACTCAGAGTTTCTCTAACTCCACCTTCTTCTTCGTTTGGTTCTCTGCAACACCCATCTGCCCAACAAAGAACGTAATCACCAGATTTTGACTTAGAAAGTCGCCAATAAATTGCGTAATTCCAATTGAAATTGGATGAAGAATTTTCAACAAGATCAGAGAGTTTGTTTTGAAGAGAATCAACACTTTCACCAACAGCAATCAATCCACTCTCATTTGATAAACAGTTATTTATCAAAAAATCCAAAGCTCGAGCACCAAGAACAGCTCCAACCATGGTTTTCTCTTCTTCATTCCATATCATGCGCTTTATTGATCCCATCTCAAATGCAAAACTACACAAAAATCAAAAATCAAATTTTGAACATACCCTTTTGCTCCAATCACAAAATAATGGTAGAAAATTATGAAGAAACCAGAAAAAAGAAACATGGAAAGGTTAAGGTGGTAAAAGGGGAACAAGAGAGGAGAAGAAAGGAATGGTGAGTGATGAAATAGACATTGAGAGTGAGGGGAGGTTAAGTTAACAAAAGGGGGGGTGTATTGAAGAAGGAGAAACACGAGTTAAAAAGGCAGGGGGTGCGTGAGTGAAAATTTAATTGAAAAAGCAAACAACAGAGAGGAGTGTACTATTGGGATGGATGGGATTGTGTGTTGTGTAGCGTAGGATAAGTAGAGAGGAAAATGGCTTGGCTTTGCTTTGAGGGTTACGGTGTCAAATTCTGCAAAAAAGTGCAAAGTGAAAACCTTAAACCATGGTTAGGTTAGGTCAACATAGGGGGTCCCTTTAGCTTGGACCAGTTTATGTTTTGGTCCAACTTGGACCAGTGAAATTACCTGCTATCACAGGTTCTCTTCCAGCTGTCCCATACCATACACACCCTTATATGAAAACATGTTAGCAACCCCTTTTCTCCAATAATTTACAAAGCCATTTTTTGTTTCAGATCTATTAAACACTTTACACCAACTTACAACCACTACAAACCTGAATTCAATGGTTATTAATACTTAGAGAAATTTTTTCCAGATCCATTACATTCTTGGTCCAAAATTGCGCAGAACAAAGGATGAGAGGAAGGTTTGATTTATCTATTCCCCTGTAAGCTCGGATAAGCTTTTGCAAGGAAAGAAGGAATTCTTGTGTTTTGAATCTTAATTGCAGAGAATAGATGACGCCATTGATACCATCTTCTTCCACTCTAAGATTTAGATATGTAAAAGCAATTTAGATCTTAAATATCCAAACATCATTTTTTTATATGAATCACTTTTATAAATCCTATTTCTAATGATTTTGATGCATGAATACAAGATCCAATCCATTTTCAAATCCTCACGCGTCCCTTTATTCTGAATCTTTTTTGTTTATTATTTTTTTTATGATGAATGGTTGAAATTCATACTTTTTAGTATGTGCCGTATAAAAAGAAATTTTTTATAATAAAAGAAAAAAGAAGAAGGATAGAGATGATATGAAAAAGTGAAATTGAAAGAAAAACTGCAAAATGAGTAGGCGAGAGAGAGAGAGGGGAAGAGATCGCATGTTCAACAGGGAAAAGGATGGAGGAGCTGAAAAGATCACCGATGGAGGAGCTGAAAAGATCACCTGCAGTTATAAAAATTAAACACCATGGTAAAGATTGATCCATGGGTCAGACATACACTAGGCTTGAATTTTATTCAACTTATACATCAGGTTTCATACCCTCAATGATAACCGTCCATTTTAATTATTATTAAATCTAAGGCCAATTTTTAACTGGTCCAAGTTGGAGACCAACCTTCACTGGTCCAAATTAAAATTCCCCCAACATAGGACTTCATAAGAGCTTTACTAGATTTGCTTCATTGGATTTCGAGTTTTGGTCGGCGTGTTTGTTTCTTTTCTTTGTTTTTATCTAATCTAAACACTAATATCCCCTCCGGTCCTTTTTATAAAAAAAAACCAAAAATCATCTAAACTAAGACAATTATTAATGGTTGTAATTTTTTGAATGTTTTTATAAATATACTCTCATAAAAATTTGTGAAGTATTAAATATACCCACTAATATTAAAAAGACAAACATTAAATGAGGGTTAGAAAGTCTTTTAAACAATGAATGTACTTTAAAGTTGTGACTTTTTCTTATATATAGGACAAATTTTTTTTTTGAAAATTTTCTTATAAATTGAACT
The DNA here is from genome assembly GCF_051527215.1 of Medicago sativa. NCBI lineage: Eukaryota > Viridiplantae > Streptophyta > Magnoliopsida > Fabales > Fabaceae > Medicago > Medicago sativa. The sequence continues at coordinate 104,317,842 of NC_140755.1, forward strand.
GGAGGGAGTATTATTTAGTGGTACAATTGAAAGGAAAAAAAACAATTAAATTTGCATTGGAAACCAATAGTAATAAATTTGTTTATGGGTCTGTTTGGTTTGGCTTTTCAGAAGCAATTCTAGCCAAAAAACAATTATGTGTCTGTTTGGCAACACGTTTTTCTCCTCAAAACGTGGTTTCTCTTTACCAAACTCGGTTTCCAGCTTTTTTGTTTTGTTTGGGTACAGAAAAAGTGCTTCTCTGAAACGCAGCTTTGGTGCAAAACGCCGGTAGAGATGAAGCTGGAATTCCTAGCTTCTACGGTAAAGCAAAATCAAGTTTGGATTTTCATTTTTGGTGATTGATACACTTTACTAAATTACCCATTACTTTCTTCTCCATCTCACCCAGATCTTGCACTCCAACCACCTGCTTGTTGCATTTTATCTCTGAAACTCACAAGTACACAGATCTGAATTTTCCTCTACAACTCATAAACAAATAAAATCATGAAACCATTAAAGAAGGGATTTTAGTTTCCCTCTGAATTTCACTCTGGTTGAACGGAAGAATGGAATTATTAAGATGGAGGAAGAACAAAAGGTATTGAGAGATAAAGGAAGGCTGTCGAGAAAAGAAAGAGACGGCACAAGAGTGTTCCCTTGTTGAATTGTAGTTTTTTCTTTATTTCTTGGTTAATATTTTTTTGTTGAAAAAAAAAATCACACTTCTTTTTTTTTTGTGTTGAAAGTTGGGTTGGGCTGTAGTGATTTTTTATCACACGTTCAAATTTAGCCTTTTCAAAAGTGATATGAGAAATTTTATGTTTGGGGTGTTTGGTCATTTTACATTTAAAATCAATTTTGATTCAAACTATCCAAACAACATCAACTAATAAAAATCACTTTTAAATGAGTGTATGCAAACATATATCAATTCACATTCAACTCATTTTTTACCAAAATCAATTCTCTCAAACTCAATTCTATCAAAATCAATTCTCCCCACCGCCGAACCAAACACACACTATAAGCAGTTCCAAAAGCAATTCTAGCCAAAAACAACATGTTTGGTTTGGCTTTTAAGAATTGCTTATATCCCCCAAAAGCAATTATCCTTGAAGCTACAAATCCTAGCTTCTAGCTTTTCTAGAATCAATTCTCCAATAAATTTTATATTTTATTATTACAACCTATTATTTTTCTTTATTGCCCTTTATCAATTCTCCTTCTTTTTGTTTGTAATTTAATTTGATGAACCAAATTTAATCAAAAAACTTTTTTTTTTTACAAGAAAAAAAAGTTTATGGTAATCAAAAAACTTTTTTTTGAAAGTGGTAATCAAAAAAATTAACGAATATTTTTGTAACTTAAAAAAACTTTATTATTTTTGAAAGTTTATTTTTTTTAAACTTAAAAAAAAAGTTAACGAATATTTTTGTAACTTAAAAATACTTTATTATTTTTGTAACTTAAAAAAAAGTTTATTGTAATCAAAAAACTTTTTTTTTGAAAGTGGTAATAAAAAAATTAACGAATTTTTTCAAAACTTTTTTTTTGAAAGTGGTAATCAAAAAACTTTATTATTTTTGGCAACAAACTCTAGTATTGTTTAACTTAAATATATTTTATCAAAAAATATAAAATATATGAACAAATATTTTTGTAAAAAAATTTGTTTAATGATCGTATTTATTATTTTTTAAATTAATATATAGAAAATTTATTTATTTAAATTAAATAATATATCTACATTTAGTTTTGATCTACATACACATTCAACTATGTCTAAATTCTATGTCTATTTTAGTAATTATACATTCAAAAGCAATTTTGATCAAAATCATCCAAACAACATTCAGTTTGTTTAATCAATTCTACATAATTGTATCCAAACATAAATCAATTCTCTCAGAATCAATCCTGTCAGAATCAATTATATTCAAAGCTGAACCAAACACACACTATATCATTAAGTTTAGTCCCTATAATCATAGCTTTACTTACATCATCTATCATTTGATGACTATTTTTTTTTGACAAAAATAAATGATATTCATTCATTCATTCAAATTGATAAAATACATCGATGCAATGAAAATTTGCTAAAAACAAAAAGGATGAATATGTGAGCAAACTCACAGCATCCATGTTAACAGCATAAAACGGCAAAGTACTAAAGCCTACACATATGACTATATTTAAGTCTTCAGAATACCCATGTCTCCGGATCTGCAGCGTTGAGGACTCCAAAGTCATTGATTTGATCTGCACTGGATCGAAGCTGATCTGACAGTCTGAATTAAACAAATACCTGAACGAAACAAGAAAGATAAACAAGGTCGCACAAAGACGACGAACAAAACAACGTCGCACTAAGATGACGAAATCACGAAAGAAAAAACAAAGTAGATGTGAAAATCACTTATTTCAATAAAAGGGAAATATAAAACGAGTTAGAGGGGTGATTTTGGGTCAAAAATTGACCCTAAATCACCCCTCTTTGGTAGATGAAGGAGAAGAAAACCAAGTTTTTGTGCCCATGAAAAGTAGAACAAATTACAATCAAATCTGTATCATTTGATGACTATTATATGCGGTTTATAATAAATATTACATACATCATTAATTGAATAAATAGAAAATGTGTAATTTTATTTATAATAGTGATCGAATGATGTACATCTCTTGGTTAGAGGTTTATGCCCTCGACCTTTAGGTCTTTGGTTTAAGGCAGAGTAATTTGAAAAATAAAAATAAATTTTAAAGTTAACAAATGTCTCCGGAATATTTTTATGACCTTTAAATGATAATATTTTATGAAAAATTGTGTAATTAAAGTATTAAAAATTAAAATATTTATCTTTTTTATTTAATAGTTTTTTATTTTAAAATCTTTAAAAAGTGTTCAGCAGATACTAGTTAACAAATCTCTAATCTTTACATTGAATGAATGTTTTCGGGGCACTTTTTAAACATTTTAAATTAAGTAATTATTTTTTAAAAATATCAAAGTTTTCAATTTCCAATACACTTTATTTTTTTAAAAAAAAATCCAATACACTTTATTATACTAATTTTAATAAAAAGTTATCATTTAAAGTCTTTAACTAGTGCTTCAAGAACATTAGTTAACATTTCCCTTTCAATTATTATGTAAGAGTTCCTTAAATAGTGTCTTTAAAATACTTGATAGGAAAACCGTTACTATTAGTACTCCCTCCGTCTCACAATAATTGTCTTTTACCATTTTTTTTTCTTTCTTTCAAAATAATTGCCACTTTACAATATCAATGCAACATTTATTATTTTTTTCCATTATTATACCCTTATTTAATTAATTTCATTCAACTTAACCACTCCACTAACTACAGTTAATAAGGATATTTTAGTAAATGATATTACTTTTACCATTAAAATCAACACAATTAATCATTTCCTTAATAAGCGTGCACAAACCTTAAACGCCTACTCCCTTCGTTCCCTTTTAAGTGTCGTTTTAGAATCTTTCAAAAAAAAATATCGTTTTAGAATATTAACACCAAAATAGCGAAGTGTATTTTTACACATTTTCTTTCTATTATACCCTCAGTTTAATCCACGAATATATTCCTTTTTTTTTTCACACACCTTCTCTTTCCAATAAATTTAATATGTTATATTTATTTCGTAACAAACATTTGTTCATTACTATCTTTTTCTCCTATAATTTTTTTTTGCACTCCCTCTCTCTCATAACAAACAATTATCAATTTTCTAAATATTGTGCACATCTCTTTAATTAATTTAAGTCAATATAAAAATTATTCCAACTTCCCATTAATCAAAAGCTAAAAAAAAAATAGTAACTTTCATCTAACTACTTTAATCAAAATTAAGGCTTCAACTATGGTTTCATCCAATGCTTCATTCATGGAGTCTTTTATTTTATTTTTTCTTCATATTTGTTCTATTACTATGCATTTTAAATTTTTAAAAATTACTACTCATCTTATTAATACTAGTAGAATTTTAACTATTCATGAAACAATTATTATAGGTAACAAAATTTTGTTTAACTTTTAAATAACAAGAAACAAACTTTGTTAAAAAAAAAAAAAACTTTAGTTTTTCAAATGCATTAATTAGTTTTATTGAAAAAAGATAAGAGTAATTGACAAAATGGTATAATTGATAAATCATATCCTTAAAATACCAAAACGACAGTTAAATAAGAACGAAAAATTCACCCTAAAACGACACTTAAAAATGAACAAAGAAAATATAATTTTGAGACAGAGGGAGCAGTAATTATGAACTGCTAGTATTTTGTGAGAGTTCCCTGGTAGTATGTGAATGTTGTCACATGTTTTTGGCATGGAGACTTTGAACGCATCGCAACACGAGTAACGTTCCTCTTTATGTTCCCTTCTTCTCCCACGCTCTGCCCGTGCATGCGTGAGTGAGGGAAGAAATTGAATTGTTTAAACTTTAATGCAGCTTCTGCTTGAGCTTCACGTATTTTGTGCGCCTTTCATCATTATGTATTTCTCCTCTAACACAACACGTTTCCCAACTTAGCATGCTATCCACGTGCCCCTAATTACCCTTTTACTTTTCCACGTGTCTTCATCTCCCACAAACCTCCAATATAAGGAACGTGGGATCCTCCCCTTAAAAAGCTACTTCACCACCATTGGACCGAGGTCGATCAAGCACGTGAACTACGTTGAACTTAACTCACATTTTTAAATGCATTTCACTTGCTAACAAACAAAGACGAAAGAAAGGGTACCCCTAATATGGTCCCTTTTTATAAAGGTCCAACCATGGACCTCATAAAATGACCGGTTATAGCAGGTTTCCCATAGCTTCTTCCAGACTAAGAATGTTACCCCATAAAGGTGCGTGTACAGAGTGAATTTGAAAGAGATGGAACTCCCAAATTTCACTATGCCTTTAATTTAAGTTTACAATGTCATTCTCTCTTTAGGAGCTTTTGAGTCAAGTTTGCATAACAACTCCCACATTAAGTTACAACTTCTCTCATCACATAATCCGACCCATAGAAACCTCTACTCAACTTAACATATGTGAATCCAACACTCTCCCCCTCATCATCTCCTCTTAACTTGCAACCCCAACAAAGTGGGAATTGAGGACCCAAGTTCATGTTCACAGTTAGATTTTGCAGAATTTTTTGCTCTCAATTTCAGCTTAAATGTTCTGTAACTTCGTTTTTATTATGAGAACCAAGACATAAATCATAAAAATTAAAGACTTTGTCTAACCCCAAAACCTTAAGCACCTCACAGTAGAATCTTAGTCATGTGTTTTTTAAGAAGTTAAATAAAGAACTTGGAATGGTCCGTTTAAAAAAAAGGACTTGGTGTGGTGGTGGAAGAAAGATCCAGATGAGAGAGAAGAACATGAAACTGCATTTACTACCGGCTATAACAGGTCATATTAGAAGGACCACAGCTGGACCTTAAAAAAAGGGACCATATTAGGGGTACCCCGAAAGAAATGCTAGTGACATTATTTTTTATTAGATACTCCATCCGGTCACTATTACTCCCTCCATTTTAAAATGAATGTCGTTTTAGGTGTTTACACACATATTAAGAAATGCAATGATTAAAAGAAAGAGAATGGTTATTTTATCAAATTATCCTTATTAACTATTGGTTAGTTTTAAAAGCAGGGTTTGTCTAACATGTGCAAATTTGCACATGTTAAGATATCTAAAAGTAGTAATTTTTCATTGAAAAATAACACTTATTTATTAAAAAGCTACATATCTAATGTAAAATGCACAAGTTCCAAGTTAAAATTACCACTTTAAACTTCTTAACATGTGCAAATTTGCACATGATAGAAAAACCCTTAAAAGTAATACTTTGGAAGGAGTGTGCAGAGTATTAATTGGAGAGTACAATTGAAAAGAAAAAGTTATTATTGCATTGGAAACTGAAAGTGACATTCATTTTGAAACAAATTTTTTTGGCTAAAATGACACTCATTTTGAAACGGAGGGAGTATAAACAAAATACATTGAATAATTAATGTATCTAGACTAGATACATTTATTATTCAATGTATCAAAAAAGTCAAATTTTGCTTATAATAGTGACTGGAGGGAGTAAAATTCATGCATGTTTCATTATTTTATGTGAGTTCTATTTTTAAAGTGTAGACTCAAGATGATTTAAACTAATAAAAGAGTGTTTAAAAGAGAGTGTTGCTGACAATACTCAAAGTACTAAACCAACAATTTCAAGGATTTGAATTTCATGTTGTTTCAAGAGGATGCTCTGACAGACTAGGATCATCTGATCTCAAATGTGTGGCCGAGATCCAGAGCCGACCTTTAAGGAGTGCAAACAACTCTAATGAACTGGGTCTCCCAAATTTTGAGACCCAATTTCTTTTTTATATGTACAGTACAAGAAAAAAAAAACCAATATATAATAAAAATGCGCTTGGATATTAGAAAAATTAAGATGGCTAGGTGTTAGTGAAGCGGTTATGCATTACATTAACAACCAAGTTTGACATTTTTTACTTTAATTATTTTTTTCAGCAGGATTGCCTCACTTTAGGCATAATTTATCATGGATTTGAGTTCTAAATATATTCAATACTCTTTTGTTCCCTTAAATTTAAAACAAAATAGGGTTAATGGTGTTTTACCCCCCTGTAATATAGGTTATTTCCAGGTTTACCCCCTGTAAAATATTTTTTTTGATTTACCCCCCTGTAATTATTTTTTTCAGCAAGATTGGCCTCACTTTAGGCATAATTTATCATGGATTTGAGTTCTAAATATCTTCAATACTCTTTTGTTCCCTTAAATTTAAAACAAAATAGGGTTAAAGGTGCTTTACCCCCTGTAATATAGGTCATTTCTAGGTTTACCCCCTGTAAAATATTTTTTTTGATTTACCTCCCTGTAAAAGTTTTTTTTTCAGAATACCCCCCTAATAGGCCATACAAAAATGAGTTTTTATTTTTTTTACAAAAATTGTGGTTTTTGTATGGCCTATTAAGGGTAGACATGGCAACGGGGGCGGATTGGGGGCGGGTTTGAGTATCCCCGTCCCGCCCCAGTTTCCATGCACCTACCCCCGCCCCCGTCCCCAAACCATATCGGGGGTAAAATCTGAACACCCAACCCCGCCCCCAATGGGGCCGGGTCTCCCGGACCCGCCCCACCCCCCAACCCCCACCCGCGAAAACTTTATTTTTTATAAAATATTTAAAAAATGCATATTTTTTTCATTTTTTCATAGCAACAAAAACACAATAATTATATTAATAATTATCTATCTAATAAACTTATTTGAAAAGAGCAAAATAATTATTATAAATATGTTTCTAAAGAGTAATAATATATTAAAATAGGTTGGTGCTTATGGAAATAAGATTATAAAATTTAATAAAGAAAATTTTAAAAAGCGGGTGCGGGGCGGGGGTGGGTGCGGGGCGGGTGTAAGCATCCCCCGCATCCGGCCCCACCCCCGTACTAAAACTCCAAATTTCCCCCACACCCGCACCCGGACCCGGTTAAATCGGCTTTTCCCCGTTAAATTCGGGGCGGGGGCGGGGTTTGTTGCCATGTCTAATTAGGGGGGTATTCTGAAAAAATATATTTTACAGGGGTAAATAAAAAAAAAATATTTTACAGGGGGTAAACCCGGAAATGACCTATGTTACAGGGGGTAAACCACTATTAACCCAACAAAATATAACCCTTTTTCCTTATTTTTTTAGAACACTTGTAACTTTTGGTTCATAGTTATCATGTAAAGTAGCAACCCTCTAATTATAAACTTTTTTGTTCTCGTTTAAAAAAAAAGTTGTGTTTTTTTTACTAGGGGCTTATGTTTACTATCAGAGTCAGACCTTCAATTTTATAAGAACGGTCATGCCGAGATCATTTGCAATGATTTTGGTATTGTAATTGATTTAAAATTGTTCATGTACCGAACAAATGAGGGTTAGATGATTGGATAAAAACTGAATTTTTTTGTTCCCGTCTAAACCACAACACAACTTTAGTCTTAAATATAAGTTGTTTAAAATACTAAAATAAATTTTTATTTAACTAACATCGTATAAAACAAAAAGTCGTTCAATAAAATTTGTCTTGTGTTGTTATGTATTGTATCATGTTGGTATGCCTTTTCTTGTTTTGTTGAGTACCCCTTAGTTTTAAGCATAGCAAACTCATTTTTTTTCCCTTTTCATAACATATTGTAACAAAAATCACGAGTACGAAAGAAGTTGTTAGAGTAATAAAATTGTCTTGAATATGTGTGATTATTGCTCTATCCGTCTCAAATTATATGACATTTTGGACATTTTACACGTATTAAGAAATGTAATTAATTTTGTGTGGGAATGAGATACTATGAGTTGTTTTTCTAAATTGTCCTTAATAAATGGTATGTGAAAGATAAATTAAAGAATTGAAATAATATAGAGCAATACTAAATAATTAAGGATATGATAAGAAAATTAACATTAATGCTTCATTGATATTGTAAAGCGAATGATAATTTAGGACAATTTTATTTTTCCAAAGCGACATATAATTTTAGACGGAACGAGTTTTAAATTACTCTTTGTGTGTGTGTCTATATAGGGTCGGATATGAGCAAGTGCAACAAGACTCTTTGCATAATGCCTCAAATTTAGAGGGGCCGCAAAATTTGAGGAAAAAAACTTATACGTGTCGACAAAATCCGTCACTAAATGTCATTTTTCTGTAGGTAAAGGTCTAAATGAAAATAACTTTACTGTCAATTATGCATTGTTCATAAATAAATGTCTATTTGTTTGTAGGTAAGAGTCATATTTGAACCAATGGTAATCTGATTTGACTTTAACATAGTTAACTGTCACTCTAAGTGGTGTTGAATTTTTTTCCCATTTTCTTATAAATGAAAACTGTCAAGATTATAGCGGGGCCTCTGAATTGCCTGAAAAGCCATATATATATATATATATATATATATATATATATATATATTAAATTTTTAGTGTACATACATACATCAAATTTTTTTAAAAAAAATTGATCAAAATAGAAAGTGTATATAGTGTTCATATAAATCATAATATATTTCCATTCCTGTGTTAAGATTAAAACAGAAGCATCATTAGGGATCTCAAAAAGTTTTTTTTTTTTTTTTTATATAGTCGATGGATTGGGTTTTCTCTCTCTACTTTGATAAAAAAAAAAAAATACAACTTTTAAGTTTAATTCATTTACGGATAATTGTACTAATCCACATCTCAATCGAATCATACACATCTCTATGAAATTTCTACAATATTGTCTCACGCTTTATTTACCCTTTTTCTTTTCTATATTATATATACATCTTATAAGTATTTTTTTTTGGTAGTGTACATCTTATAAGTATTTTTGTGTATTATATAAGTATCCAATAGCATATTTTTTAAAATAAAAAATAATAATTATCATATTTTGTGTGTGCGCATCCATGAAGTATCGTATCCAATACGAATATGTTTCCATCTTTGGAGTATTCAGACTTCAAAAACCAACACCCCAACAATTAAAAAAAACGTAATTTTGATTACAACTTTTTTTTTATACAAAAATAAAACGATATTTATTCATTTAAATTAATAGAGAGCATCATTCAATATCGCTAAAAACATAAATGATGATTATAAACCAAATGTCTGATAGTGTATTTTGAGATAAAATACACTGTCGAAAGTTAGACTCAAATAAAATCCCGCATTTCCTCTTAAAAAAAGTAAAAATCTCGCATTTTACGAGGGATGATCAATCATCCAAAAACACACCAAAATTTGTTGTTTAGCACTCATGGTTTACACCTTGAACTGACCATTTTATCTCTAGTAACAGTTAACGATCGTTCATCGATCGTTGGTGAATGACAATTAACTATCGTTTCAGACCTACATATACATGATCACGGACGGAAAAAAAAGAAAAAAAATCTTGCTTTGTGGTGTGGCTATCTAAAATTATATATGTCCTTGTAGGAAGCATATGATAAATTTGTGATCGATTAGAGACGTGTGGCTGTTACAAGTGTGTTTTGAGTTGGTATTGTTGCCAACCGATTTCCCCTTGTAATTTTTTTTCCCATCCGAGCTTGTTAGTGCATGCCAATTCAAAAAAAAAAACTTATGGCATGTCTTTTCTGTTTTTATTTGTACTGCATTATTATCAAATCATTTGTTGCAAAATGATATCATTTCATCCGACTTTTGAGACATGTTGCATGGATATTGGCTTGTGAATTGTGAAAAAAAATATCCTGTTTATATATGCATCATGTTTAAAAGATTCATCTGTAATTGTTTATGTTCTTAGTTGGTAGATCCCAATATGATTGTTTCATAAATCATGGATACTAACAAGGGACCTGTTACAACTTACAAGCATATAATTTTAACAATATACTTAAATGACAGTTAATTATTGTTAACAAAAGTTAATTGTCATTCACCAACCACCAATGAACAGTAGTTAACTGCAACTTGGGTAAAATGACCAGTTCAAAATATTTGAAAGCAAACTATGAGTGTCTAAAGAGCAATTTTCTAACACACCTAACTTGCTCATCACCACCTGGGCCCAACGATCATTGGGCTTAATACAAAGCCCTCACTAGCTTTTAGAAGGGGAGGATTGCTTTTTAGGCCGCCTCAGTATCTCTTTAGGCCTCCTAAAAATATGAAAATAACCTTTATAAAACGTATTTTGCACCTTAGGTATTTTGCACCTTAGACATGTTATAACAAACATGTCTTCTATAATGAATGTCATTTAACCGTTCAACAGTTTGTGATCAACCTCAGTTCAGGGAATAAAAAAGTTGTATTTGTTTGATACCAGCTAGACTTTGGTGGTTATCATTTCCACCCTTTTTCAAGCTTAAAATTAGTCTAAAGGGATAGAGAGAGCGAAAGGGATATGAACAGAGTATGCATGAGATAGAGACGAGCGTGAGTCTCAGATGTGAAGAGTGTTTAACATTTTATTAGAAATGTTTCGTAATTAACGTTCGGTACTTAACTAAAGGAGGCTAAGGTTTTTAATATTAAGGACAATTTTGTAATTTTGGAGGGTCTAAAGAGATATGGAGGGGGCCTAAAAAGAAACCCTCTTAGAAGGGAGGTTGTATTTGACCAAAAATTAAATTAAGAACGTGGGTTGAAATAAGAAAATTGCTCTTCTCCCATCAAGTTTTGCTCACTCTCAACTGAACTTCTAAACATATCCCCAATGTGACTTAAGACCAGGGGCGGATCCACTGTTAGCCATGGTGTGGCAGTTGCCACACCAGATTATTTCCCTTTTTTTCCTTCATATACTTGACTTAAATAATTATATATATAGTATAAGTCACTCACATATCATAGATTTCTTTCTTGGCTTAGCGGTTTGTGCTTGATGGATGATTTGTATAACCTGTGTTCAACTCCTGCCGAGTTTCAATTTTGAATTTTTTTTAAAATTATTAATATTAATAAAAAGGTGTTGCAGGGAATTGAACCTGTAACACCATGTCCGAGTTTTTTTTTTTGAATTATTAATTTTTTAAATTATTAATATTAATAAAAAGGTGTTGCAGGGGAATTTTTGAATTATTAATTTTTTAAATTATTTTTTAAATTATTAATATTAATAAAAAGGTGTTGCAGGGAATCGAATCGAACCTGTAACACCATGTTAAAATGCTCTCACCCAAACCATTTTGCTATTCTGTTTAAAGTGTCAATGGTCTACTTTGTTAATATATATAGTTGCTTTGAAATTTTTGCCACACCAATAACAAATGTATAGATCTGCCCCTGCTTAAGTCACGCAGATGTTAAACCCAACGTGACTTAAGTCACGTTCGCTACATTGGTAATTTCGTATATCCCACGTGAGTTAACTCACGTAGGTTAAAACCCAACGTGAGTTAACTCATGATGTTTGTTATAACATCAGCGTGAGTTAACTCATGTAGGTTATAACCCCAGCGCGAGTTAACACATGTAGGTTATAGCCCAGCGTGAGTTAACTCATGCAGGTTATACTTCAGCTTACCGAACATGAGTTAACTCACGTGGGGGTATTTTGTTCAGTTCGTATGGGAATGAGCGTTTTTTGTTGGGAGCAATTTTCTTAAAATAATGTCTTGATGGATTGTTCAACTCGAAATAATTGATCGAATATTACGCTCCGATAGAAAAAAAAAACACCTATCAAATCGTTACTTTTAATATATTTTGTGCATCAAGAGTTACAATTAGATAAAATTTAAAGGACTTAGGAGAAAACTAAGGGGACCCGCAGAGCAATAACCAATACTCCCTCCGTCCTACTAAATTATAAGAATTTTTTTTTTTTTGTCCCAAAATATAAGCAAAAAAGACCCATTTTTATGTTATTTCAAAAAAATCATCTTTTCCAAAGTAAAATTAAATGTAAATTGCATTCAATTTGTTCTCATTTATATCCTCTCCATAATCATTAACCAATAAGAATTATTTTTACATCTTTCCATGAAACTTATTCCAAGAAGAACACAAAAAATTATACCTCAAACTACTTGTATGTTTTTGTTTTCTTAATAGATGTGAATTTGTGTTTTTTACTTATAAATTGGGACGGAGTGAATAATTTGAACCATAGGCAGCCCAAAACTCCCAAAATCACGGGGCTCTGACACATAATTTCAAGACACCAAATGCCTTTTTTTCTTTAAAAAAAAAGATGTTTCTTTTTATTGAAAATGTTCTCTCACAAGATCTTGAAATTTTATAGAGCAATGATATTATATCTATGTAATGACAACTTTGATGACAACCATATTTTTCTCTTTTTTTATTAGTCAAAAATAATGGAAAGAGAAAAAGGAAGAGAGATTATAAGAACAACATTTGAATATGAGAGATAAAGTTATCAAAAGGTAGTAATTAAGTTTCACAATTTTATATTTAGGTAAGTTAATCTTTCCTACACGCCACAACTTAAGGGAATAGCGCAATATTTTTTTTTTACTAAAGGTAGTAATTAGGTTCTTTATATTCTTTAAAAAAAAAGTTCTTTATAAATTTTCTTTTAAAAAAAAATTCTTTATAAATTTAAATAGCAAGTTTTTCTATAATAAAATACCAAAATAACCCTTTCGAGACAACCTTGGATATCTTATCCAAGCTCATTTCATGGTCTTTCCCCATGTTAAAATAATTGTTGCGAAAAGGAAGGATATGGAACCTTTCAACCCGTTTTTGAGCCAAGCAATCATGTCCGTGAAGGAAAAAAATCCATTTGATTGAATCTAAAATGCTGCCAAATCGATCTCGCATATGTGTATTAATCGATCTAAAATGCTGCCAAATTGATTTTTCATATTTCAAGATAAGTTGGTAGTATTAATTAAGATATGTTTAGAAAGAAAAAAGAAAGGAAAAAAAAATAAGTAAGGAAATTTTTTTCTCTCAAAAAGTGCTTATAATTAAGGGTGGATGGTATTTTAACAACTTTTCTTAAGGGTGAAAAAAATAAATATGCATAGTTTGTCGAGTTTGTTACATTTTTCTGTTGTGTGTGAGTTTTTTATATTTGAAAGTCACAAATATGTATCCATATAATTTTAATCTATATAATTTTTTATATAAAATATCATTTGTAATTTACATGTAAATTTCTATAAAATACCGTTGATAATCTACATGCGTTAACGTAATAAAAAGAGCGAAAAGTCGGACACACGCGTGTCCGTCTTTTTGCTAGTATGTATAAAAAGAATTACAGTGAGAGTGTATGTAAATTAAACTTTCCAATAATTACTACTCTTGAAAAAAAATAGCTTGGATAAATGAGGGAGAGAGAGGGACACCAGCAGCCGTGAAGGTGAGTGAGGGAGAGAGAGACAATGGTTGTGAAAAAGAGAGATGGTGCGCCGGACACCTGTGAGTTGGAGAAGAGAGAAAGATAAGTGAAGAGGAAGAGAAAAAGGGAAGAGAAATTAAAAAAAAAAATGAAAAAAGAAAATACAATATAAAAATACTGTTTGTGTGTCTAAAATAAAAAGTTGTGTGCAAATAACACAACTCATGTTTAATTGGGCATGCAGGCAGGGTGAAAAAAGAAAATACAATATAAAAATACTGTTTGTGTGTCTAAAATAAAAAGTTGTGTGCAAATAACACAACTCATGTTTAATTGGGCATGCAGGCAGGGTGAATTGATATTTTTTTTGGTAGTGGCTGGGGTTTGAACTCCGAACCTTACATATTTTATGCATTGTCCCAACCAATTGAGCCAAGCTCACGAGGACAGGGTGAATTGATATGTTAAAACATGTACATGCTGTACATTTCAAGTCATATAAAAATCCTTTTGCATGCATGCTAATGCTATGTGCTTGGCCAAACGATTCCCACCAATACTAGTTCGTCACATAAATTCCTAATTTTTTTTTGAAGAATCGCATAAATTCCTAATTAATAACATTAAGTGCTTTGTTCCTTCAAAAAAACATTAATGCTTTGAAATAGGAAAAATCAAAATTTATTACACATATATACAAATGACTTTTAGATATATTCATTGTCGGAGCCAGACAAAAAAGTTTGGGATGACCGCCATCAAAATAAACCCCTAAAATATACACCATGGTCACTATCATAAACAAAATTCAACATTTTAGATTCATTCATTCATTAAATGATGTATGTAGTATATAATAAAGACTACATATGTAACACCCCGCTTTCCCAACATAAAAATTTCATAAATAAATCAGAGTGTTTCTCAACGTAAACGAAATGTCACATCTCTTTTCATAAAATTTTAAACGGAGTAAATAAATATTAATCCTTCAAAATCCAACAACGTAATATTTAAAACTTCGCAGCGGAATAGTTCAACATCTAAAATAATCTTTGGCTCAAAGGCCTCAACATAAAATCTCATGAAATCTCAGTTCAATAATAATTCTTGAAAAACTTCTTAAAATAATACGTAAGGAACAAAAAGCAACAACAAAATTCCCATCCCGTTACGTATCAGAGCACCTAGGACACACTTGTGAGAGAGTCCACTCACGACCGCGACTAACCTTGGTTACCTGCAAGTTACCCATACGAAGGGCAACATTTTCAAGCAGAAGGGGTGAGATTTCACAAACAACACTATTAAGCACATAATTCATCATTTACATTTAACAACATAAACATCAATTTATCATATTAATAATCATGTAGAATCATAGCATCATCATAAAACAACTTCATAATCAACTTGACGACTTGACTCGGCTATGCAACTTCGACTTGACTATGCAACTTCAACTTCTTAAAATCATCTTGAAAATGAAAATGCATGTGGTACCAATCCAAGGCATCAAGCCCTCAACATATTTGAGCGTAAAAAGGCTCCAGGGCATCAAGCCCCCAACATAATTGAGCAAAAGCTCTAGGGCATCAAGCCCTCAACGTAATTGAGCAAAGGCTCCAGGGCATCAAGCCCCCAACTTGAATGAGTATGCATGGACTCAACTCCCTACAACTTGATACATCATGAACATCTTATATGACTCCAACAATTTGGATGACAACTTACAACTTTACAACTCAGACCGACATTTACAACTTTATGATATTAATAGTCAACAACAGCAGAACAACAACATAGGCAGCACAGAAAACAGAATTACAATAAAACAATATCAAACGATAGTCAACAACATCTTAAACATCGAATATAATTCACATAATGCTTATATAACAATATCACATTACTATTAACATTAATCATCTTAATTCAGGCTCTCTGGACAGCTTATAATATCATGAATAACTTTCATTCTTACCCCAAGGACCAACTCCTACACTTCGTGCAACAAGGATCTGATGACATTCTGTCATTACGTAATATTAGGGACTTATTGTGACATTTTGATAAAGTTCTCATGCAATTTTTACTGTTCTGGAGTGCAAAAAGCTTAAAATTTGAAGTCTGTTCGAAGGGAATCGCGCCACGCCAATTTCAAGCCGTGCTGCGATTTTTGAAGCAAAAATACACACTTCCTGTAAAGGGGAAATCGCGGCACGCCAATTAACAAGGCGCGGCGCGATTTTGATGGGTCAGGCCCATGACTTCTATAAATACTGCACTCAATCTGAAGAACAAGGGTTACGATTTTGGAGAACGAAAGTGCGATTTTAACACCCAGAAGGCTGCAGCGGAGAGGATTTCATCATCTCTAACCCAGTTTATGTATGTTTTAATTCTTTCATTGATTATGCTATTTGTAAACTCAATTATGAGTAGCTAAATCTCTTAGAGATTAGGTCGGAGATGAACCTATGTAACCCTAATTGATCATATGTTGCTGTGAAACTCTATTACTTATTAATGATATTCTAGTTTTCATTCAATTCAATTGCTCTTACTGCTTTTTATATCCTGATCAAATATAAACATGATTTTGTGAGATCGAATGACTACTGACCATAGCTTTCGACTTAGACCTAATTGAATTGTTCTAATAAACATGGTTAGTCTAGGAATGGATAATCGTTTGTTAGTGATATTAGGTTAACGTGCTTAAACCTTTGATGATTATTAGACCACCTAAGGAATTAGGGGTTGTAGTTTAAAAAGAGGGTCCTAACTCAAGGGATTGATTAGGGCTAATTTGTTAACTATCGTGAAACTAGAGAATCATTAGTAATAATAGGTGCAGTAACCAATTAGGGGAAACATAGAGGATTCGACAGACCTGATCTCATCTCTCTCTCCATATTTTCTTAATCAACTTTATTTCTGTTTCTTGATTTAATTAAAATCAAACCAAATCTACTGCCTAGTGGCAAAACAAAATAAATTTTATACATCCTAATTATATAACGAAATTGAATTATTGAAGTTAAAAACAGTCCTCGTGGGATCGATATTTTTACTACTTCGATAGTATTTGGTGCACTTGCCAAACGTCTATCAAGTTTTTGGCGCCGTTGCCGGGGACTGTTGATTTATTTCAACAAGGCAATTACGTTATAATTTAGGATTTCTGTCATTTATATTTTTGTATATATATTTATAAAAAAGAAAAAAATATTATGCTCTTTGTTTTCTTCTCATTGTACTGTGCTACTGAAAAGTTTATCCAAGTTTTGCAGCTATGATAGACAGGTTACTCCTCTATGACACAGAAGAGATTGCTAAGTTGCAGTATGAAAAATATATGCTATCTTTTAAGATCAAAATTTTGGACAACAAAATCTCGAGTTGTGGTCATTATGAGGCGAATCAACCAGGTAGTGATGGTGAAGGGAAGAAAGAGGTGATCAACATCGATTACAATACTCAACTTCAGAATATTTTAGATGACTTCTTGGTGTCAAATCAAGTTTCATTTGAGAAGTTTGATGTTCAGTGTGGTGATCTTGTTGAGAAAGCACATGAGTCTCAGAGGAAGCTGGTTCAGATGAAGAGTGAGTGTCACAAGGTTGAGGTGGAAGAAAAACCCAAAGTGAGGAGTGTTGATATTTTCCCGAAGTCTGAACCAACGGAGGTTGAGGAAATCACTCGTGTGCAGATGGATGCACGTCCTTCTCTACGGTGGGAGAGCTTAAACTCTAAAGGTTTAACGGTGAGATCATGGGAGCATCTACTTCTTTGCTACAAATTCATGGAATTCCTACCAAACAAGAGGAAGAAGAAGGATGATGTGTTCTTTCTGACATATTTGCCACCCTAACAGTGGTTGAAGCGTCAAGCTCAATGACGTAAAAGAAAGCGCTTGGTGGGAGGCAACCCACTAGATTTAATTTCAGGTAGTATTTATTTTTATTGTTTTCAATATAAAAAAAAAATATTTTCAACAACGAAACACAAAACAGGCAGGAATTTTTCTTTCAAAGTTTTAGTGTGCAAGCCCTGCCAAGAAGATTGTGATACAATACTGATGTTGTGTCACAATCTCCTCTTCAAAAACTCTTGTTTCTTAAAAAGTGGAAGTCCAGGAAAAAATTGCAAACTTTAAAATTTTTTATTATGTCTTCAAAGTCGCGTTACGATTGTCAAATCATAATACGAATTTGAAGTAAAACTGCCTGGACTTGACCGCTTAAATTGTATTACTATTGGGGGATCGTGGTACGATTTCAGAAAAAAAATTCACCCCTTCTGCCTCAGCCAAATTGCGTCACGGTGGTGACAATCGTGATACGATCCTTGTGATAATTTGAAAAAGGTAACCGTTACAAACTGTCATCGCACCACGATTTCCCAATCGTAACGCGATTTTGGAAGAGCCTATTAAAGTACCAGCAGTTTCAGCATAAACCTCTTTCCATTTTCCTAGTTACTCTGCCCAATTTTCTCCAGGAACCCTAACCCACGAAAATCAACCCTTTTTCATCAATTTTTCATCTCCTTAGCATATCCCAACACCAATTCATCCAACATTCTTCATCTTCATCCATTTAAATTAACCAAAACAACCTACCCTTTTTCACACACTCTCAAATTTTCACACAAATGGCACCCAAACCACAAAATGTTTCAAAACCAAAACTAGACAACAAACCAAGCCTAAGACAACTACCACCCAACCTTCATCTAGCCAAAACAAACGCAAAAGAAACGCTGTCCCACCATCAAATGTTAACCGGTTTATTTCTGATGACGCAAGAGAATGGTTCGATTATTGCAAGAGTTTGAGGGTGATTTGCATACTCCTACTGTTCAGCCTATCACCGACAAGACCATGGATGTCTTTATGAAGAAGTATGAGGAGTTTATGAGGAAGAGAGGTGGTGCACCTGAAGCACCCCCACAGCAGCAGCCACCTCAAATGGAGAGAGGAGAAGGTTTTCCACTGAGTTTGCTGCAGAGGCACAGATGCATAGGAGGCCGATCACTGGCTCTTTCGAGAGATTTGACAAATCCCGCCAGCCTTCTTTGATGGGTTACCTGAGACTGGTGGTGATGAGGATGTGGACATGGGACTGGACCACTGAGGGTTCAGCTTTGCTTGTTTTAGTGTTTTCGTTGTACTTTTCTTTTTAGTACTTTGTTTCTGTTTCGTACTGTCTTTATTTTCTTTTTAATGTCGAAGTCCATTGAACTTATTTCCCTATTGTAATTGCTCCTGCACTTGTTTAATTAATGAATTTGTTTTGTTTCATGTGACCTATTCCAGTTTAGTAACAGTTGTTTGATGAAACGGTATTCCAAAAGTTCTAAAGGAGGGGTGACTTGATTCAAAGGCGAAGTGTACTGCGTTGCTAGGTAGTCACATACTCCCAGAAATCTCAGCCATAAGGTTCATTGCCAAAATTGTTTTTCAATTTACTTATATTTAGAATAGTTTTCCATGCAACTACATTTCTAGAACTTGCATTGTTTCTCTATTATTGATTGGTCTTTGTCGATTACACACTGAGGCAAAAGTGCTTGGTCCTGTGAGCCTTTTTGAAGCCTACCCTGTTTTTAATTTGTTGAAATTATCCTTTCTTAACCAATTGTGAGCCGGTAGGATTAGAACTTTTTGTTCGGTGACAAACTACATTACAAGCCTAGAGACTTTTAGGACTTGTCCCTTAATGTATTTTCTGAGTTAAGGCATTGTAGAATGTTGCTAAAGATTAAGTTTGGGGTTGCTATTGGAATTTGCAACCAACTAAGTTTGGGGTGGGGGTACTAGAGAATAAGAGAACAAAAATGAAAGAAATAGGAAATTGTCATGCAAAATACACACAAAAATGGTGTATCAAAAAAAAAAAAAAGAAATTGAATGATGAAAAAGGGACAAAACATTGAAAATCTGAGTAACTTCAAACTCGATTGTCCCTAAATGTTAAAAATGTTCTCTAGTACCTTTGCATTGATTGTATTTCCACAAGGTGAATGAATGAAGGATTGAATTTTGTGCTTTAATTTCCGTAGGAATGCCTAACTCAAATTTTGTGTAGCCTACTTATCCAAATATATCCCACCTTTCACCTAAGCCCCGTTATAACCCTAAAGACCTCAAAAGTGTGTAATGATATTGACTTTGATTGATGTTTAGAAACTTTTCAAGCGTATGGTAATATGTAGACCTGCATGTCGACTGGTAGAGCCCTGTTTCAATTTGATGCGAGGAGTTGTGAATTGGTGGATGCGAACAAGTCAAACTAGCTCATCTTTAGCTAGAAGCAGAATGAACTTTTGGGTACTATCGTTTTGTCAGGTAACTATTATTTTACTGTCGTTTGTCACTGTTGCAAGCAAATTCCTTGAGGACAAGGAATGGTTTAAGTTTGGGGTTGTGATGACATTCTGTCATTACGTAATATTAGGGACTTATTGTGACATTTTGATAGAGTTCTCATGCAATTTTTACTGTTCTGGAGTGCAAAAAGCTTAAAATTTGAAGTCTGTTCGAAGGGAATCGCGCCACGCCAATTTCAAGCCGTGCTGCGATTTTTGAAGCAAAAATACACACTTCCTGTAAAGGGGAAATCGCGGCACGCCAATTAACAAGGCGCGGCGCGATTTTGATGGGTCAGGCCCATGACTTCTATAAATACTGCACTCAATCTGAAGAACAAGGGTTACGATTTTGGAGAACGAAAGTGCGATTTTAACACCCAGAAGGCTGCAGCGGAGAGGATTTCATCATCTCTAACCCAGTTTATGTATGTTTTAATTCTTTCATTGATTATGCTATTTGTAAACTCAATTATGAGTAGCTAAATCTCTTAGAGATTAGGTCGGAGATGAACCTATGTAACCCTAATTGATCATATGTTGATGTGAAACTCTATTACTTATTAATGATATTCTAGTTTTCATTCAATTCAATTGCTCTTACTGCTTTTTATATCCTGATCAAATATAAACATGATTTTGTGAGATCGAATGACTACTGACCATAGCTTTCGACTTAGACCTAATTGAATTGTTCTAATAAACATGGTTAGTCTAGGAATGGATAATCGTTTGTTAGTGATATTAGGTTAACGTGCTTAAACCTTTGATGATTATTAGACCACCTAAGGAATTAGGGGTTGTAGTTTAAAAAGAGGGTCCTAACTCAAGGGATTGATTAGGGCTAATTTGTTAACTATCGTGAAACTAGAGAATCATTAGTAATAATAGGTGCAGTAACCAATTAGGGGAAACATAGAGGATTCGACAGACCTGATCTCATCTCTCTCTCCATATTTTCTTAATCAACTTTATTTCTGTTTCTTGATTTAATTAAAATCAAACCAAATCTACTGCCTAGTGGCAAAACAAAATAAATTTTATACATCCTAATTATATAACGAAATTGAATTATTGAAGTTAAAAACAGTCCTCGTGGGATCGATATTTTTACTACTTCGATAGTATTTGGTGCACTTGCCAAACGTCTATCAGGATCGCAAAACCCTAAACAAGGTTGTCTGTCACTGAGTAGCTCGCGAGGCGAGCTCAATTACTCACGGTTGCGAGTTCATTATTGGGCTACTCGTCGTTGCGACCTAAGGTGCTCGCGAGGCGAGCTAGGTTCTGATAGCTCTCGGGTTCTTGACATTTTTCATCCAAAAATCCCATTTTTGACTTCCCTGTGCCCAAATTCAATCCAAAAACTTGTCTAATCATTTCTATAACTATTAAGGCACTCAAAACCATATAAAACCTAGATTCTCAACTGGGTTGCTCGCGGTGGCGAGCGATATTGCTCGCGAGGCAAGCGATGAAGTTGATAGCTCGCGAGGCGAGTTAAGCTACTCGCGGTTGCGAGCGATGAATGTCAGCTCGGGCAGAATTTAGTTTTTCTCAAAATTTCACCTAATCTCATGGTTCTAACCTCAAAACTACTTCCAATTATCACTCTATTGATTATCTAAGGTCTGTACATTGTTTCTACATCAATTCAACAACTTTTCACCATCTAATCATCAATTCCTCACTTTAAACCCTAATTCTCAATTCTCACACACTAATCCTACAACATGTTAATTGTAAATTCAGAATTACAGGCTTAATAATACTGAAAGTTAGTCTCACCCTTATCTTAAAGAAGTGAAATCGCAGCTCTCCTTGTCTTCTTCTCTTCTCTTGACTTTTTCTCCCTTTTTCACCAAAAACTGATCGTACGTTCTGTGTCTTTCTAACCTAACTTCTCCTATTTATAACCCCTCATCTAATTTATCTCATTTCCTCTTTCTATCACCAATCTTTCTAATATTCACAAAATAACCCCACATCTCAACATTTATTTTATTTTCAAATCTTATTTTATTAAATGATAAAATAAGTCACAACATCTCAAATAAATCATATAAATCACATAAATAACTTAATTCGCATAAATCACGCCAATCATATAAATATATTCTAAAACTCATTAAAATAATCATTTAATTAAGACGGGCGTTACAATATACAACACTATTTGAATAAATTTAAATGTAGACTTTTGCTTATAATAGTGATCGGAGGGTGTATAAATGATATTGTATACAACATTTAAGTTGTAATAAACCAAAAATTGATCATTCAAAATTTAAACTACATAATACATAAAATCGATCTTTAAATACTTAAAGTGTCACTTTATGCTCATTAAAGTCAATCATTAACTTTTCTGTTCCAAAGAAACAATTTTATCGATTTCAACCAATTTCAATTTAACAATTTGTAATGCACAAGAATGATTGAAATTTGCAAAGTGGACTTATTTATCTCAAAAAAAAAAGTGGACTTATTTCTCTCAAAAAAGAAAAGAAAAGTGGACTTATTAAGGTATCAATTATGTACCATATGTATATATTTTATTGTTTATTTCTCTATATGATCATTTATTAAGTTAATATCAATTTCTTTAAACCAAATAAATGATATGTAAAGAGAACGTGTAAAATTATCTCCCCCCCCACCAATAAAGATTTCTTTTTTGATTCATCCCTGGAGTTGACCTCATTTATGAATTTTTGTTTTTCATCCAATCCGGAAGAATCAATAGAAAAAGAAAATCCCTTATGATACACTAGATCCGGCTTAGTTATTGATAGATTGAATATATTTGCCATTTCTTGAAATCTCTCTTCTGATTCAAAGTCATGGTGTAACAAGTATCCTGCCTTATTCCGGTCATGAAATAGATCAAATAACCCAAAAAGTCGATTTTTGTTCAAGAATGAATCGGAACTGTAAAGCTCATCTTTTGCAACCCCACCACATCCTAGATCGGATGAAATAGGATGAATTGAGACAATATTTTGTAAATACATATGTATCTTGACTATATTGGCTATTTCTTTATTTTCGACATATTCACACATACTCCCTTTGGTCCTATGTATAAGAAAATTTTCAATTTTTTTTGTCCTATTTATAAGAAAATGTCACAACTTTTAAGGTATAGTTATTATTTAAAATACTTATCTACCCCTTAATTAATGTTTGTCTTTTTAATATTAGTGAGTGTATTTAATGCTTCACAATTTTCAATGAGGGTATATTTGTAAAGATAATCAAAAAATTAGACTAATTAATGATTGCTTTCATTTTGATGTTTTTTTTTGTTTTTCTTCTTACTCCCTTCGTTCCTAATTATAAGCAAATTTGACTTTTTAGATTCATTCAATTAATGATGTATGTGGTCCATAACATGGACGTCAAATTTGCTTGTAATTAGGAACGAAGGGAGTATAATAAAGACCCGAGGAAGTAAAATAAACACATTAACTATACTATAAACTTTTTCTTAATAAAAGTGAAAACGACAATAAGTGTTTATATTAAGGGACAAAGGAAGTACAGTAGAAACTCTTTAATTTAATACTCGGTAAATTAATAAACTCTCTAAAATAATAAATTTGTCCGGTCCTGACTTGGGCCAATGTAAAAAATTGAAAAACTCGATAAAATAATAAGATAATAATTTTTCGGGAGATCCCTTTATAATTTTCGGTCCCAAGAAAATCATAAATTAATAATTTATAGAAACTGAAAAAAAATATATTAAGAATACATTGAAAACATTTGTTCCTCTTGTTTACATTTACTGTACTTCAAAAGTCATTATTGATTTCCAATGCATATGAACACAGTAGTTACTAATTTACGTTGAGTCCCAAGATTCGTTGCAACGTAATTCTAAGAGGCATAAACTAATTTACCTTTTTGTTTGGTATGTACAGTATAATTACTTAAAAACTCTTTAAATTAATAATTATTAATTTATCGATAAATTAATAACTCTCTAAATTAATAAATTTCTCTTGTCCTGACATTATTAATTTATAGAGTTTTAACTGTAGTAAGTTTGCATTGAAACTTGTGCATTTTATATTAAATATGGGTCTTGTTATCTTGTGCCCTTAGGGCACAAGTCAAGGAATCCAAAATTAAAAGTTTTTCATAGAAAATAACAAAATTTTAACTTTTAAAAAGTTGAATATAGTTGAATGCACAACTTTTAAAACATTTATCTTGAATAGGTTTTTTACAATAGAGAGGACTGTTTAACTAAACACAAAATGAGAGAGATATATATAGTGTTTTATTATGTCTATATTCTCTTGGTTGTGCTTATCTCATTGTTTTGCTTAATTTTATGTTTTATAATAGGCTTAAGTAGAGGAAATCAAATGGATGAGAAAGCAAATATGTGTTCAATATAGGATTTTATCTAAATTTTACGTTGATTTCGAACTTTGTAATAATTAATAGGGTTAATAGACCTTTACCCCCTGTAATATAGGTCACTTTTGGTTTTTCCCCTGTAAATTTTTTTTGTCAGATTTCGTCCTTGTAAATTTTTTTTGTTTTAGAATACCCCCTACGCCAGCTGACTGTGCATTTTTTGCTGATGTGACATGTAACACCCCGTTTTCCCAACATAAAAATTTCATTTAAAATCAGAGTATTTTAATCACAACGGAATGTCACATACTTCATTTAAATCATAAAATGGATAATAATAATTATCCTTCAAAATCAACATCATGAAAAATCTTAAACTATTGCAGCGGAAAATAGTTCAACATTTAAAAGTCTTGGCACGCAGGCCTTATTGAAAAATCTCATAAAATTAGTTCATAAAAGAGACACGTAAGGAATAGAAGTAAAAGCAAGCCCCCATCCCGTTACGTATCAGAGCACCTAGACACCAACTGAGAGTCCACTCATGAACGCCTCTAATCTTTATTACCTGCACATTACCCACGGTCGAGGCAACATATACGCAGAAGGGGTGAGATTTCATAGTCAATACATTAAGCATATAATCCAATAAAATGCATTTAACAACTTAAACATTAATAACATGTCAACAGTTAACAATCAGTATATTTTTCATTTCATAACAAATACAATCATCAAATATCATTACTAATTTTCATCACAAATCATAATCAACTTAACACTCAGCTTGACGACACAACTCATCTTTGATCATGCAACTCTATCAACTCAACAACAACTCGACAACACAACTCATCTTAGACCATGCAACTCTATCAACTCAACAACAACTTGACAACTTAACATCATGAACTTCTTGATATGCAAATGCATGTGGTACCAATCAACAACAAATGAGCATAATAGGCTCTTCAACGTGTGAGCACAAAGGCTGCCGGGCCTAAAGCCCCCAACTTTAATGAGCACGAAGGCTGCCGGGCCTAAAGCCCCCAACTTTAATGAGCACAAAGGCTGCCGGGCCTAAAGCCCTCAACTTTAATGAGCACAAAGGCTGCCGGGCCTAAAGCCCCCAACTTTAATGAGTATGCAATGGACTCAAACTTCCAGCAACTTAGACGACATCATGAACGACTCATACGACTCATAATCATGGACAACTTCTTAATTTCTTGCAACATAGACCGACTCATGCAATCTCAAGACATTAAAGGTCAGCAGCAATGAACAGCAACAGATTTACAACATATAACAGTGTTGGAATATCTCAACATCATTTAAGGAATGGATTACATCAACATAAATATCATAAAAACATCATAACATTATTCATGCAACATTACTAATCATTTCAGTCATATAAACAGACTTCTGTAACATCTGGAAACATTCTAAATCACCCTCATTCTTACTTCTAAGGTCAGCTCAAGACTATACGTGCGAAAGGATCGCATCGGGACAATTTTGGGCAACTAACAGCCTAACTCGCAGTTGCGAGTAACTTCACTCGCAATGGCGAGCAAAGTGTGCATTCTGGGTTCCTACGTATTTACTCGCAGTGGCGAGTTATTCTGCTCGCAGTTGCGAGCTTACGGGTCACTCGCAGTTGCGAGTTGTGTTGCTCGCAGTTGCGAGTTCTGGGTTCTAGCTCGCAGATGCGAGTGTTCCTGCTCGCAGGTGCGAGCGATGAATGTCAGTACGGCCAGAAACCTAAAAATCACAACTTTTCACCTATATTCATGATTCCTTCATCCAAATAGCATCTAATTATCATCTTAAGTCATATCTAAGGTCTGTACACTAATTTTGCATCAATCTAACATCTGTTCTTGATTCATTCATCAAAATTGATCCTAAACCGAATTCTCAATTCTCACCAAAACTTAACCTAATCATGCTAAATTCATCCTATAGAATTATACCCTTAATAATATTGAAAATTAGTCTCACCCTTACCTGATAATAGCAGAATCGCAGCTCTCCTTGGTTCTTCTCTCTTTCTGACTTTTTTCTCCAAAAACGTACGTACTGCTTTTCTTAACTTATGTCTGTCTATTTATCTCTCCTAATTACTCTTATCACTACTAATTGCTCATCTCACCACACAGCCCAATTTTTAATATTTTTATTTTATTTGTCAAATCTTATTTTATTTAATAATAAAATAAGTCATAACAACCTAGCAACTTCACCACAACAAAATACTTCACATTATGCAGTTATAAATCATATAACCCACTCAACTTCATGAATCATAAAATTCACACATATCAATCATGAAAATCACGTAAATCATATATATAAATATATTTTTAAATAATCGAATAATTAAGACGGGCGTTACAACTCTCCCCAACTTATAGAATTTTCGTCCTCGAAAATTTACCTCAAGCAAACAACTCTGGATAAGACTCCATCATCTTATTCTCTAGCTCCCATGTCAGGCTTTCACCAGTCGTTCCACTCCAAACAACTCTCACTAGAGGTATCTCCTTGCCTCTCAACGTCTTCATCTTGCGATCATCAATCCTCAAGGGTAAGGTCTCCACCGTAAGGTTGTCTCTAACTTGCACATCATCACTCTGAATCACATGGGATGGGTCTGGAACATATTTCCTCAGTTGCGACACATGAAACACATCGTGCAAATTCGATAAATGCGGTGGTAAGCCAACTCTATAAGCCACCGTGCCAATTCTCTCGGATATCTGATAAGGACCAATAAACTTTGGAGTCAACTTCTTTGACTTCAATGCTCGACCGACACCGGTCGTTGGAGTAACTCTCAAGAACACATGGTCTCCCTCTTGAAACTCAAGGTCTTTCTTACGCTTATCATGGTAGCTCTTCTGTCGACTCTGCGACGCTTTCATCTTCTCTTGAATCATCTTCACCTTCTCAGTAGTCTGTTGAACAATTTCTGGTCCTAGAACCACACTTTCACCGGTCTCAAACCAACACAACGGAGTCCTACACCTCCGACCATACAAAGCCTCGAAAGGTGCCATCCCAATACTTGAATGATAGCTGTTATTATAAGTGAACTCTATCAACGGAAGATGACTATCCCAAGTTCCACCTTGCTCAAGTACACAAACTCTCAACAAGTCTTCGAGTGACTGAATTGTTCTTTCCGACTGACCATCTGTCTGAGGATGATAAGCCGAACTCAATCTCAACTTAGAGCCTAAAGCCTCTTGCAAACTCTTCCAAAATCTAGAAGTAAATCGTGGGTCTCTATCTGACACAATGCTCGAAGGAACACCATGCAGCTTCACAATGTCTCGAATATAAATCTCTGCCAACTGAGCCACAGGAAAACTAATATTAATCGGAAGGAAATGTGCCGACTTCGTCAATCTGTCAACAATCACCCAAATAGCGTCATTTCCCTTAGGAGTATTTGGTAAACTTGTCACAAAATCCATGGATATACTATCCCATTTCCATTCTGGTACATCTAACGGTGTCATCAACCCAGCAGGTTTCTGATGCTCTACCTTCGACTTCTGACAAATCAAACAAGAGTACACAAATTGTGCCACATCACGTTTCAATCCTGACCACCAAAACAGCTTCTTTAAATCATGATACATCTTTGTAGCTCCCGGATGAATGCTCAAGCTACTCCTACGACTCTCTTCCAGAATCATCCTTTTTATCTCATCATTGTCTGGAATACAAATCCTACCTCGGAACCTCAACACACCTTGATCATCGACTTTAAAGTCACCATCTTCAGTTTGATTACTAGCAACCAACAAGTCCAGAAACTTAACATCAACCTTCTGTGCATCTCTAATACTTTTCAAGAAATCGTTATCAATTTTCAGCATTCCTAACTTAACGCTCCGAGACGACATTTCACAAACTAAACTCATATCTCTAAACTGTTCAAGTAACTCAAATTCCTTCACCATCATAGCAGACATATGTAAACTCTTCCTACTTAAAGCATCCGCAACAACATTAGCTTTACCC
The DNA here is from genome assembly GCF_051527215.1 of Medicago sativa. Lineage (NCBI taxonomy): Eukaryota > Viridiplantae > Streptophyta > Magnoliopsida > Fabales > Fabaceae > Medicago > Medicago sativa. Next base: position 104,346,481 of record NC_140755.1, read on the forward strand.
GGATGGTAATTCAAACTAAAGTCATAATCCTTCAACAATTCGAGCCACCGTCGCTGTCGCATATTCAATTCTTTCTGATCAAACAAATACTTCAAGCTCTTGTGATCACTAAACACCTCAAATCTCGAACCATACAAGTAATGTCTCCAAATCTTAAGGACAAATACGACTGCAGCTAACTCAAGGTCATGAGTAGGATAGTTTCGTTCATGAGTTCTCAACTGTCTTGATGCATAAGCAACAACTTTACCATCTTGCATAAGTACACCGCCTAAGCCCAATTTGGACGCATCACAATACACTGCAAAAGGTTCATCAGGTTTTGGCAAAATCAAAACTGGAGCCGTCGTCAAACGCTTCTTCAATTCATTAAAACTGTTCTCACAATGAACATCCCACACAAAGGTTTTACCTTTACACATCAACTGTGTTAACGGAAGTGCCAACTTAGAAAATCCTTCTATAAATCTTCGATAGTATCCTGCCAAACCCAAAAAGCTTCTAATCTCTGTAACCGACCTAGGAGTCTCCCATTGTGATACTGCTTCAACTTTAGATGGATCAACCGCAATACCACTACTAGAAATAACATGGCCCAGAAAACTTACCTCGTTCAACCAGAATTCACACTTAGACAATTTAGCATACAACTGCTTCTCCTTCAGCACTTGCAAAACGATTTTCAAATGTTCTGCATGTTCTTCTTCTGTCTTAGAGTAAATCAAAATATCATCGATGAACACAACCACAAAGCGATCCAAAAATGCATGGAAAATGCGATTCATATACTCCATAAACACGCCAGGCGCATTACTCACACCAAAAGGCATCACCTTATATTCATAATGACCATATCGCGTCCTAAAGGCCGTCTTCTGCATATCTTCATCTTTTACTTTAATCTGATGATAACCCGACCTTAAGTCAATCTTGCTGAACACACGTGCACCCACCAGCTGGTCCATCAAATCATCAATTCTAGGAAGTGGATATCTATTCTTTATAGTTACTTTATTCAGTTGTCGATAATCAATGCACAACCTCATACTTCCATCTTTCTTCTTAACCAACAATATCGGCGCTCCCCAAGGTGAAACACTCGGTCTAATGAATTTCTTATCTAGCAAATCCTCCAACTGTTTCTTCAACTCAGCCAACTCAGAAGCTGACATACGGTAAGGTGTCATAGACACAGGCTTCGTTCCCGGAACAAGGTCAATAGAAAATTCAACTTCTCTTTCCGGTGGTACATCAGGGATTTCATCAGGGAAAACTTCAGGAAAATCACACACCACCTGCAACTTATCAATCACTGCTTGATTCTCCAAAGATAAGGATGCCATTAAGGAAAACATCAAGATCCCATCGCGTTCTAATTGCTTCAGCTGCTTAGTAGACAAAAATTCTGCTCCACTTTCCTCTTCGGCAGAAGAGAAACGCACCGTTTTACTAAAACAGTTAATGAGAACATGGTTGTACTCTAACCAGTTCATACCAAGAATTACATCCATTCCACTCAGAGGCAGACAAACTAAATCAATCTCAAAATCACGATCAAACATAGACAAAGGACATCGTAAGCAAACAAGAGAAGTAGTCACCGAACCCTTAGCTGGAGTTTCGACGACCATTTCTCCACTCATATCAGACACAGCAAGACCCAACTTAGAAGCACAATCAAAAGCAACAAAACAATGTGTAGCACCAGTATCAATAATAGCAACTAAAGGAGTATTGTTAATATAACAAGTACCTCTGATCAAACGATCCTCATTTTCAGTCTGAGTACCAGTCAAAGCAAACACTTTCCCTCTAGTCTGAGTCTTCTTCGGATTCGTACACTGAGACCCAATATGACCCTCTTCCTTGCAGTTAAAACACACAATGTCCGCATGCTTACACTCTGCAAGTGTATGTCCTTTACTGCCACAACGAAAGCACCGTTTAATATCCTTAGTACAAGCAGTACTCTTATGGCCTTTCTCGCCACAAGTGTAACAAACAATCTCAGCACCAGCATCCTTCTTATTAGACCTCCTCTCATCATTAGCTCTTCCTTTTCCTTTGTCAGCAGGAGCACTGTAAGGCTTTGGGCGACTTTGTTGGCCCTTACCCCTCTTCTCACTCATAATCTTATAATGAGCTTTGCTGTCATCTTCATAGATTCTGCATCTGCTCACCAAAGCAGAGAAGTCACGGATCTGTTGGTAACCAATGGCTCGCTTAATATCAGCACGCAAACCATTCTCAAACTTGATACACTTGGAGAACTCAGCATTCTCCCCCGTGTAGTGTGGATAGAACTGGGCCAGCTCCACAAACTTTGCTGCATACTCTGTCACCGACATGTTTCCTTGCTTTAGCTCAAGGAACTCGATCTCTTTTCTCCCGCGAACATCCTCAGGAAAGTATCTGTTTAGGAATTCTCTCTTGAACACAACCCAAGTAATAACTGCATCATCCTGCTCTAGGGTAGGTTGGAGGCTCACCCACCAGTCATCAGCTTCCTCAGCCAGCATATGCGTTCCAAAACGCACCTTCTGATCATCGGTACATTGCATAACTCTGAAAATTCTCTCAACCTCCTTGAGCCACGTCTGTGCTCCATCAGGGTCGTACCTTCCTTTGAAGGTAGGAGGATGATTTCTCGGAAAGGTCTCCAACATCCTCACATCCGCATTCGCACCAGCACCAGCATTTGGATGTTGTCCCACAGCTTGGGCTACAGCTTCCAAAGCAGCAGCAATCGCAGCATCATTTCTTCCAGCCATTCTAGTCCTCTTGTAGCAAATAAGATTCGCAGCCTCCAGGTCTCTTCTCTGCACAACACACAACATTTAGAATAACATAATAATGGTATTCCAATTGCTAAATGACACAACTTGACTCACTACTTGGCCGGACGGACCGACCTGCTCTGATACCAATTGTAACACCCCGTTTTCCCAACATAAAAATTTCATTTAAAATCAGAGTATTTTAATCACAACGGAATGTCACATACTTCATTTAAATCATAAAATGGATAATAATAATTATCCTTCAAAATCAACATCATGAAAAATCTTAAACTATTGCAGCGGAAAATAGTTCAACATTTAAAAGTCTTGGCACGCAGGCCTTATTGAAAAATCTCATAAAATTAGTTCATAAAAGAGACACGTAAGGAATAGAAGTAAAAGCAAGCCCCCATCCCGTTACGTATCAGAGCACCTAGACACCAACTGAGAGTCCACTCATGAACGCCTCTAATCTTTATTACCTGCACATTACCCACGGTCGAGGCAACATATACGCAGAAGGGGTGAGATTTCATAGTCAATACATTAAGCATATAATCCAATAAAATGCATTTAACAACTTAAACATTAATAACATGTCAACAGTTAACAATCAGTATATTTTTCATTTCATAACAAATACAATCATCAAATATCATTACTAATTTTCATCACAAATCATAATCAACTTAACACTCAGCTTGACGACACAACTCATCTTTGATCATGCAACTCTATCAACTCAACAACAACTCGACAACACAACTCATCTTAGACCATGCAACTCTATCAACTCAACAACAACTTGACAACTTAACATCATGAACTTCTTGATATGCAAATGCATGTGGTACCAATCAACAACAAATGAGCATAATAGGCTCTTCAACGTGTGAGCACAAAGGCTGCCGGGCCTAAAGCCCCCAACTTTAATGAGCACGAAGGCTGCCGGGCCTAAAGCCCCCAACTTTAATGAGCACAAAGGCTGCCGGGCCTAAAGCCCCCAACTTTAATGAGCACAAAGGCTGCCGGGCCTAAAGCCCCCAACTTTAATGAGTATGCAATGGACTCAAACTTCCAGCAACTTAGACGACATCATGAACGACTCATACGACTCATAATCATGGACAACTTCTTAATTTCTTGCAACATAGACCGACTCATGCAATCTCAAGACATTAAAGGTCAGCAGCAATGAACAGCAACAGATTTACAACATATAACAGTGTTGGAATATCTCAACATCATTTAAGGAATGGATTACATCAACATAAATATCATAAAAACATCATAACATTATTCATGCAACATTACTAATCATTTCAGTCATATAAACAGACTTCTGTAACATCTGGAAACATTCTAAATCACCCTCATTCTTACTTCTAAGGTCAGCTCAAGACTATACGTGCGAAAGGATCGCATCGGGACAATTTTGGGCAACTAACAGCCTAACTCGCAGTTGCGAGTAACTTCACTCGCAATGGCGAGCAAAGTGTGCATTCTGGGTTCCTACGTATTTACTCGCAGTGGCGAGTTATTCTGCTCGCAGTTGCGAGCTTACGGGTCACTCGCAGTTGCGAGTTGTGTTGCTCGCAGTTGCGAGTTCTGGGTTCTAGCTCGCAGATGCGAGTGTTCCTGCTCGCAGGTGCGAGCGATGAATGTCAGTACGGCCAGAAACCTAAAAATCACAACTTTTCACCTATATTCATGATTCCTTCATCCAAATAGCATCTAATTATCATCTTAAGTCATATCTAAGGTCTGTACACTAATTTTGCATCAATCTAACATCTGTTCTTGATTCATTCATCAAAATTGATCCTAAACCTAATTCTCAATTCTCACCAAAACTTAACCTAATCATGCTAAATTCATCCTATAGAATTATACCCTTAATAATATTGAAAATTAGTCTCACCCTTACCTGATAATAGCAGAATCGCAGCTCTCCTTGGTTCTTCTCTCTTTCTGACTTTTTTCTCCAAAAACGTACGTACTGCTTTTCTTAACTTATGTCTGTCTATTTATCTCTCCTAATTACTCTTATCACTACTAATTGCTCATCTCACCACACAGCCCAATTTTTAATATTTTTATTTTATTTGTCAAATCTTATTTTATTTAATAATAAAATAAGTCATAACAACCTAGCAACTTCACCACAACAAAATACTTCACATTATGCAGTTATAAATCATATAACCCACTCAACTTCATGAATCATAAAATTCACACATATCAATCATGAAAATCACGTAAATCATATATATAAATATATTTTTAAATAATCGAATAATTAAGACGGGCGTTACAACTCTCCCCAACTTATAGAATTTTCGTCCTCGAAAATTTACCTCAAGCAAACAACTCTGGATAAGACTCCATCATCTTATTCTCTAGCTCCCATGTCAGGCTTTCACCAGTCGTTCCACTCCAAACAACTCTCACTAGAGGTATCTCCTTGCCTCTCAACGTCTTCATCTTGCGATCATCAATCCTCAAGGGTAAGGTCTCCACCGTAAGGTTGTCTCTAACTTGCACATCATCACTCTGAATCACATGGGATGGGTCTGGAACATATTTCCTCAGTTGCGACACATGAAACACATCGTGCAAATTCGATAAATGCGGTGGTAAGCCAACTCTATAAGCCACCGTGCCAATTCTCTCGGATATCTGATAAGGACCAATAAACTTTGTAGTCAACTTCTTTGACTTCAATGCTCGACCGACACCGGTCGTTGGAGTAACTCTCAAGAACACATGGTCTCCCTCTTGAAACTCAAGGTCTTTCTTACGCTTATCATGGTAGCTCTTCTGTCGACTCTGCGACGCTTTCATCTTCTCTTGAATCATCTTCACCTTCTCAGTAGTCTGTTGAACAATTTCTGGTCCTAGAACCACACTTTCACCGGTCTCAAACCAACACAACAGAGTCCTACACCTCCGACCATACAAAGCCTCGAAAGGTGCCATCCCAATACTTGAATGATAGCTGTTATTATAAGTGAACTCTATCAACGGAAGATGACTATCCCAAGTTCCACCTTGCTCAAGTACACAAACTCTCAACAAGTCTTCGAGTGACTGAATTGTTCTTTCCGACTGACCATCTGTCTGAGGATGATAAGCCGAACTCAATCTCAACTTAGAGCCTAAAGCCTCTTGCAAACTCTTCCAAAATCTAGAAGTAAATCGTGGGTCTCTATCTGACACAATGCTCGAAGGAACACCATGCAGCTTCACAATGTCTCGAATATAAATCTCTGCCAACTGAGCCACAGGAAAACTAATATTAATCGGAAGGAAATGTGCCGACTTCGTCAATCTGTCAACAATCACCCAAATAGCGTCATTTCCCTTAGGAGTATTCGGTAAACTTGTCACAAAATCCATGGATATACTATCCCATTTCCATTCTGGTACATCTAACGGTGTCATCAACCCAGCAGGTTTCTGATGCTCTACCTTCGACTTCTGACAAATCAAACAAGAGTACACAAATTGTGCCACATCACGTTTCAATCCTGACCACCAAAACAGCTTCTTTAAATCATGATACATCTTTGTAGCTCCCGGATGAATGCTCAAGCTACTCCTATGACTCTCTTCCAGAATCATCCTTTTTATCTCATCATTGTCTGGAATACAAATCCTACCTCGGAACCTCAACACACCTTGATCATCGACTTTAAAGTCACCATCTTCAGTTTGATTACTAGCAACCAACAAGTCCAGAAACTTAACATCAACCTTCTGTGCATCTCTAATACTTTTCAAGAAATCGTTATCAATTTTCAGCATTCCTAACTTAACGCTCCGAGACGACATTTCACAAACTAAGCTCATATCTCTAAACTGTTCAAGTAACTCAAATTCCTTCACCATCATAGCAGACATATGTAAACTCTTCCTACTTAAAGCATCCGCAACAACATTAGCTTTACCCGGATGGTAATTCAAACTAAAGTCATAATCCTTCAACAATTCGAGCCACCGTCGCTGTCGCATATTCAATTCTTTCTGATCAAACAAATACTTCAAGCTCTTGTGATCACTAAACACCTCAAATCTCGAACCATACAAGTAATGTCTCCAAATCTTAAGGACAAATACGACTGCAGCTAACTCAAGGTCATGAGTAGGATAGTTTCGTTCATGAGTTCTCAACTGTCTTGATGCATAAGCAACAACTTTACCATCTTGCATAAGTACACCGCCTAAGCCCAATTTGGACGCATCACAATACACTGCAAAAGGTTCATCAGGTTTTGGCAAAATCAAAACTGGAGCCGTCGTCAAACGCTTCTTCAATTCATTAAAACTGTTCTCACAATGAACATCCCACACAAAGGTTTTACCTTTACACATCAACTGTGTTAACGGAAGTGCCAACTTAGAAAATCCTTCTATAAATCTTCGATAGTATCCTGCCAAACCCAAAAAGCTTCTAATCTCTGTAACCGACCTAGGAGTCTCCCATTGTGATACTGCTTCAACTTTAGATGGATCAACCGCAATACCACTACTAGAAATAACATGGCCCAGAAAACTTACCTCGTTCAACCAGAATTCACACTTAGACAATTTAGCATACAACTGCTTCTCCTTCAGCACTTGCAAAACGATTTTCAAATGTTCTGCATGTTCTTCTTCTGTCTTAGAGTAAATCAAAATATCATCGATGAACACAACCACAAAGCGATCCAAAAATGCATGGAAAATGCGATTCATATACTCCATAAACACGCCAGGCGCATTACTCACACCAAAAGGCATCACCTTATATTCATAATGACCATATCGCGTCCTAAAGGCCGTCTTCTGCATATCTTCATCTTTTACTTTAATCTGATGATAACCCGACCTTAAGTCAATCTTGCTGAACACACGTGCACCCACCAGCTGGTCCATCAAATCATCAATTCTAGGAAGTGGATATCTATTCTTTATAGTTACTTTATTCAGTTGTCGATAATCAATGCACAACCTCATACTTCCATCTTTCTTCTTAACCAACAATATCGGCGCTCCCCAAGGTGAAACACTCGGTCTAATGAATTTCTTATCTAGCAAATCCTCCAACTGTTTCTTCAACTCAGCCAACTCAGAAGCTGACATACGGTAAGGTGTCATAGACACAGGCTTCGTTCCCGGAACAAGGTCAATAGAAAATTCAACTTCTCTTTCCGGTGGTACATCAGGGATTTCATCAGGGAAAACTTCAGGAAAATCACACACCACCTGCAACTTATCAATCACTGCTTGATTCTCCAAAGATAAGGATGCCATTAAGGAAAACATCAAGATCCCATCGCGTTCTAATTGCTTCAGCTGCTTAGTAGACAAAAATTCTGCTCCACTTTCCTCTTCGGCAGAAGAGAAACGCACCGTTTTACTAAAACAGTTAATGAGAACATGGTTGTACTCTAACCAGTTCATACCAAGAATTACATCCATTCCACTCAGAGGCAGACAAACTAAATCAATCTCAAAATCACGATCAAACATAGACAAAGGACATCGTAAGCAAACAAGAGAAGTAGTCACCGAACCCTTAGCTGGAGTTTCGACGACCATTTCTCCACTCATATCAGACACAGCAAGACCCAACTTAGAAGCACAATCAAAAGCAACAAAACAATGTGTAGCACCAGTATCAATAATAGCAACTAAAGGAGTATTGTTAATATAACAAGTACCTCTGATCAAACGATCCTCATTTTCAGTCTGAGTACCAGTCAAAGCAAACACTTTCCCTCTAGTCTGAGTCTTCTTCGGATTCGTACACTGAGACCCAATATGACCCTCTTCCTTGCAGTTAAAACACACAATGTCCGCATGCTTACACTCTGCAAGTGTATGTCCTTTACTGCCACAACGAAAGCACCGTTTAATATCCTTAGTACAAGCAGTACTCTTATGGCCTTTCTCGCCACAAGTGTAACAAACAATCTCAGCACCAGCATCCTTCTTATTAGACCTCCTCTCATCATTAGCTCTTCCTTTTCCTTTGTCAGCAGGAGCACTGTAAGGCTTTGGGCGACTTTGTTGGCCCTTACCCCTCTTCTCACTCATAATCTTATAATGAGCTTTGCTGTCATCTTCATAGATTCTGCATCTGCTCACCAAAGCAGAGAAGTCACGGATCTGTTGGTAACCAATGGCTCGCTTAATATCAGCACGCAAACCATTCTCAAACTTGATACACTTGGAGAACTCAGCATGAAGGTGAGAAAAAACACAAGAAGGGGGGTTGAATTGTGTTTTTGGAAAATTCTTCGTTTCTCCTAAAAACTGAACACACTGATCAGAAGCTAAGTGAGACAGCTTCTGAAGTGATAATCAGAATCTAAATGCAGCGGAATAAATCAGAGAGAGAGAAGAAGAACGACACAAAGCAATTATACTGGTTCCTTCCACAATCCGGAAGTAGTCCAGTCCCCCTTGCACTTCCAAGGAGATTTCACTATGAGTAATATCTGATTACAAATGCTCAAGCACACAAGCAAGAGACTTCCAATGCTCAAGCACACAAGCAAGAGACTTCCTTTGCTCAAGAACACAATCAAGAGACTTCCTGCTCAAGCACAACTGCAAGAGACTTCCTAACTAAACAAAATTACACAGAAAATTGTTTAAGGTTGAACACTTGATATACAATCAGAGGTGCTCACAATACAAATCAGATACAGACTCAATGGACTTAAGAATTTCTAAGATATGACTTTGAGACACAGAAATTCTAAGTGAATGCAGAACAATTTCAGCAGAGGTTTGGTACTTGTGAAAATCTTTTTGAGTCTTTCGTTCAGCGTTCTTGCATTGCCAATTCTCTAGGTCTTCACTCCTTTATATAGAGGTGTGAAAGAGACGTTGTGAAATTGCCAGCACACCAAAGAGTCGTTGTTGAAGCTTGATCTTTCACCAATGATCTTTTGCCTGATTTGGTTGTTGTCCTATGAAGAACCAATTTGAAATCCATTCCTTATCCAAAGGAACATCTATGCAGGCGAGACCGTATTCTGGAGCTGTTTTCTTGTCTTGAAGTGCAGACACAAAACAGAGTAGTGGAGAACGTGGTTGTACAATTCGTACAAAGTACAATGTCAACGCTTTCGTCCAAATTGCAAACACATGCCTTCAAACACCTTTGAAATGACCGTTGCAAACTCCACTAATCCTTTGTTTGTGTTTTCGAATCCAATAGACAGCTTTTGCATTGATGATTCTTCAATTCTTGATTCTTTGCAAATCCAGTTGATATTCAGCTTCTGGTGAAATGGCTTCTGATGAGGCAGCTTCTGATGATGCAGCTTCTGATGAGATGACTTCTGCAGCTTCTGATGATGCAGCTTCTGATGATGTGACTTCTGGACCTCTTGTCTTCAGGAGCACTATTCTTCAGGAGCAGCTTACTTCAGGAGCGCTATTTCTTCAGGAGCAGCTTGACTTCAGGAGCGCTTTTTCTTTAGGAGCAAGTTGCCTTCAGGAGCGTCCAAGCTTCAAATTTTTGTTGTTTCCATAGCTCTTTATTTGCTCATTCAGAACCAATGATGATGTAACTTTATAATTATGGTCCTGTACACTTGAACAAATATTAGCTAATCCAATTTACAATTTTTAATACCTTGTTATCATCAAAACTCTTTAAGGTTTATTGTTAAACACATTTTGTTCCAACAATCTCCCCCTTTTTGATGATGACAAACAAAAGTATTTAAAATTGATCAATTGTTGTTAATCTAATTAACAAGTTGACTTTGGGGTTCTGAGGTTTGTAAGCTCAGAATCTGAGGTTTGTAAGCTCAAACTCCCCCTGAGTCTGATAGTCTTTAAGGTGAGGTTTGTAAGCTCCCCCTAAGTTCTATCCAGGTTAATTAAATTCATTTTGCGCGCAATAATTATTATCAGAGCTTAAAAGCAAAACTGAATCAATGAAAGAATTTACTTATAGATAAGAAGAATGGTTCAATTAACTTTACTTGAATTTTGATACTCCTTCGTTCATTCATAGCTTATACCAATAAGGTAAAAACATAGAAGTTTTTCAAAAATTTCAAATGCCATTAATGGGGCTCAGAGCCTTTAAATACTTGTCACATATACTCCCCCTTTTGTCATTATCAAAAAAAATTAAAAAAAAAATAAAAAAATCTAAGCACAAAATACAAAAAGATATGAGAAAAACTCAAACGTGAGAGAGTATACTAAGCAATGAACTAAATAAATCAGAGCAAAAATCATGTATATTCAATTGTCAGAAGCAGCTAAACAGTCAGAATCAGTAAGCATTCAGAAGCAAAGAGAATTAAAACAGAATGGTTTCAGAAGCAAGGACTAGGAATTCAAAACAAACAACAAACAAAAAGAAAAACACAAGGGTGTGCAACTAAGTGTTGGTTTGATGTTGTTTCTTCATCTCCTCCATTTCTTCAATCTTCTTCTGCAACAGTTCTTCAAGCTGTTGTTGCCTCTGGAGAAGAGCCTGTTCCCTTTCCTTAGCTTCTTGCTGCTGCTGTGCCATCTGTTTCTTCAGAAGCTTACACAACCTTGCTTCTCTGGTCAAGTAATCCGTTTCTAAAAAGAAAGGCTGGTTTGCCAGGAGCAGTGTAGAACTTCTTATTCTGAGACTCTGATTCAGATGCTCCATTAACTTCCTGACAGAAGCTTCCTTGCTTCTGATGCACTTAGCCCTTAAGCTTTCAATTAGCTCAGTTGCCCGGTTCTGAAGTGATGCACATGAGTCTTCATATGCACTTGTGAGATCAATTGTCCTTCGTTGATCCACAAGATTAAGCAATTGACTAAGGATTGTCTGAAGCTCAGAATTGATATATCCAGATTCCAGGATGTTTGTGGGTGGATGTTCAAGGATTTCAAGATCAGAATCACTGATTTCTAAGTCTTGAATAGGGTTAGGAACTGGAATGGTAAGGTGTGTTTGTGTGTTAGAAGATGAGGGCTGGTCAGAATCAATGTGTGTGGTGGAGGTTGAGGCTTGAACATTGACTAGAGAGATGTCAACATCCATGGGAGTTGGTTCAGGAGAGTGTTCAGGTAAAGGTTGAAATTCAGTTTCAGATGGTGGTTGTTGTGGTGAAGTTGATGTTTGAGTGTTGAGTTGGGGGTCAATGGTAGCTGTTGGTGATTGTGGGGGTGTTGTGGGTTTATGTGGTTCAGGTGTTTGTTGATGAGGGTTTTCTGAAACAACATTTTCAGAAGCAGCTGCTTCTGGAGTTGTTTCAGAGGCTTTTTCTGAGGTGGATTTGTCTATGGGTAACTCACCTGAGTAATGGAGAGCAAGATTGTCTAAGACAGAAGTGTCTTCTATTGGTTCAGGTACAGATGTTGAAAAAGGTGAAATGGGGATAGAGGTGACTGGAATCTGAATTACCTGATCTGCAGGGCCAGCTTCAGAAGTGATCTCTTGTGGATCAGCAGCTTGAGGAACTACTTCTGAAGTTCCCTCTTCTGGAGCATTTTCAAACATGAGCATCATATCGTCTTCCTCATTGTCTTCAGTGGGCTTACCAGCAATGGCTCTTACTTCAGCCAATTTATCTTTGTAGAACCTATCACAATCTTCCAATCCCAAGGCCTTGAGCTTTTCATCTCTTTGATGAGTGTATTGTGCTTTTAGATCCTTTTTGTCTGCAATAAGTTCAGAAGCACGTTCATCTGCCATCCTTTTCCTTATTGGAGTCATCTCAACCATAGGACTCACAAGTTGAAGGGGAGCCTTCTTCTTCTTCAGCTTGGGATCAGCCTCTTCTTTTTCCATTTCTTCGAGAGCTTCCTCCAGCTGCTCTTGAGTGATTACCAAGTCTGCCTTACCTTTTCTTCTCTTCTGAGGAATAGAAGCAGCACCAATCTTCTGCATCTTTCCTTTAGTAGGAGCAGCATCAGATTCAGAACTAGTTCTGGCCCTTTTTCCTTTAGGTGCATCAGAAACAGCAGTTTCTGACACAGCAACTGCTTTGGCCTTCTTGCCTTTTCCTTTAGCAAGAGCAGCTTCCTCCTGAGACCTCGCATCTTCCTCCAAGACGTACTCAGCTACTAATCTAGCTAAGTGTTCAGGATTACTTTCCTTAACTATGGAAGGAAAGTCTCTGATAATCTCAGATTCTTCTGTGGTCAACTCCAACCATTTCTCATCTTTAGGAGCTTCTTTGAAGAACTTCATAGAGTGTAAGCTCCTGCTACTGATAGTCCTTTCAGCAGTAGAGACTTTGAAACATTTATCAGAAGCACTCCTTGTCCTTTTTAAGAACTCCAGCACCCTTCCTTGATGAAAGATTTCAGACAGCAATCTTCCATAGGGTACTTGTTTTCTTCCTCTGATAGTGCTTTCATTTATGGCCCAGCAGAGATGATCCATTACATATCTTGGGAAGTTTATCTTTTCCAAAATAGCCATGAAGTAAATTGCTAGCTTCTGTTGATTGTTGGGTTGGTCAGATCCTCCTGCTCTTTGAAAGAAGCAATCATTACTGAATTTCACCAACATCCTGTTGTGAATCTCCATTTCAGAAGGCTTTGCATCCTTCTTCCCACCCAAAAGAGTGTTGTAGTAACCTTGTAGCAGGACATCTTCCTTCCTGACTATTTCTTGGAATCTTCCCTCTGCATGCCTTCTACAAGCTTTAGCTATAACTTCCTCAGTGATGGTTATAGGAATGCCCATCACTTCAGACCTTATTTCTAAGCTGTCAAATGATGTAGGATTCATATCCATGACCATTTTCCCTTTCTTTGACCCAGCTTGTTTGCTTACAACTTTTGCAGGCTTTTCATTGTACACTTCAGCTTTTAACCAAAAGTCCTTGACCAAATTCACATATGTTGGCCCATTTAGCATTCTGAAATACTCAGACAGCTCCTGTGTTTCTATTAAGCCTTCCATGTTTACTTCGTACTTCTTGAGTGAAGTAAAATCCACTGGTGACTCTATTTGGACTATCAAGGATTCCCATGGAATATCCATAGTCTTTTCTTTGTAGATGGACCCAGATTCTGATACGCTTTGCTTGTTTGAAGTAGATTCTGAAACTTTTCGTTGCGAGCTTGATGATGCCATTTGATGATTGACGAAGATTTGAAGAAGATGAAGATTTTTAGGGTTCTAAGGTTGAGAGAATGCGCTTACTTCGCAAACGGTTTGAGAGCAAATGTGTTTGTTGTGAGTGAGTAGTGTGTGAATTGACAAAGTGTTAAAAGTAAAACGATTGCAATTCAAAAGAGACAAACAAACATAACATTAATGACAGAATTGGGGGCGCGTGAAAAGTACTTTCAAAGCTTTTAAATCATCATTGCCCTTTTAGTTATACACCAACACATACAGGCCACGTAAGAAGTTCACAGAGTAACTACCAAGTTAGTGGGCCAGAAGTTACTTTAAAAAGTAACTCCTAACGTTTCCACTAATCCAACTATTCAGAAGCAACAAATCCAGCTTCTGGACTTCAGATGCTGATGTCATCATCAGAAGCGAGTTTTCCTCAGAACCTCAATAAAGAGCTTCTGATGGACTACTGCTTCTGAACTAACTTCAGAACCTAAAATCCTATTCAGGAGCAAGCAAACATTTAATCAGACACGAAGTGCATGTTCAAATTTTTCTTAATAAAATCAAATCTTTCAACAGTTAAAGGCTTAGTAAATATATCAGCCCATTGATTTTCAGTATCAATGAATTGTATATCTAAAATTCCTTTTTGAACATAATCTCTGATAAAATGGTGTTTGATTTCAATGTGCTTAGCTCTTGAATGCAAAATTGGATTTTTAGACAAACAAATAGCAGCAGTATTATCACAATAAATGGGAATACTGTTAGCAGTTATCTGATAATCTTCCAACTGATGTTTCATCCAAAGTAGTTGTGTACAACAACTTGCAGCTGAAATGTATTCTGCTTCTGCTGTAGACATAGCAATAGTTGTTTGTTTTTTGCTAGCCCAGGATATAAGATTATCACCCAGAAATTGACAATTGCCACTGGTTGATTTTCTTTCAATCCTATCACCAGCATAATCAGCATCACAGAATCCAATTAGCTTATAATCTAAGGATTTCCTATAAAGGAGTCCAAGATTAGTTGTTCCCTTCAAATACCTGAAGATTCTCTTGACAGCAGTCATATGAGATTCTCTAGGATCTGATTGGAATCTTGCACACAAGCATACACTGAATAAAATATCTGGCCTAGATGCAGTGAGGTATAACAAAGAACCAATCATACCTCTATACAGCTTCTGATCTACTTTAGCTCCTTCATCTTCTTTGCTCAGGTTGCACGTAGGATGCATTGGAGTGTTCATCACTTTACAATCTTCAAGTTTGAACTTCTTCAGAAGCTCCTTTGTGTACTTTGATTGATGAACATAGACTCCATCTTTGCATTGATTGATTTGAATGCCAAGGAAGAACTTCAGCTCTCCCATCATGCTCATTTCAAATTCATCCTGCATTAACTCAGAAAATTCCTTGCAAAGAGATGCATTAGTAGAACCAAATATTATATCATCAACATATATTTGCACAACAAGAATATCTTTCCCAAGGGTCCTTCTGAAGAGTGTAGTGTCAACCTGTCCTCTCTTAAAATCATTTTTGATTAAGAAATTACTTAGTCTATCATACCAAGCTCTGGGAGCTTGTTTCAAGCCATATAGTGATTTCTTCAATTTAAAAACATGGTCAGGATATTTAATATCCTCAAATCCAGGAGGTTGCTTAACATACACTTCTTCTTCTATGACACCATTGAGAAATGCACTCTTGACATCCATCTGATATAATATTATGCCATGATTAACTGCATAGGAAAGAAGTAACCTGATTGCTTCCAATCTTGCAACTGGAGCAAACGTTTCAGTGTAATCAATGCCTTCTTGTTGACTATACCCTTGTGCAACAAGTCTGGCTTTGTTTCTTGTTACTTCACCTTGCTCATTCAGCTTGTTTCTGAATACCCATTTTGTTCCAATAATGTTCTTGTGCTGAGGTTTGGGTACCAGATCCCACACATCATTTCTTTGAAATTGATTCAACTCTTCTTGCATAGCTAGGATCCATCCATCATCTGAGAGTGCTTCATCAACTGTTGTAGGTTCAATCATTGAGATTAGTCCAATCATTGACTCTTCTTGTCTGAAATGTGATCTTGTTCTTCTTGGACTATCTTTGTTTCCAGTGATTAGCTCCTCAGGATGTGAAGACTTGTGTTTGAATGTGTTTCTGGGAGGATCTTCTTGATGTGAGCCATCTTGTGCTTTATCAGAAGCAGTTTCATCTTGCGCTTCTGATGTGGGTTCAGCTTCTGGACTATCTTCAGACTCAGCTATCTGATCAGGTTCTGGAGTAGCTTCAGGAACCTGTATCTCTGCAAAACTTTCACCCTGCTTTGAAGTTTTATCTTCAAGCTCCTTGTCATCAAATTTAACGTGCATAGATTCTTCAACACAGAGTGTTTCTGAATTATACACTCTGTATGCCTTTGACCTTTCAGAGTAACCTAAAAAGATTCCTCTTTGGGCCTTGGCATCAAATTTCTTTAGGTAGAGCTTGTTGTTCAGAATGTAACAAGTACATCCAAATTGATGAAAGTAAGAGATATTGGGTTTTCTTCCTTTAAAGAGTTCATATGCTGTTTTCTCCAAAATAGGTCTAATATAGATCCTGTTTTGAACATAGCATGCTGTATTCACTGCTTCTGCCCAAAAATGTTTTGGTAAATGGTTTTCATGAATCATGGTTCTGGCCATTTCTTGTAAAGTTCTATTCTTTCTCTCTACAACTCCATTTTGTTGTGGTGTTCTAGGAGAAGAGAATTCATGGAAAATTCCATGTTTTTCACAAAAAGCTTCAAATGGCTCATTTTCAAATTCTCCACCATGATCACTTCTGACTTTCAAAATTTTTGATTCTTTTTCAGATTGAATTTGAGTGCAGAAGCTACTGAATACATCACACGCAACATATTTACTCTTTATGAATTTCACCCAAGTCCATCTGCTGTAATCATCAACAATGACTAATCCATATCTACTTCCATATAAGGATGCAGTACTTACTGGTCCAAATAAATCAATATGGAGTAATTCTAAAGATCTTGAGGTTGAGACAATGTCTTTGGTTTTAAAAGATGATTTCACAATTTTCCCTCTCTGACATGCACCACAAAGTGCATCTGAATGATAGTCAATGTCTGGTAGCCCTTTCACAAGTTGTAACTTACTAAGCTTAGAGATTAACCTCCAGTTAGCATGTCCCAACCTTCTGTGCCACATCCATTTCTTATCATTCACTGATAGTAGGCAGATCACCTTCTGATCAGCCAGTTCAGAAAAATTGATTTTATAGACATTGTCAACTCTCTTTCCCTTGAACACAATGGATTTGTCTTTCTTGTTGATTACTGTACAGTTGGGTTTTTCAAAAAGCACATCATAACCATTATCACAAAATTGACTTATGCTCAAAAGGTTATGTTCAAGACCATCTACCAACCATACATTATTAATTGAGGTAGAGGAATTACCAATAGTTCCTGTACCTATGATCCTGCCTGACTGGTTGCCTCCAAATTTCACATTTCCTCCCTCTTTCATTGTTAGGCTGAGGAACATGGACTTGTCTCCTGTCATGTGTCTTGAGCAACCGCTGTCTAGGTACCATGATCTTTGCTTTGGCACTGCTCTTAGACATACCTGCATCATTGACATTTTTAGATTTAGGTACCCATTGTTCTATGGGTCCTGGAAGGTTAGTACTTAAGGCTTTACTCTTCACTTCTTGTACCTTGTGCTGTGAGTTGGGTTGCTTCTGATTAACCATCACCTTAGGTTTTGGTACTTCAGAAGCAGCAACTGTCTTCTTCTGAAACTTAGACTTCAGAACCCCAGATTTTGGTTTCACCAGACTCTGAGGAATAGGTTCTGATCTTTTCAGGATCCTAACCTTTGAAGTTTTGGAATCAGATTTGATCATAGCCTTTGACTTAGAGTTCTTTGGCTTTGAAGTAATCTTAGCCTTAAAACTGGAAGCTTCAGGTTCTGATTGAACAACAGTTTCCAACTCAGCCCCTTCTGGTACAAAGAATGTTTTCAGACCTTCCTTGATGCATTCACAACAAGACTTTAGATTGGTTTTCTCCAGTTTCACTTCTGGAAAACCAATTCCTCTGCCATTGTTCTTGTAAATGCTATAAATCATAGAAGCCACTCTGCTTCTGTCAATGCCAGATATAATGAAGTCTTCAAGAGCAATTTCATGATTACTTAAAGGTTTTTCATTACACTTTTCTTGTAGCTTCTGACATAAGAACCTGAGCTGGTCTTCATATGTTTTACACATGAAGTCAAAGCCCCTAAGTCCCTGTTCAGAAGCTTTCAGATCCAATAGAGTTGATTTTTGCTGTTGTACCAAATCAGCATATTTTTCTTTTAAATCCTTCAACTCATTGGTTCTTACTTCAAAATGTGTAAGAAGTTCTTTAAGTGACTCAACAAGTTCATCTCTGGGAATTTTGGAATATACCTCATTTTCATCTTCTGAGTCTGAATCTGATCCAGCTTCTGAAGTTGCTGTTGCTACCAACCCAACAGCTACCTTTGCATCTTCATCAGCTTCCTCTTTATCAGATCCAGATTCACTACCCAAATCATCCCAGGTTGCCATTAAACTCTGCTTAATCTGCTTCTTGAGTTTGCTTGGTTTGAAGGTAGACCTCTTTGACTTGTCCTTTGACTTTTCTCTTTGAAGATCAGGGCATTCAGCAATGAAGTGACCTGGCTTCTTACAGTTGAAGCATCCCTTCTGATCTTCTTTCCTTGAGCTTCTGGAGTTACCCCTTCTGGAGAGAAACTTTCTGTTCTTCTTGGCCAGATATTGAAGTCTGTTTGAGAGCATGGCCATTTCTGCAGCATCTGGTTCAGAATCTGAACTTGACTGTTCTTCCTCTTCAGATTCAACCACTTTGAGAGCTTTTGATGACTTGCCTTTGGATGGAAGAGCTATTGATTTACTCTTCTTAGTAGACTCATGTTCATTAAGACTTAACTCATGAACTTTGAGAGAACTAACAAGATCTTCGACACTTAAAGTGTTTAAATCTTTAGCTTCCTCAATGGCAGTCACTTTTGGTCTCCATCTGGCAGGTAAGCTTCTGAGTATCTTGCTTACATGATCAGAAGCAACATAGCTCTTCTTTAGAATCTGTAGACCAGAAACTAAGGTTTGAAACCTTGAGTACATCTCCTCAATAGTTTCATCATCCTTCATTTTGAATAACTCATACTGATGTACAAGCAGGAGAGCCTTTGCTTCTTTGACCTTCTTGCTCCCTTCATAATTTGAACAGAGAGAAGCAAACATAGCTTTAGCAGTGGATTTGTCACTCATCTTCATGTATTCTGCTTTGGGTATGGCAGTGACAAGAGCTCCTCTGATAATATGATGCTTCTTGTAAAGTTTCCTCAGTTCTGGAGTATGTTTCTTTCTATCCACAGCAGCTCCTTCTTCATCAAGGACTAAACTACCAACGCCGTCTTCCAGAATATCCCACAATTCTTCATCTAGGCTCATGATGTAACTGTAAAAATTGGTCTTCCACCAAGAGAACTCTTCAGCATCTCCATTGAACTTTGGAATTTTTCCAACACTGGTTTTCTTACTATCACTATAATCATGTGAGACATTTTTATAGCTAGTATCACCATCAGGAGGAGGAGTAGTCATGTTTTTCTCAGATCTTTGACTGTTGCACGGTTAAGTGATACACAACAGACCAAGGCTCTAGATACCAATTGAAGGTGAGAAAAAACACAAGAAGGGGGGTTGAATTGTGTTTTTGGAAAATTCTTCGTTTCTCCTAAAAACTGAACACACTGATCAGAAGCTAAGTGAGACAGCTTCTGAAGTGATAATCAGAATCTAAATGCAGCGGAATAAATCAGAGAGAGAGAAGAAGAACGACACAAAGCAATTATACTGGTTCCTTCCACAATCCGGAAGTAGTCCAGTCCCCCTTGCACTTCCAAGGAGATTTCACTATGAGTAATATCTGATTACAAATGCTCAAGCACACAAGCAAGAGACTTCCAATGCTCAAGCACACAAGCAAGAGACTTCCTTTGCTCAAGAACACAATCAAGAGACTTCCTGCTCAAGCACAACTGCAAGAGACTTCCTAACTAAACAAAATTACACAGAAAATTGTTTAAGGTTGAACACTTGATATACAATCAGAGGTGCTCACAATACAAATCAGATACAGACTCAATGGACTTAAGAATTTCTAAGATATGACTTTGAGACACAGAAATTCTAAGTGAATGCAGAACAATTTCAGCAGAGGTTTGGTACTTGTGAAAATCTTTTTGAGTCTTTCGTTCAGCGTTCTTGCATTGCCAATTCTCTAGGTCTTCACTCCTTTATATAGAGGTGTGAAAGAGACGTTGTGAAATTGCCAGCACACCAAAGAGTCGTTGTTGAAGCTTGATCTTTCACCAATGATCTTTTGCCTGATTTGGTTGTTGTCCTATGAAGAACCAATTTGAAATCCATTCCTTATCCAAAGGAACATCTATGCAGGCGAGACCGTATTCTGGAGCTGTTTTCTTGTCTTGAAGTGCAGACACAAAACAGAGTAGTGGAGAACGTGGTTGTACAATTCGTACAAAGTACAATGTCAACGCTTTCGTCCAAATTGCAAACACATGCCTTCAAACACCTTTGAAATGACCGTTGCAAACTCCACTAATCCTTTGTTTGTGTTTTCGAATCCAATAGACAGCTTTTGCATTGATGATTCTTCAATTCTTGATTCTTTGCAAATCCAGTTGATATTCAGCTTCTGGTGAAATGGCTTCTGATGAGGCAGCTTCTGATGATGCAGCTTCTGATGAGATGACTTCTGCAGCTTCTGATGATGCAGCTTCTGATGATGTGACTTCTGGACCTCTTGTCTTCAGGAGCACTATTCTTCAGGAGCAGCTTACTTCAGGAGCGCTATTTCTTCAGGAGCAGCTTGACTTCAGGAGCGCTTTTTCTTTAGGAGCAAGTTGCCTTCAGGAGCGTCCAAGCTTCAAATTTTTGTTGTTTCCATAGCTCTTTATTTGCTCATTCAGAACCAATGATGATGTAACTTTATAATTATGGTCCTGTACACTTGAACAAATATTAGCTAATCCAATTTACAATTTTTAATACCTTGTTATCATCAAAACTCTTTAAGGTTTATTGTTAAACACATTTTGTTCCAACACAGCATTGTCCCCCGTGTAGTGTGGATAGAACTGGGCCAGCTCCACAAACTTTGCTGCATACTCTGTCACCGACATGTTTCCTTGCTTTAGCTCAAGGAACTCGATCTCTTTTCTCCCGCGAACATCCTCAGGAAAGTATCTGTTTAGGAATTCTCTCTTGAACACAACCCAAGTAATAACTGCATCATCCTGCTCTAGGGTAGGTTGGAGGCTCACCCACCAGTCATCAGCTTCCTCAGCCAGCATATGCGTTCCAAAACGCACCTTCTGATCATCGGTACATTGCATAACTCTGAAAATTCTCTCAACCTCCTTGAGCCACGTCTGTGCTCCATCAGGGTCGTACCTTCCTTTGAAGGTAGGAGGATGATTTCTCGGAAAGGTCTCCAACATCCTCACATCCGCATTCGCACCAGCACCAGCATTTGGATGTTGTCCCACAGCTTGGGCTACAGCTTCCAAAGCAGCAGCAATCGCAGCATCATTTCTTCCAGCCACTCTAGTCCTCTTGTAGCAAATAAGATTCGCAGCCTCCAGGTCTCTTCTCTGCACAACACACAACATTTAGAATAACATAATAATGGTATTCCAATTGCTAAATGACACAACTTGACTCACTACTTGGCCGAACGGACCGACCTGCTCTGATACCAATTGTAACACCCCGTTTTCCCAACATAAAAATTTCATTTAAAATCAGAGTATTTTAATCACAACGGAATGTCACATACTTCATTTAAATCATAAAATGGATAATAATAATTATCCTTCAAAATCAACATCATGAAAAATCTTAAACTATTGCAGCGGAAAATAGTTCAACATTTAAAGTCTTGGCACGCAGGCCTTATTGAAAAATCTCATAAAATTAGTTCATAAAAGAGACACGTAAGGAATAGAAGTAAAAGCAAGCCCCCATCCCGTTACGTATCAGAGCACCTAGACACCAACTGAGAGTCCACTCATGAACGCCTCTAATCTTTATTACCTGCACATTACCCACGGTCGAGGCAACATATACGCAGAAGGGGTGAGATTTCATAGTCAATACATTAAGCATATAATCCAATAAAATGCATTTAACAACTTAAACATTAATAACATGTCAACAGTTAACAATCAGTATATTTTTCATTTCATAACAAATACAATCATCAAATATCATTACTAATTTTCATCACAAATCATAATCAACTTAACACTCAGCTTGACGACACAACTCATCTTTGATCATGCAACTCTATCAACTCAACAACAACTCGACAACACAACTCATCTTAGACCATGCAACTCTATCAACTCAACAACAACTTGACAACTTAACATCATGAACTTCTTGATATGCAAATGCATGTGGTACCAATCAACAACAAATGAGCATAATAGGCTCTTCAACGTGTGAGCACAAAGGCTGCCGGGCCTAAAGCCCCCAACTTTAATGAGCACGAAGGCTGCCGGGCCTAAAGCCCCCAACTTTAATGAGCACAAAGGCTGCCGGGCCTAAAGCCCCCAACTTTAATGAGCACAAAGGCTGCCGGGCCTAAAGCCCCCAACTTTAATGAGTATGCAATGGACTCAAACTTCCAGCAACTTAGACGACATCATGAACGACTCATACGACTCATAATCATGGACAACTTCTTAATTTCTTGCAACATAGACCGACTCATGCAATCTCAAGACATTAAAGGTCAGCAGCAATGAACAGCAACAGATTTACAACATATAACAGTGTTGGAATATCTCAACATCATTTAAGGAATGGATTACATCAACATAAATATCATAAAAACATCATAACATTATTCATGCAACATTACTAATCATTTCAGTCATATAAACAAACTTCTGTAACATCTGGAAACATTCTAAATCACCCTCATTCTTACTTCTAAGGTCAGCTCAAGACTATACGTGCGAAAGGATCGCATCGGGACAATTTTGGGCAACTAACAGCCTAACTCGCAGTTGCGAGTAACTTCACTCGCAATGGCGAGCAAAGTGTGCATTCTGGGTTCCTACGTATTTACTCGCAGTGGCGAGTTATTCTGCTCGCAGTTGCGAGCTTACGGGTCACTCGCAGTTGCGAGTTGTGTTGCTCGCAGTTGCGAGTTCTGGGTTCTAGCTCGCAGATGCGAGTGTTCCTGCTCGCAGGTGCGAGCGATGAATGTCAGTACGGCCAGAAACCTAAAAATCACAACTTTTCACCTATATTCATGATTCCTTCATCCAAATAGCATCTAATTATCATCTTAAGTCATATCTAAGGTCTGTACACTAATTTTGCATCAATCTAACATCTGTTCTTGATTCATTCATCAAAATTGATCCTAAACCTAATTCTCAATTCTCACCAAAACTTAACCTAATCATGCTAAATTCATCCTATAGAATTATACCCTTAATAATATTGAAAATTAGTCTCACCCTTACCTGATAATAGCAGAATCGCAGCTCTCCTTGGTTCTTCTCTCTTTCTGACTTTTTTCTCCAAAAACGTACGTACTGCTTTTCTTAACTTATGTCTGTCTATTTATCTCTCCTAATTACTCTTATCACTACTAATTGCTCATCTCACCACACATCCCAATTTTTAATATTTTTATTTTATTTGTCAAATCTTATTTTATTTAATAATAAAATAAGTCATAACAACCTAGCAACTTCACCACAACAAAATACTTCACATTATGCAGTTATAAATCATATAACCCACTCAACTTCATGAATCATAAAATTCACACATATCAATCATGAAAATCACGTAAATCATATATATAAATATATTTTTAAATAATCGAATAATTAAGACGGGCGTTACATGACATGCTGCGTCACCTTTTTTCTGATGACGTGTCACGCTGACTGTATAATTAATTTTATTTTTTTATTGGAGTACACGTGGCATTTGTGATTATTATTTTTAATTAAAAATAAAAAAAAATTAAAAATTTTTAGAAAAATTAATAAAAATGAAAAAAATTCTGAAAAAATAAAAAAAAATACGGAACAAAATTTAAAAACTCTGGAAAAATTAATAAAAATAAAAAATGATTAAAAAATAAAATAATCTGATAAAATGAAACATAATTAAAAAATTCTGAAAAATTAATAAAAATAAAAAATGATTAAAAAATAAAACAATCTGGTAAAATGAAAAATAATGAAAAAATTCTGCAAAAATTAATAAAAATAAAAATAAAATCCTGAAAAGATTAATATATATCTAAGTTTTCTAAAAATTAATATATTTAGGAAAAAATCATATATCCAGAATATTTTCAATAACGGAAAAATGGAAAAAATTCATATTTTATTTTCAAAAGTAAGAAGTTTTATTTTAATCTTTTCCAGAATTTTTTTCGAAAATTTAGTTTTTGTAAATATGATTAATCTTTTTCCAAAAATTTCATTTTTTTAAATATGATATTCTGGAAATTTTTTTTTCGAAAATTTCAATATATATGAATCTTTTCTACAATTTTTTTAAATATTTCCAGATCTTTTTACTATTTTTTTATTTTTATTAATTTTTAACTATTTTTCATTTTACCAGATTTTTTTCATTTTTTTATTTTATTAATTTTTATAGAATTTTTAAATTTTTTCTGTATTTTTTCATTTTTATAATTTTTTTAAGTTTATTTTTCGTTTTTTTAAAATATTTTAAGATTTTTTATTATTTTTATTAAAAAAAACACAAATGCCACGTGTACCTAATAAAAAAATAAAAATAATTATACAGTCAGCGTGCCACGTCATCAGAAAAAGGTGACGCAGTACGCCACCTCAATGAAAACGCACAGTCAGCTGGCCTAGGGGGTATTCTAAAACAAATTTTTTTCACAAGGACGAAATCTGACAAAAAAATTTTACGGGGGAGAAAACCAAAAGTGGCCTATATTACAGGGGTTAAAGACCTCTTAACCCTAATTAATAATGACATATAGATAACATGCATAAAGATGACTCATTCACACAAATTTTGGTTTCTCTACAATCTTCTCAATGTAATTTAGAAAAGGAAAATGCATGTTTATCTGTTTGACGTGGATTAATCAATAATCACTAACCAATCTCCAAAAAAAGTAGCTTAGTCATTAGTATTTTGGTTTCTCTACAATCTTCTCAATGTAATTTAGAAAAGGAAAATGCATGTTTACCTGTTTGACGTGGATTAATCAATAATCACTAACCAATCTCCAAAAAAAGTAGCTTAGTCATTAGTACAAGAAAATATTTAACAGGGTTATTATTAATCGTTTATACACTTAAAATTAAAGTAATTGAGATCACTTTTTCTTTTGAAAATTTGAAAGGATCTCTCCTCTAAATTTTGGGCAGGCCCAAATGTTTTTCGTTTTGGTACAAAGGCAAACCCAGATGTTATATAGCTAGAAAACGTTTATTCTCCTTCAAAAAGAAAACGTATATTTTTTGTGTCAATTAGTAAAAAAACAGTAACCTTAGTGAAAAAAAAAGAGGAGGTAATTTTTTTAGTTACTGTAAAGCTTAATTGGACCCGTAATCAAAACCCACTGAATACTTGATTTTAGCTTTAAAATAAACTAATACAAAAATATGACATGTAATGTAAGACTATAATTTTGTATGGATAAATGAAATACGATTTTGCTATAATTGTAACACTATTTGCTACAAGTAACAAGCTGTATTGTGGATTAAATATAATTATGAATTTCGAAACCATACAGATGATTGAAATTGAAATTAATGAAAGCGTAGATAGAAAAATGATAGGACGATTCATGGTATGCATAAAATAGTGGTCATTTTCAGCAGTGTGTCTCCTAAGCTCAAACTCTAATTGGGAAATTAGATGACATTTGGCAATTAGAATAGTGACATATGGTCCTATGTATTGTTGATATAATTATGAATTAAAGCCATACATATACTTGTATCTACTACCCACCAAAAAGGCTGGAGCGCAAAAAGTAGAAACAGTACTCATCTTGATCTCGTGCAAATGCAACCCTTCAGCGTTTGGCAACCATGCAATGCAATGTAGGAAGGGGCACTTATTATTGGTCCCTCTAGTCCCAACATCAACGTGTGTATGTTATGTTATGCTATCATCGTTTTTAAATGTTCGTACGCTCCTTTTGAGTCCTTTCAATTTCATGTTGTGCGTATCACAACCTTAATTTCCATTTCACATTTCCTTGTCAATGCAGCTTGCAAGCAGCTAGTTATAAAGTTTTCAAATGGATCATAAATATATATGGGACCAGATCTTTTTATTTTATTTCATTTTTGGAGAATGAGTTTTTGCTATAAGTAGTTTTCATTCGGAAATTGTCTTATAATCTTAAACATATATAGAATAATTGAGAAAAACTCAAGTTCCAAATAAAATAAATATAGAGTCGAGGATGAATTTATAAAGTGTGATATTTTGATTTCTCACCGTATAGTTAGTTTTGTATATGATATGTTAAATCTAATATAAAAACATAATATAGCATCATGGTCTATTGATCGATGATCCATCATTTATATAAACTCACCAAATTCATTAGTGTTGGGTGTGAAGAGATAGGAAAAATGAAAATAAATCCTGAAATGAGTTTATAAAGTGACATTTGTAAGATATAGTGTACCGATTCAATTCATATTTTTTAACACATTGTTTTTGTTCCATTTATCTTTGTATAAAAACTGTATTAAGCATCAGCTTCAACACAAGTTGAACCCTAAGCCAGAAAAAAGAATGTTAGGTCACAAGATTTAAACACAAACATAAAAGAAAAAAAGTAGTTAATGAAAAAAAAAATTAATAATGTATATTTCAAAAGTTATTGAATGATGCATAATTTTATATGTAAAAAGTCTATATGTTCACTTGGTTTTTTTTTAATTACTTAAATCATAAAATTAAACTATTTAAAACGCATAAATATTTAAGATGGAGGGAGTAATAACCTTCTTGAATATATAGGGTGAGGTCTAGACTACTTAAAACAAAAACTGTGGTTAAGCTATCCAACAACCAATGAATGTTGGCCACATATATAAATTTATAAGTGGTACAGACAAACTAGTTTTAACTCCACTTACAAATCTTGTTTATGTAGTTCGTGCAATTGCTGGGTGACTTGTCCACAATTCTTAAACAAGCAATCTAAAAAAACCTATGGGTTGGGGGCATATATGTAATCACACATTACCCTTCATTTAATTTAACGTGTAAAGAAGCATATAACATATAATTTGTTTATAAATAAATGTTGGAGACACACTGAAATAGAGTCAAAACGGCTTCAAGTGTAAAATTTGTGAATGGACAATCAACCAACAACATTCATTGAAGATGACAGCCGGAGAAGTGGAACGCGCCACCCTGTCTACCGCGGCGTCCGTAAACGGCGGTGGGGAAAATGGGTATCAGAAATTCGTGAACCTAAGAAGAAATCTCGCATATGGCTAGGATCATTTCCGGTGCCGGAGATGGCTGCGAAAGCCTACGACGTTGCAGTGTATTGCCTGAAAGGCCAAAAAGCGCAACTCAACTTTCCCGACGAGGTGGAGAATCTACCACTTCCGGCTACATGTACGGCCAGAGACATTCAAGCAGCGGCGGCCAAGGCGGCTAGTATGATGAAGGCTTCGTTGGATGAGAAGGGTTGCATTGTGTCTGATGGAGATGATTTTTGGGGTGAGATTGAGTTGCCGGAGCTGATGGAAAGTGAGTCGTCGTGGAGTTGCTCCGGTGATATCATGGCGTGGCCAGAAGTTGAGCTTTTGGCGCAGCAACATTTCATGTCGTCGTCGTGTCTATAATCAGTTGTGCTTAGTGTGGTTGGTCTGTTTCTTGCATATCAATGTATGTTTTACTTCTATTAATTATCTTTATATTGATTGCTATATAATAATATATCATCAATGAATGAGTTATATTTATCATTGGTATATTATTATTATATTTAACTAATGCGTAACATGAACATGTTTGTTTTTTCTAAAATAAGCATGCATGAACAAGTTTTTATGAAGGTTTGATCTGATGATCACTACATAGATTTTAAAATCAAATGCTATGTTTTCCATAATCGTCAGCTAGCATACCTTGATTCTATAAGAAGTATGAATAACCTATTTTTTTCTTTACACAATCAAAAAAATGAAGCCATGGCTTTTTCATACCTTGCACAAAAGGATATACTTCCTAATTAACTTCACCAAAAACTTTTAAAAAGTAAAAACTTATAGAAACGTCTACTTGCTTGAGTGCAGTCGCCCACATGCAGTGCAGTCAAGCTACAATCAAGTACAACTCGAAATAATCAGATCGCAGACGGAAAATTTTAATGAAGTTTTGATTTTATAAAATGTATAAAAAATTTGACGTTGTAATTCAAAACGTTCGATCTTGCAGTTATGGGTCGCCCTCAACACCTGAATTAAGCCTAGCCTAGGCAGCAATACACTCTTACGGTGGGTGTATTCTATATCTAGCATAGTTTAGCCAAATACATTGTTTAAAAATATAGATTAACATAAATTTATAGGGTGGGGCTATATATTTTTCATGGATTGGCTCATGTTCTAAATAAAATGATGACCTTTTTTTTTAGTTAAGTAACCTAGTGGCTAGAGAAATTCACCTTTAAGGTGAATAAGTGGGGTCCGGGGTTCGAACCCCAGCTCCTGCATAAATTGTGCATGATCCCTTACCGAATGAGCTAAGCTCATGGGGACAATCTTCTTCTTTTCATATTGAGCACAACAATAACTAATTTGTAATATGTTTCGTGCCGCAATGCATTGATGTTACGCATGAACTATATACGTTGGGATACATATTTATTACTCCGTCGCATATTTTTTTTTTTTTTTAAGGAGTTGTTCAAGTTAAACCCCGTCATTTCAAATAAACTACTGTTACAATGTTTAATGATGTTATACTCTAGTTACTCTTCAATTAAAACATTAAATGATACTAATAATTAATTTTTTTAATCATTGGTGGCACCACGTTCATGCGGCTCAGGGTGTTTCCATTTTGTATGAATCCCACATAATAACGTGGAGCAACAAAAACTTTGATGGAAATCATATCTACACCTATAAAGGGATTTCGTCATGTTTTCCTTTGTACTCCCTCCGGTCACTATTATAAGCAAAAGTTCACTTTTTAGATACATTGAATAATTAATGTATCTAGATACTTTTTAGACCAGATACATTAATTATTCAATGTATCTAAAAAGTGAACTTTTGCTTATAATAGTGACCGGAGGGAGTACTTTTTAAGAAAAAGTGACAAGAAATTGACCTTTTACTAGTAGTTTTTAATGTATAGTTGTCCTTTACACCCTCCGGTCACTATTATAAGCAAAAATTTGCATTTTACATTCATTCATTAAATGATGTATGTAGTCTATAATAAAGATCATATACATCATTAATTGAATGAATTTAAAATGCAAAGTTTTGCTTATAATAGTGACCGGAGGGTGTAACTCAATAGAGTGGTAGTGGATACTTCTAACACTCAATTTGGACCTTTCAGAGTTTGGAAAAATGAGGTTAACTAGCTGGCTAGGGTGAGTGACTCAGTTAACCTCATTTTTGACACTGAATTCTATCAACATCGACAGTGTATGTTATGCGTGTATTTGTGGAATTTTTCTGAATAATTCAGTTCATAAAATTAATGGGGAAGGAGAGGGACTTTTGTTTGTGTCTAGTGGAGTGCATTATAATTGGCAAAAGATTAAAAAACTACCCCAACGATGACTAATGACGAATTGTGAAGCATGAAAAAGTAGATTTGCAATCCCGACTTATGAGTCTATAACATAGTAAGATCATCTTCAACCACGAATTATTTACTTAAAATCTCAACCTACTCAAGAAGCTTAATTGGAGGAAAAAAAGATGAATACCTTAGTTACCGGTAACTAATAGATTCCACAATTATAATACAAAAAATAGATAAAAGTTGGTCTCATCATAGATACATTTCATTTATTTTTTCAATACCGGAAAAGCTTAAATGTTTGGAGTATGCCGCCTTTCTTTTCTTCTATTTCTAGTTTGCTAAAACAAGATATGGATAGTAAGAGTATTATTTTCAAAGCATTACACGATTTATCTAAGGAAGATGAACTTTATTTTGATGTGTATTTGGAAACAAAGAAACAACATATTGTGAAATGAGGTAATTGATGCTCAAGTTTATGTTGTGGAGAGAGGAAAAGTTATGCTTCATGATTTGCCATATGCACGTAGGATTTGTAATACATCTTTTACACAGCCGCGACAAGAAGAAAATGTGAAATGGATCAAACCAATTGAAGGAAGCTTTAAGTACAATGTTGATGCTTCTTTCTCTCAACTTTCTAATAGAGTAAGAACATGAGTTTGTATAAGGGATATGATACATGCACTTTTGTTTTGACAAAAACTGAATGGTTTACTCCAGTATGTGAGGTACCTGTTGGTGAAGCTCTTAGATGGTTATCAACTTTAAAATGAGTTCATCAATTACACTTGGGACCTATCGATTTTGAGGTTGTGCCAAAAAAGTGGTGGAAAGTTTTTCATCTGCACATTAGGATGTTGCAGAATTTGGGATGATTATTCATAATTGTAAAACTATCTTTGAACAATATTATATCAACTCTAGTGTTGAGCTTGTGAGGAGACAAGCAAATGAGGCAGCCTATAGATTAACTAAGGTGGCTACATCCTCAACTAGTTTCTAGATTTTGGTAGAAATACCTGATTGTATTGAATACATTTTAAGCAATGAAATGATATAAACTTCTTTCCTTCAAAAAAAATTGGTCTCACAACATCAAATTCATGTCATTTTTACTTTTTTCAATTTCTTTTTATTTATTTTTTAAATACACATATTAAAGTATATATTAATGGACCTTTATACGGATTCTTTATAGTCTACTATCATTTGAGTCATTGAGTTCTTAACATGTATTTTTATTAAAATAAATAAATAAATAAATAAATTATGTGTACACGTAAGATCTATTTAAGACCGTTTTTAGTATAGCTATTGTGGATGTTTTAAGCATCCCTTACAAAAACACAATACAATTTTTGGTATTGGTCTGTTAGTTACATAGTTAAAAAATTGTCTTTTATGAATCAATTTGTTACTTGGAAATTATGTATTCTACTTTTTTAAAAGTTGAAAAAGAGTTCGTTTCAATGCGAAAAATTCATTTTTTTCCTTTTTATTTTTAACTCTTTAACAAATGTCACATAACACTTGTTAACATGACTATTTGTTAATATAGAAGTATGCATTTTATTTCCCTAAAAAAAAGTATGTATTTTATTAGTAGTTTTTATTTTATTTTATCAAATAGTGCTTTGGGAGTTAATTTTTAAACCAATACTATAACCAACTTATTTCAAGCCCAATAGTTTCACGCTCTTTAGAGACGTGCTTTTTGACCCCTCAAAAATGCTAAAACCATTTGGTTCATAAGTATCATTTTTTTTAACACGTTATCTATACAATATATAAAGAAAATAACGTCTTTCAGTTTTTTTTGGTTGATTTTTTCTCTTTCTGAAAATATCCTCAATTTTCAATACAAATAACACATGTAACAAATAGATAAGAATAAATTTAAATATTAAAATAAAAGTGTAACAAACACAAACTAGATGAGGGTATCTATACTTACTTTTCATTATCCCAGTTATACCCTTAAACAACAACTTTTTCTATAATAAAGATTGTTGTTGATGTCATTAACAAAATAAGAACTTAGATTATATATTTTTGTTATATTGTTGGTTTCATCGAAATAGATAATCATGATTAATTTGATCTGTTATAATTTGAAAGCAAAAAACATTTATATTTTTACTTTTAATCAAAATTAAAATTTCATAAAAAAACAACGTTCATAATTTTCAAACGTTAGCGCAATAAAAAGAGCGAAAATACGGACACGTGAGTGCTCGTCTTTTCGCTAGTGTAGATAACTCTCATAGTATATTTTCCAGCAAAAAGAAAAAATGAGAAGGCTAGAAAAGCCTAACTCCACTCTTTTAAAACAAATTGGACTGTTGCGCATATGGATATAGTTTGCCCTTGAACTTAAATGACCAAAAATAGGATATTTTACCTTATACCTCTACATTTATACTTTCACTCATACACACACAGTAAAAAAATTCAAATTTTAACCCTATCATCATTTGACTTCACCCCTACAAAATATTTGTAGCACATAAAAAAATTCCTGAATTCAATAATTAGCTCTCGTCTTCATAGAAACTATTTAATTTGTACGTAATGTTTTGGATCTAATTTTCAAATGGATCAAACATAACACAATAACTCTAGTTAAACAATTTAATATGTACGTAGATTCATCCAAGCTTCAATCCTAGTCAAACTCAGATTGAAATTCTCCGCCACGAGCATCCATGTACTCATCAACAATAATATTAGGATAAATTGGCGGAAAATGGGAAACACTTACACTTTTACCGGAAAATATTATGGGCAAAGGTATAAGTGCAGAGGTAACCACCTTGTTCAGAAGATTGCTGTTACGCAAAAAGATTTGCTATCACACACCTTGAAATGAACAAAATACCCTCAACGATAGTTAGCTACTGTTTGTTTCAAAAGAAAAATTAAACTGCAATTGGAGGTATTGAAGGTCATTTCCAAGTGTGTGATAGCAATCTTTGGAGTCTAAAGAGCAAACATCCTTTGTTCATGTCATGAATGGAAAATACGAGAGTTGTGTATCAAATAATACGAGAGTTGTGTACCAACTCGTAAACAAAGCCTTATGTTTTAACAACTTGTATTTGAAATGTCTAACCAACAAAAAAAAAACTAGAATGGCTGACAAGGATGTAATCAAATTAGAGTCAACGTTAAGTAAGTCTTAAGTCTTAACTCTCCAGCGATGAATAGTTTGGGTAAATTATTAGATGAAGCTGATTTACGATGTTTGTTGAACATCAGTAGCTAGGCAGTAATTTGTGTTTGGTAGCAAAAACAGGAGTGAAACGGCATGTCACTTTCACTTGTCACTCCCAACTAATCAGTGATCTGTTCATCATGCTATACGCATTGGATGCCAAATTGATATGGAAAACACTTATGCTCAGGGCAAAGGCCAAAGTGTATGATGGCAGGTAGTGTTAGAAATAATTCCTATGCTCAGGGAAAATTGTAGTCCTAACTCCTAACTAAGAATATTAATTAAAACGAGACATATAATACATTTTTATGTAGCAAATCAATTTTGGTTATTCATAATTTATATCTTTATACTCTCATAGTATGCCGACAAAATAGTTTTGCTTTGCAGAAGTTTTGTCTTCGTGTAAAATGGAGTGGATACTTCTGGTACTAGTGGTCTAATTGAGTGGCTACTTTTAGTACTTTTCGAATGATGAAATGCTATCGGTCCGTGAATTTTTGACACGAGACAAATATGCTCATTATTATTAAAGAAAACAAATTGGTTTACCCGAGTCAAATGCAGTCGATACAATTGTGATTATTGGATCAAAATCAGAAGGTCCAACTATCATAGTTATAATAATTGTGTGAGTGCGTTAAGTTACTCTCCAAATCGGATTACATGTAGTACGATTTTTGACACTTTCACGCATTCAAGACAAACCATAGTCATTGAATCGAGATCGAACAACCTAAAATTTAAGAGATTTTGAACCATTCGATTTCAATTCAATGATCGCAGTCACCCTGATTGCATAAATATTGACCCTGCACCAAAAAGATTTGCTAGCATAAGAAAAAAAAGTAGGTAATCTTCCACTCTAATTTATAAGAGAAAAAAGTAAGGGTGGTATTGTATTGATAATATCATATTGCACCCCAAGACAAAGCGGAAAGTAACATACGATACGTATTTTGTCTTCTCACCTAATCATATTTCCACACTTTCCTCTTTGGCAAAATCCAATTCAGTTATATCAAACTCACTCTCACACCAAATGATCTTTTATATCATTTATCCTTTATTATTATTATTATTATTATTATCTTACTGATCACATTCACAATTTCACAAAGACAGTCTGTGTTTGTTTGTGAGAGTGTGATGGGTTCTGAAGCAAAGACAGAGCAAGAGAGCAGCATACCAAGGCTCCCTTTGTTCTCTGTCTCACCAATAATGAAAATTCAAATGCAAATGGAATCCCCAGAGAGAACGGGGACGGTGACTCCACCACTTCAAACCTCAGGTTCAGTACCATTTCGTTGGGAACAAGAACCAGGAAAGCCAAGGCTTTGCAATGCACTTGTGCCCTTCACTAACCCCAGTAGTGACAAGTGTTTGGAACTTCCTCCAAGGTTGTTAGTAGTACCCTCACCCACCCTTTTGCAGCAGGGTCCTCATGTAACCAGCAACAGATTCCGGTCTCCATCTTTTAGAATTGAAGACAACAATTGCTATGGTTCTTCGTTCAGTACTGATAGAGGCTTACTTGGTAGTACTATGAATATTCTTATCAAAAGAGACAGTGGTTGGTTTGGTTCTTGGAGGAAAAATGTCAAAAGAGATCAGGTCAGTGGTGGTAGCCATGTCTTTCCATCTTCTTCTACTGATAAGGATACTGGAACCATTGACATTGCAGACAACAACAAGATGATGAAACGTTCTGGGAGTTCTTCTA
This sequence comes from Medicago sativa, assembly GCF_051527215.1. Taxonomy (NCBI): domain Eukaryota; kingdom Viridiplantae; phylum Streptophyta; class Magnoliopsida; order Fabales; family Fabaceae; genus Medicago; species Medicago sativa. The sequence continues at coordinate 104,381,210 of NC_140755.1, forward strand.
GCCTCTCACATCATGGCAAGTCCCCTACCTGGGTAAGCTTCAACCCTTTTTTCATTCTGTGTGGAATTGCATATGTCATAATTATTATTAAAATGCAAATGGTCTATTAATTTTGTATTTGCAGACAACCATCCGTAAGGGGATGAAGCAGGTGGTTACACTTCCATGGAGAAGCAAAAAGTTGAAGAAGAAAGATGGGAGTGGCCTTAAGCTTTGAGAATAGATTTTGCTGGTCAGTTAAAAATCATGTGTCTGAGAAACTATCCACGGCATTATCTGTACTGTATTATCTTTATGAGATAATAACTATGTGAGTCTATGACATGTTCATTATAGTGGAAGACACAACACAACCAGCTAATTTGTTGCAGTACTGTAAAAGAGTGTGGGGTTTAGATCATGCTAGTAGTCTCTGTTTTCTAGTGGGGTACATGATTTTTAACCTAATTAGTAGAAATTAGTAATGTTACAATTACTCCCCTCCCCTTTGGATGATTGCAATCATGTCTCTTTTCTTATTTCCTTCTGCTTTTCTATTCCATTTGCTTAGTACTTGTCTTTATTAGAGCCAAATAACAAGTGGAATGTCAACCACTTTATTGACTTCTTCGCCTAAGTAATATGTCCAGTGCAAATGATATTTATGGACAGACATTTTTTCCAAGTTCTATCGTAACGCCATTGAATTGGCTACAATTCACATATGTCTTCTAATAGCAGATCAATAAAATTGAGGACGAAATTACATCTGGTTTATTGATGATTTACAATTTCATACAATTAATTTATAAATTTAGGAAATGCCTAGATGTTTTTAGAATTCAACGTAAAATATGTTTAACTCAATTAAAAGGTATCTTTAGTTTTGATTTTACATATAAAAAAAATCATTTGCAGAAACGATAATATCATAAGTTTGAAAAATAAATTAGCATAAACCGTCGGTTATGGATAATATATTATGACAATACTATATTATAAAATCTGTTTATTAGATTAATTACTGTTGCAAACAATTGAAAATGTAATTTCAACATTTTAATTAGTTTATGAGAAGGGATCCATTGACTCCAAGAGTAAGTCTAAACACTTACTCCAAATCTTAACCCTCCATTTTAATTATAATTAATGGCTATGATTAATTCAATTTAATTGTTAAGGTGGGGTGTTTTCCTCTCTCCACAGCAGCACACATCTATCTTCCAAGACACAACAATTCACAATCATTTGGACTGATCCATAAAACCAAATTCTTTCTTTAAGCTTTGGGAGGTGACTCAAATTCCGATCCCTAAAATGGTTTCCCCTTTAAGTTTTCATTTACAGTTCATATATTAACTAAATAACAAACTTGTGTAACTCATAATTTTCCAACAACGTGATACTTTGTTCACTGTGGATAAATCATAAATCAAGTTTGATAGGAATTTGGGTGAATTGGAGCAGTTTATTTTCTTTGTCAATTTGTTAGTTTTTCAATAAACACATGACATCCTTTTTTATGTAAGTATATGACCACTAATCAATTTTTCTGGCGAAAAACGTTAATCAATTGAAAAAAATGGTTTTATATTTTCTCCCTCTTAGAATCTCTCTCCCTGTAACTTCTCTTCAGAAAAGCTTCTCCTTTCCTTTTTGCTTGTATCAGTTTTCTCCTTTCTCAAGTTAAATATTATGCTCCTCAAATATTTCACAACCGCTCTTTTCGATGCACATAAACTCAATTTCTAATAAAATAACAATCAAAGGTTGTGTATTAGATAAACCCTAACTAGATTTTTGGAGGAATAAAAAGCATAGAATTTTCATTGGGACGAAACATTGATAAGTAAGGATTCAACATGTTAACAAAGAACCCTAGAATAGAAGCATGAAAGGTTTTGCAAATTGATAGAGAGAAAGAAGAAAAAGAACGATTATGCATGGAAGCTTTTGCAAATTGTGTATCAGAGAAACCCTAACTAGAATTTTTGGAGGAATAAAAACACAAAGGATTCAACATGTTAATAAAGAACCATAAATTGAGAAAGAGAAAGAGAGAGAGAAGAAGAAGAAAAGAATGATTCTTGTGAATTGTGATGTAAGTGTCGTGGACTTGAAAATTGAAAAACACTCCACCTTAACAATTAAATTGAATTAATCACAGCCATTAATTACAATTAAAATGAAGGGTCAAGATTTGGAGTAAGTGTTTAGACTTACTCCTGGAGTCAATGGATCCCTTCTCTTAGATTATAACAATTAATAACCAATTATATGAAACGTTTATGCAAAATTAGTAATATTTGTTTTAACTTTAGATATATGGCATCTAACCAATTAATTTATAATTTTACTAACAATTCTTTTTTTTTTTGACAGAATTTTACTTACAATTCTTCTTTTATTAAAAATAATAAAGTTTGAGATGGTTAAATTAAACTTTAAACTTTGCGGGTTCGAATCTGTGCCCTGCAAACGGATGTCCACCAAATGTGTACTGTTTTTTTTTTTATTCTAACGTCTAATTACAAAATGCTAAATCGAGTTAGGTATGTTCATATATTATTAATAATAACAACATATAATACTCTTTCATGCAATGATAACATTTTTTTTATTCTAACGTCTAATTACAAAATGCTAAATCGAGTTAGCTATGTTCATATATTATTAATAATAACAACATATAATACTCTTTCATGCAATAATAAGATACAAACCCATTTGCACCACTAAAAAAAAGCAACCCGGTGCACTGAAGCTCCCGCATACGCAGGGTCCGGGAAGGGGTCCCACCATTTGGTATATTGTACGCAGCCTTACCCTGTTTTTACACAAGAGGCTGTTTCCAGGACTTTAACCCGTGACCTTACAGTCACATGACAACAACTTTACCGGTTGCGCCAAGGTTACCCCTCATTTGCACCACTCACCCAAAAAAAAAACATACAAACCCATTTGCACCACTAATGTACTTTTGGTTTTTTAGTACTACAGTGTTTCTTTTAGTAGTGAATATAGACACAAGCAATTGTTTACTCAATTTTGATTTTTGTATAAAGTTCAGAAAATTATTTTTGTGTCTCCTTCCTAACATGAAGGTGAAAGTGAGTGAGGAAAAGGAGATGATATAAATCCTAGTAAAAGAGCGATAACGACAAGTAGGGGTGGGAACGGGCTAGGCCGCCCGACAGGGGCCTACGACCTAGCCTATTTAAAGCCTAACTCGGCCCAGCTCGTTTAATAAAAAAGCCAGGCTCAAGCTTTATATAAAGCCTATTTACTTAAATAGGTCAGGCTAAGGCTTAGAAAAAGCCTATTAAGCCTGTCAGGCTGGCCTATTAAGCTTTTTATAAATAATATATCTTTCATTATTGATATTGTTGAAGATTTTTTTCATAAACTCAACCCTTCATATGATTTGGTTATTTTGTACCACATATAGTTGTGTGATTAGACATTCGTAAGATTTCGTTATTTAGTAGCAGACATATTCGTGTGTTTTAGGCCTTCATATGTTTTGGCCTATTTAGTAGTAGGCTTATAGATGTTGCTAGACTTTAGTGGAAAATAGGCTTTTAAATAGGCTTTCAGGCTTCATCAGGCCTTTAAAAAGGCCAGGCCTATGACAGGTAATAGGCCAGGCTCAGGCCTATAATTTTTGAAGCAGGCCAGGCTTAGGCCTTACAAAGCCCGGCCCAGCCTAGCCCATTTCCATCCCTAACGACAAGATACAATAACCTCAAGATTTGTTCAAAAAAGAACATAACATCAAGATGTATTCATGTTCTTAGTATTAAATGACAACTCAATTTATAAACAACATTCATGTATTCAAGTCAGCTAAACAAAACTCCATATTGTCACTAGAGGAACAATTCAGAAAGTGCATTAGCTAGTAGAGGGAAAATACATCAGGTGGCAGAATAAGCTCGACATTCAACCAAAGACTTAACTTAAATATAAAATGAAGTCTTTGGATTAATCTGGAACTGATAGATTGTCACAAATGGATGCTCAATCAAATGTTTTGTAACTAGGTACTTTTATTACTCACAGCTGGAAAAAAAAAGTTCAAGCAGAGAAGTTGCCAATTATTCCCTTGTATCCCAAGTGAATCAGCTTACTTTTTACCAGTCATACCTGCAACCACCTGCAACGATATAGAACACCAATATCAAGAAACCATAAATGTAAATGATGGTCTCAATCTGGGGAGAGTAGGGAGTAGCACGTGCATCTCAAACCCCTTTCGAGACAAGCTATTCTTGGAACTAATGGTGGGTTTACATCAATTGTATTTATGATTGTGAGCACTTGAAAATATTGGGTGCTTTATCTCAAGTGATACTAATGGGAAAAACAGAATGTAGGGGATGGTTTGCAAAATCAAGTAGCAAATACTATAATGCTGAAACTCTGCTGGTTTCACAACAGCTTGCCCCTAAAGCCTCTTCTTACAGGTCTTTCAGAGAACATAACATCACTAAACAGAAGTGCAGAAAAACTAATGCTACTCCCCGTGATGAGATAAAATAATAAAAATTCATACAATTTATTTGTTTTGGAAACAATACTACAAAGTTAAACTCACATCGCTCAAAGCAGGTTGAGGTGGTTGCTCGGCTGTTCGATATGTGTCCAGCATAGGCCTCACAAAAGCAGGAAGGAAAAGGCCTACAGAAAATTTCACATAGTAAGTGAATAGCATGTTGGTTACAAAACACAACTAGAAACATGTTTCTAAATTAATTTTAAGAAGAATCATGAAACAGAATAAACTGGTTGTAGAGAAGACGAATCAATCAAAGAAAATTTAAGACCAAAGGTAAACATGTTATGAGGAATTCAACACCTTCCCAACACCCAGTGAGGTAGCTAAGTCAAAGAACCAGTAGTAACCCAAAAAATGAACTATCTATGCTGTTACTTCCATTCCATCTACCTCAATCTTAGACAAACAAGATTCAATTTGGTTCCATACATGATAATCTAACCAAATAGTGGCCAAATTAAGGCTGGAACAAAAACAGTATTTTCATGATTTTGATGCGAAAATTGAAATTATTAATTTTTTTTTTTTTTTTACAGATTTACATTATTATCGGAATAACAAATTGAATAGATGCGAAGCTGAATGAATAAACAGAAACCCTAATTATATGAAATGATTGAGAAGAGGAAGATTAGGGTTAAGAGAGAGATACCAAAGCCAGCGATGAGACAAGAAGCAGCGACAACTGGTTCTTGAGCAACGAACATTCTTAGCCTCTCCATCACAGCCATTTTCGATTTCGATTTCGATTTCGATTCTCTTCTTCTCCTTTCTTCTGTTCTGTTCTGTGTCGATTACTGAATATTTTTGGGCCAAAATTGTTACATGTGACAAAATTGATGTTTAGGTCCCCCGTATTGCTCACAGCCCCCCAAATTTCCCAAAATGTCCCTTGCACAACTATCACAAGTTGTTTACATTAAACATTATTCTCAGACTTGATAGAATGATAATCCAACTCATATAAAACATGACTGATTTTATGATCATCCTACTCTTATATAATGCATGGTTGTTGGGATATGTAAAAGAAGCAAAAAAAAAAAAAAATTATCCACAAGCTACCATGCAAGAATTGCTAAAACAAACAATAAAGAACCATTCCTTAAAAAAAAAAACAATAAAGAACCATGTTTATAAGCCAATTTATGCATTTCAAATATGGGAAGCCAAGTATATTTATTACTGTCTCTTGGCCGCTACTTCGATATAAGATTTCGACTCGACAAAATCTATTTTCTATGAAAAATATAGTTGATTTTGGTGGGATTTCTTGTGTTTTCTGTAATAAGTCTGTAAAGTCAGTTTGTCACTTTTTTGTTAGACATTATTTTCTAGATCAGGTGTGGTATCGTGTGTTTAGGTGGTTGGGATGAGAATTTGTTTTACATTTACATTTACCAAATCTACTTAGTTTTTTGTTTGATTTAGGTGATGGGAGTGGGGGAAAGAGAGGTTTGGTTTCTTATTAATTTGGTATGGTCCATGTGAAAATGCCCAAACACTCTCATCTTTTTGCGAAAGGAGACATATGTGCTCCAGTTAGTGGATATGATTAAATCCATCTCTTTGAAAGTGATTTTTTTTGGGAAATATTCTGATCACACATGTTTCTTCTATGAGTGGGATCATGAACCTATTATGTGTTGACGCTGATAGTGACTTGTGGTGGATTTATAAAGAGGTTGGTTGACTAAGGGGTTATGTTCCTAGTCTTCCTCTTGTTCGGCTGTTGTTGAGTGTTTTTGATAGAAGTTTAGATGATTTTCTGATGATGTTTTACTTTCCGCTCTTATTTTTTTTTTTTATGGGAGGGATTCTTCAATTTTATTATCGCTTGATTTGAGTACTTCTTGTACTTAAATTTTTATATATGTTTGTACTTCTTGATTAGTTTCTCTTTTATCTATGTAATATTTGTTTGTGTGACGTTCAACTAATGTGGTTATTTGATGATTATTAGCTAATGTTGTGTAATGGAACTAAAGTGGAGTAAACGTGGGTCGATGACTTTTTTATTTGGAAGAAGATAATCATATTTAAATGGGTTAAATATGTTTTTGGTCCCTATAAAATTGGGAAGTTCTAAGTTTAATCCTTACTTAATTTTAAAGGTTTTTTAGTCCCTACAAAAAGAAAATTACTACTAATTTTAGTCCCTATTACAACAAAGTTTGTTTAATTATCCTTAAACTCTTAAATTTTTGAACGATTTTTTTAGACAAGTTTAGAACACTATGAAAGGTTCATTTACTAAAATTTAATTTTTTTTAACATAAAACGAATTAAATATGAATTTTTTAAAACGGCAGAAGTTAAAGATAAAATTAAAAAAATCTGGACGTAGAAATCAAATTTTGTGACAATTTTTTGCAGAGGAACTTTTAGTAATGTTCTTAACACGCCTACAAAAATTTGTTCAAAAATCAAGAGTTTAAGCATAAATTAAACAAATTTGAATCGAGGAGGGACTAATACTGAGTGTAGGAAAAAAATTTAAGGACTAAAATGACTATTAAAATTAAGTAAGGACTAAACTTAAAATGTCTCAATTTTATAGGGATCAAAAACATATTTAACCCTATTTAAATTATCTATAAATTACTTTATATTTTAATCGAGAGCCAATATTACAATAAAACTCTTTTCATTCGTACATTGCACGAGTCAAAGACTAGTATAATATATTTGTCATTAAAAAAAAAAATCAATTTTTGCTTTTAGACCACTAACAAAAAGTGTGAAAAAATTTCAAAATAAAACATGACTTGAACGGAAAGAGAGAGAGAGAACATGCCTCCACAATAAAATTTCAAAAAGTGCTATTGAGCCCGTGAAAAAGAATGTGTTTAGACAAATTTTGAGCAAAACTCTTCTTGATGGAAAGAATTAATCTGATTGAGAAGACAAAACTTGGAAAAGAGAGTATATATTTGAAGACTTTTTCACATTCTATAAATTTCATCAGCAACAACAAGCATGACTTGATGCATATTTAAATACTTCCAATCTTGTTGTCACTTTGATTTCCCACCAGAGTAATTAGCATATAATTGTTTCTGCATCAAAAGAAAATATTTATCAACAAGCAATAGAGAAAATTGTATAATAAAACTTTAAAGATATATACATGGTTTAATCGTGTACCAAACGAGGTAAAGTATATATTGCTCAAGTTCTGCTTATTTAGTTAATGAATTTAGTTTTCAGCTCAAGGTCAATTCATTTGGTTCATAAACCAAGTTTAGCGAATTAATTATTAAATTAAGTTCCAACGTATATTTGAGTTGGCTCCGTTTATTGCTACCTCTATATGATTATATCATTCTTTTGGTCCACGAATAAACCACATACTTACGGCTGACGAAGGCGGATCGCCGATCAACGACGGAGGCCTCCTTCTCAACACCTTCTATCAACTCGCAGACGATTAGACTCAAGTCCAAAAGGATTACACACACCCTTGCGAAGATATGCACCCTGTAGTTGTACCTATCCTTTAAGGGTTTTGCGATCATGCGCAAAGATAACACCTTCTAGAGAGGGTACAAATTGATTTTGACATTATTTTTTTTTAAGTAGAATAAGAATTGATTCTACCTTCATAATTGATTCTACTTGAAGCTATGGTGTGTAGCTTTTGATCCTGGAATTGATTTTCACACAAATTTATAGTTCAAGTCATTTTTACATATGTTCCAAACACAGAACACTTTACCTTCAACTCACTTATTGTCAAAATCAATTATTGTCACGGCAGACATGTTTAAGCCATTATATGATTTTTGACGATAATTAATTATGCTCAAAGCAACAACCATACGTTAGATTATATTACATTGCATAAGAACTTCATCACATTGCATAAATTATATTACCTGTTTGGTCATGACTTTGATGACGTCTTCGAGGGAACAAATATCATTAGAGATACAGCAACTTTTAGACTCCATCTTGTTGCTCATCATATATGCCTCATGTGGTTTCTTTGAAGGCCCTTCTCGTTCAACATTTACAACAGGAGTTGTAGAAGAGCCTATTGAACTACCAATCACATGATTATTATGGTTTTTATTCCATCCTTGAAATGGCACATTGCTAGTGCTGTTAAAAATAACCCCTTGTGGAAGGTAAGAATTTGTTTCAGGTAATTGCTTAGTGCTTGCCCAAATGTCATTGAACCTTTTTCCATGTAAAGAGCAAGAAAACAGTGGATGTTGAGAGGCTACAGAAGAAATTGGCATTCTTTGAACATGGTTCGGATTGGCGTGAGCTTTGGCCGGTTGAAATCCATGCATATTGACACTAGCAGGAGTGTTCAATCTGCTACTCATACCACCACCAGATGGAAATGGTCTAAAAGCACTGTTAGGATTATGAAACTGTCTAGAGTTATTCAATGTATGAAAATGTTCTCCAACTCTAGTGAGAGAACTGAATCTTGCTTGTTGGTTTTCCCCAGAACTAATTCCTTTCAGATAGAGTCTATATTTCTGCAGATTTAAAAAAAAAAAAAAAAAAAGAACCAAGTAAGTTTTCGTGAATTAAAGTGCTTGAGAACTTCGTAGCACATGCACTTCAGATTGAAGGTGTGTTTGTCTAGTGTCAGACGCTGATACGTGTGATTACATTTAATTTAATTACTTCAAATTTGTAAATTATTAGCAGTGTCACTATGTCAGTGTCATGTTTAGCTAATGTCATTGCTGTCTTCATAGCGTATAAAAGTAAAGCATAAGAGATAAAGAAAAACACCTGGAGATGGCTGGCCACATTATCCCTTGTAAGATTTTCAACATTCATCAATTCAAGAATCTTTTTTGGTATAGCATCTGCAAGCAAAATAACAACTAAAATAAGAAACACAGTTTAGCATCGAAAAACTTCATAGCACGGTTAAACATGAGTAATGATCATGACATGAGATTCACATTCACTCCTAGATTAATCATAGGAGAGTATTTGAGGAAGTTTTCAAATAATACAAAGTAAAATTTTCATTTTCATATTATAATATTAATCTCAACATTGAATTGCTATAACCTACTCAAACAAACATATTCAATAAAATGAGAAAAAATAAAGACGAATATATCAATTGGATTGCTATGAGGACAATTATTTTTGCGCATTGAAGACAGACGAAAGAACGTACTTTCAATGCCTAATTGATTAACAACAGCAAGAAACTTGCGGTGTAAGTCATTGGACCAAACAACTCGAGGCTTCTTCTGTGCTGTTGGATCATCATTGTCATGATCATCTTCATTCTCCTCCTCAATATCATCATTCTTATCCTTCCTTTTTCTAGTTGGCTTTTCATTTTGATCAGAATTTCTTGTCACAGCTGAATCTATTCCATTTCCACTATCAAAATTAGGCACATCATGATTGCTTCTTTTGCTAGTTTTCTTCTTCCTAATTACATGTTGCCAAATCATCTGTACCTCTTTCAATGTGACAGGTTTCAGCAGATAATCACAAGCACCATGATCAATTCCTTTCATCACCATCCTTGGATCATCATTTGCAGAAAACACTGAAATCAAAAACTTTGTAATCAAAACACTATAATTTGTTATAAATGTATCAGTAACAAGATTGGAGAATTGCATAACTCACTTATGACAGGTAGGTCCATCTCAAGTCCAACAAGCTCAAGAAGCTTAAATCCATCCATGTCTGGCATATGAACATTACTGATTACAAGGTCAAAATTGCTTTTGTTTTCTCTCAACAAGTTCAATGCGGTTCGTGCACTTTGAGCAGTGGTTACTGAAACAGATAATCATAACTACAATTAATATCATTTTGAAAGAGTAAAAATGATACATTGCAGATACAACCACAACATCCTGGATCTAATGAATCCAACAATTTCTAAGCAATTAAATCTTTGAAATCCAAAAAACAACATAAGATCACAAAAGATTAGACACACAATTTTTATTTATTTTTTTAAAAATTTGAACTTTAAAAACCAAATCATGTCCAATCTGTGAAAGAATTTGATCGGTCAAATATAATTTAGCCGAACCTAAACAGTATCAAAGAAAATTTAAGTCTGGCATAATTGATTCATACAAAGCATTGGCTGGACCTAATGTAGAAAAAATAGATATACATAAATACACATATCTCCAAAACTTAAGGAAACACCATCAAGATCCGTCAAAAAAGTTGTGTCACAACAAAAACCAAAATAAACAAACAAACTGACTCAACTTGACAAATTCAAGTTTACAACAAACAAAAAAAAAAAACAGAAACTATTAATGTTATCATCATGATTACAATGCCTAGGCCAAAAGGATTTAAAGAACAAAATCAAAAACTTCAGTAGCACCTACACACAAACACATATGATTACATTCAAATGTCATTTTATAAAATTAAAACCGAAGTCCGAATCTATGTTGTATCAAATATTCTGTGTCACTACTTAGTCAACAATCCATTTTTAATATTTAAGCAGCAGCATACCATGGTATTGACACCTTTGGAGAAGTCTCTCCAAAACCTTGAGACAAGTTCTATCATCATCAACAGCAAGAACACGCATTCCAATAGGAAACTGATCATTCATATTGTAGAATAGAAGGGAAAAAAATTATTTTTACTGAAGAAAGTAGAATGCAAAGAAAGAATGTAATTGAAAGTGTTTGAATGAGAATTGAGAAAGTGAAAGAATCTTGAATTATATATATGTAAAAATAAAATAAAGTACCATTTTTGTTGGCAAAAGAAGAACGTACCATGAACTATGGATAGTGAAAAGTGATTGAAACATATATTGAGTATGTTTTTATGGTTGTTACCTTAAAATTTATTTCTCACGTGTATCTTCTGTTTTTGTTTGAGAAAGAGAATCTTTTTATCTATGTTTCTTGATTTTTTACTTCCAAAAAAATATGTTTCTTGATTCTTTTTGCCATGATTGAAACCAAAATTGAGTATGTTTTTGTGGTTGTTACCTTAAAATTTATTTTCCACATGTATTTTCTTTTATTGTTTGAGAAAGAGTATCCCCTGCTATCAATTATAAGCAAAATTCACTTTTTGATTCATTCAATAATTAATATATTTGGTCTGTAATACTAACCAAATACGTTAATTATTGAATGAATCTAAAACTTTTGCTTATAACTTGAGATTGAAGGGAGTATCTTTTCATTTATGCCGCTTGATTTTTTCCCAAAGAATGTATTTCTTCATTCTAGTTGAAGTATTTTTCAACTCCACTCTACACGGATATTACTCTCTCTCTCTCTCTCTCTATATATATATATATATATGTGTGTGTGTGTGTGTGTGTGCTCACGGAAATTCAAGCTAACATCTAAAAAATATTATATTTAATTAATAACTAACGTTCGGACATTCGTGTCTGTTATTTTTATTGGTGTACTGTTTATAAATTACGAATAATAGTTTTTATGAAATTTTGATTTTGTTCAAAATTACTTTGATTTTGATCAAAATTACATGTATAAATATTTTTTTTGGGTAGAAATAGTAGTTACTGTAATACTTTGCCGAAGAAGAAGAAAAAATAAATTTGAAGAAGAAATTTCATCATAGAAAAATATTAATTTTTGAGTTTTAAATATTCTATCACAAAAAATCTATAAAATTACATTACATTTTCTTTTTCTTTTTTTAGGGGTACATAATACATTACACATTTATGTTAGGGAGGAGAGAGTTACATAACATATTTTAAATAGAAAGATATATAATATAACATAATATAATAAAAAGATCATGAAAGACAACATCTCAATTTCATCATACAAAAATGTATTTTAAAATTGAGGGAATTATATTATTGTCATTTTTTTTTGGAATTATGTTAGCTATTCTTCAAATGCTCTTTTGAATGGGTTATTGCAACCATTACTTATACCTTCCATGATTTAGGAAGAAGTTTGGATGGATTTCATTACCAGTTTGCCTCCATCTAACTCTGATACGGTTGTTTTTGTCGTCGTTGACCGTGTGTCTAAATAATAGTCATTTTACCCCCTTTAAAATCTGATTTCACTAGTTTAAAGGTGGCTGGAGTAGATGCAAACTTTTGTGAGGCTTCATGGTTTTCCAAGTTCCATTGTGTCGGATAAGGGACAAAGTTTTTACTAGTAGATTTTGGTAGCACCTCTGTGAGTTTGAGTTGAGTGGCACAACCTTGGCGATGAGCTCGGCCTATCACCCTCATCGGAGGTCAATCCAAGGCTGTGAATAAATGTGTTGTTTGTATTTGTGCTGATTTACTAGCCAAAGCCCACACCTTTGGTCTAAAATGCTCCCTAGTGCTGAATGTTGGTCTAAAATTCTCCCTTGTGCTGAATTCTGGTATAACACCTGGTATGGCGCCTTTCAAAGTGGTGTATGGTTGTGACCAACCCAATCTTATCAAATATGGGCTACAGAATTGGGATCCTCCATCTCTGCTGGCTATGTTGACAGAGAGATTCTGTTTTGCTAAGTTGAAGTCAAATTTGATGCTTGCATAGCAAGTTACAAAAAAGTTTGTTGATTCTAAATGTCGGTTTGCTGAGTTTAACATTGGTGACATGGTTTTAGTGAAACTTCAACCATATAGGAAGCATTCTCTAACACTGCACAGGAATCAGAAATTAGGCTTACGATATTTTGGGTCGTTTCCCATTATTGAAAGCTAGGTTGTGTGGCTTGCAAACTTTTGTAGCCAACATCTGCCAAAACAAAATCCACCATGTGTTTCATGTTTCACAATTGAAATTTTGTAAGGGCCAACATAGAGACCAATACTTGCCACTGCCCGTGACTACGACTGAGCAAGGTCCGCTGTTACCACAAGAGAGCATCCTGCAGACTGTGTTTTGCTGCAGCATGGTCTGGAAATTCGATAAGTGCTGGCTCATTGGGAAGGGTTGTCCAAGGATGCCGCTGCATGGCAAAATTGGGCGAAGCTTAAGGAAAATTAACCTAACCTCAACCTTGAGGAAAAAATTGTTTTCAATGGGGGACATAACTGATTCTGTTACAGACGCAATAGAGGGTGACCACGTGACAACCAATCCAAATACTGTGGATCTTAGAAAGAGTACGAGAGATATCAAGTGTGCAACACAAAATACTTCCCTTAATTGAGCATGATGAGTCAATGTTGAGTTGTGCAAGATTTGGTGATCCAATACTCTCTTCTCTTGACAAGAACACTGTGGCGGAGGAGCAAGATTTGGAGTCATTTTATCATACATTGTTAAACTTGTTTCGGTACGAAAAAAGGTTACAGTTTTTCAAGTTGACAAGAGTTTGGAGCAGATTGCTACTTGCTGTCTAATTTATCAAACATATTCTAGGAAAGGAAACTATTTACAATAAAGGATGAGATCAATTCCTCGTTAACACCCCCTCAAATTGATGCGGCTGGTCAATTAACATCATTTTTCTAACAAGAAACTCATAACGTGAGCACGAAACAGTCTTGATAAGAATATGTGCAACTTGAAATTGAACACCGCGGCAAGGAAGTGATATATATATATATATATATATATATATATATATATATATATATATATATATATATATATAAGTCGATCATCATAAACATTTCAGATTGAACGACAATCGACTTCGATATGCTTAGTGCATTCATGATTTTTTTAATACATCAAAAGTTCACGATAAAAGTAATTAAAATTTGGATCTAAAAATAATCAAATTTTGAACTTATTTTTTGAGGAAGAACTTTTTATATTGTTCTAATAATGTCAGAAAAAAAAAACAGACAAAAAGCTTATTTGACTATTTGATTAATCCACCCATCATCAATATCAACATAACTTTGTTAATTGTCCTCGTGAGCTTAGCTCAGTTGGTATGAACAATGCCTAAAATATGCAAGGTCCGGGGTTCAAACCCCGGCCACCACAAAAAAAAAACATAACTTTGTTAATTTAAATCATCAACATGGTTACAAAATTAAGCATGGATGTAAAAAATATAATACTAATTCACCCATTTGATATGGTCCTAGCTAAGAGTGTGTTTTGGGCAATTCAAACGAAAGATTTCTGATTTTTTTTTTCTCGAAGTGTGCAGTTTGGAATCTTCTTCTCCTATCCCCAAAAGATACTTTAAGAGAAATACCTGTTTCTCATCATCACAAAAAGATTTACATAATCTTTTTTTTTTTGGTCAAGAGATTTACATAATCTTTATTCAATACTCCCTCCGTTTCAAAATGAGTGTCACTTTAGCCTAAAAAATTTGTTTCAAAATGAATGTCGCTTTACATTTCCAATACAACTTTAATTTTTTTTTTCCAACTTTACCCTCTCAAACTTTTTTCTCACACAATTTTCAATGCAACTTTAAGTTTGTCTTTATCTAATAAAGTAAGGACTGTTTAGTAAAAGCGTTGTATCCAATGATTATTTCATTCTATTTCTTAATCTGTGTGCCAAAGCCTAAAACGACACTCATTTTGAAACGGAGGGAGTACAAAATTACAAAGCAGACTATACAGTTTATGTACTAACTACTCTACAAAAATACAGACAGATCTGAAAACTTATGACAAGCAAAACAATGATTCAAATATATTACAGAACTACGAACAAGGCGACATCCAACCCACAGTCCATCCTAATAGCAAGCCTGCTCCAACAAGACTTAATCCTAAAGCAATGGCAACAGCATATGTTGTAATATCACAATTTGGCTTGCCTTCTCTTTCACCCCTGCCATTGGAATATGTCTGCTTTCTCTTCCGTGATTTTCTACGTTCATACGACATCCATGGAAGATCCACTGGAAATAAAGTTGAGGTTGACAGATCATTATTCTTAATCTGATTGCAGAGAGTTTCCAGCTGCAACAGTTTAATCAATTGCTTATAAGCAAAAAGTTGTGAAGCCTGTTTAAAAATAAGTGTAACTATGTGCTCTCTCTCTGCATAAGCTTGTTTTGCTGCTTCCTCTGCTTGCCTTGCACGTGTTTGAGAGTGACATAATGCCTCCAATAATTGAGCTTTGCTGGTGTCTCCCTCAGAAATCTGTTGACTCTGCTTGACATCCTCATGTACGAGGGTTTGAGTGCAACCAAGTTGCAAGTCCAAACTGATATTAATCAAATCAAAAGCATGATATCAATAGTTCAATTTTACTTAAATAATACATGCCACAAACTACAAGAGATCTTAACACGATAATGTGGTTATATGATTGATAATGATAGGAAAATACCTTGAAGATTTGTCGGACGCAAAATACAAGAGCCCTTCATTGGCAGAAAGCCCCTGATTCCTATGTACCAATCCTGAATCTAAATTTCCCTGTGTATGAGCGGTTGAACTGGGAAAACTTCTGGATTTAGTTGAGTGATTACTAATAATACTAGAATAAGGGTATCCAGAAAGATGCTTCTTCTTTGGAGGAGGAAGATCACAATTCTCAATATGGTTGAGTGATTTGTGTGAAACAAAGGAAGCTAACTCGTCTCTGTCTGTTGTCCGCCACCATGGCTCGGCCTTATCACTTTCAATCCAAGAATAGTCTGGTTCTGGGCAAAAATCATTTGTTTGCTTGGAGGTTACCGAGCAGGCAAAAGAATCAATCTCCATTGTCTCATGTTTTGCCATCACATCCATTAGTTCAGGAAATGCTAGAGAATTCTTACTAGATGCCTTAATTTCATCACTAGCTATCAAAGTTTCTACCTCTTCCTCCAATGCACTTAACTTTTCATTTGTTACACCTTTTTGATATCCATAATTAGCTTGTGAGTGCAACCACCACCTAGGGTCAGATGATGGATGACAAAAAGAAGATTTGCTGTTAAAATGAGTGGCATTAACAGCAGTACAATCTGATTCATCTGCTGTATTGGCAGGTCCAGCATCAACCAGTTTTGATGTAGCACTTGAAGATTGGCGACAAGCCAACTTGGGAGCTCTTTTTGCATCTTCCTGCACAAAGCATCGATTAGCAGTTCTCTGCCACAGAGTCCTCACTTCTGCTGCCGCCATCAGTAGTTAATATTTAAAGCATCTGAATCCATTACAACGGATTTATGTGAAATTATTTTACTCACAATAAAAAATAATAAAAACAGAACATTGACATACAGAAGACTGGTACTGGTACTGCTAAAAGATACAAACATTAGCCATAATGTGGAAAAAAGGAAGCCAAATAAGATAAAACTAATAATCTGATGTCCAGAATTCAGACAATTACTATGCCGTTTTAGCAACATGTTTATAATTTATGAATTCTGATAGTCGCCAGCCAATGTTATACTAATTTTGGTGGGAGGAAGATGGAAATGCATTTAGACATGATACAGTTTAAGATATACCTTCCAATATCATAATAGTCTATAATATGTATAAGTGCATTTCCATCTTCCCTGTTCCACCTATTTTACCATGCATGCATAATAACCTAATACAAATGAAGAGTATATTGCCATGTAGGCATTTAGGATCGATAGGGTGTTGTTAAATGTTAACATGTGATTTCAGAAGGACACATGCTCATTAGTAAAAAAAAAAAAAAAAAAAATAGCTTCTTTTTTTTTAAGGGCTAAACTTTTGGACCTTCATGTCATCTGATTGTGTAAATCTACTTATGTGGTACAAAGGCAAACCAAAATTGGCCGAAATGGCAAAGGAGCAAAACCCTATTTAGCCCTAATTATAAAAATAAAAACATGTATGACATTACTATCAGAGTCGGAGTCTACCATTAAGACACGATTCATCAAACTTATGATGCAGATAAACGCAAGAGGTAGAAAAGGATTGATTGAGAAGAAAATTTGAATGGAAAACGTAAAAGAGCACTGCAAAAAAAAAAACTCAATTTTGAGTTTTTGTTCATAAATTCATGAGATTAAATGACACAAATTATAATGGTCAAACTAAAGCATATTGAAAATCAATCGACACCCAAATTATGAAGTAGACATAGAATTGAGTGAATGAAAGAAAACTCACCAAGAGAAAAATTGAGCATGTGATTGAGAGATTCAGAGAGAGATCCAATCCAAAAGAAGAATCAGAGAATGAAACAAATGTTTCGTTATTTTCGTTATCATTCTTCTTTTTCGGCTCGATTCATTGCAGAAAGCGGAAGACAGTTGCTTTGCTTAGTATACGACGACGTCGTTTCGTGCATTTTCTTTCTTTTCTTTTCTTTTCTGTCTTTGTCCATTGGTTGGTCCATGATTAGCAATGACGGGGTCCACAATCAAAATCCAATCTAAGAAGATTTGGACGAATTCTTTTTGTAATGACACGTGGATGTGGTTTCAGAAAATCAACGGTGGATTGCTTGTCCTTCTGTCCATTTTAAAGATAAGAACTCTATCTTTCATCTTTCATCTTTCTTACAAAAGAAGAAGGGGACACTTTTTTCTTATTAAATATGGCTTTTTAAAATGAACATAGGAATGCCCCTTACTCTCAAAGTCACACTAACTAATGACCGTATTTTACGCCGAACAAAAATGGAAAAGGTTAGACTATTTTAACAACTCAAAAGTTATTTTTATGTTTTTATTATTTTAATTTAATACCTCAAAAAAAAAACATATTAATTGGGAAATGTTAACAACTATCGGGGTTTGCTTCGTAATGATGATGGTGCTTGGCATTAGGATCATTGATTGAAAATGACTTAGGAATTTGGCATGTTAGAGTTGGTTTGTTATTCCGATTCTAAAACAGCAATCAAATTGATTAAGGAACCTGTTAACGAATGACATCACTATGCTGCGATCCTTTATAATATCCAACACTAAGGAAAAATATTGCATGTGCGAATTACCTTGCAAAGATTGGGGCTATCTCTCTTGAGGTGTACAAGTCCTTTGCAAAGATTGTATTTCTTCGTTTCTTTTCTTTTTGCATTCTATTACCAAAACAAAAACTATTCATGGGCACTCCTCCAAGACTTTAAATGGTAACATTTTAGGTAGAAAAAGATGATTATTAATTTCATACCTCTAAAATGATTATTAATTTAATTTTAAGGACATTTGTTAATGATTTAAAAATGGAAACAAGTGGATCATAGATGAAAAATTGGCGATGACTCAAAAATTAATGCATGGTAACAAATTTTATCCACCCCTCTCTACAATCGTACGCTGTCATAGACACAATAATTTGGAAAACAACACAAGGTGGGAATTACATGGTTAAATTAGCTTACCATATTTGTGTTGACCTCCTCCTCCTCTCACCCGCTTGAGCTCAAAACAATACTCTTGGGATGAATATTTGGAACCTCAAAATTCCTCCCCGCGTACGATCTTTCCTATGGCGCCTAACTCAACAATGCTTGCCCCCTCGTACTAATCTCAATACAAAAGGAACCCCTTGCAAAGAATCATGCGTTATGTGTGAATCATTTGTTGAAACTCATATGCACATCTTCTTCGCGTGCACAAAAGCCAAGGAATTTTAGGAGAATATTGGCTTGGAAAATGTGATTCGCGAGCTTCTCCTTCAATCTATCAATTTCACCATTTTGTTGTTTGATTTTTTTTTTGATAGGCTATCCTCTCAACAACAATAGATTGTTGTCATGCTTATTTGGAGCCTTTGGAAGAGTCGTAACACAAAGCTTTGAGAGTCGTTAGACACCCCAACTGCTTTCACTATCCCTCGAGCAAAAGATACTCTCCATGAATGGAGTTGTGTGCAAAGAGTTAAACCTTAGGTACAAAACTCGGTCCACGATATCTCTTGGATCAAACCTCCGTTGGGTGCATTAAAGTGCAACGTGGACACATAAATTTTTCAAAACAACACCACATCAGAATATGAACTTTGCTTATGGAACTCTGAGGGGCAGTTCATAATATGTAAGTCTCTTTTCCCTTATTCATCTTTGTCTGTATTAGAAGCTGATGCAATCACACTGCTAGAAGCAATCAGCCTAACAATCTCCTCCGAATTTCATGAAGTGCATATTTGAAACGGACAACAAGACCCTTGTTTATTGATGCCATTCTCTCTACTTCCACTCATCTCAATGATTTTGGCGACTTAGTTTCATAGTGTAGAGATCTTTTGACTACTAATTCCAACTTTAAAGTATAATATATTATGAGGCAAGCTAATAGAGTTGTTCATAGTATAGCTAGAACATATTTATCTTATCCTAACCTTCAAATTTTATATCATATACCAACTAATTTCTACTCTTTGCTTATACATGATATAAACTAATTTTGCCTTGCTAATACGGGTGTAACATTTCGGTTTGGATTGGTTTTTGGTCGAAAAAATGTCCGAACCAATGAAATCTTCATCGGTTCGGTTTGGTTCGGTTTTTACTGTTTTTCAAAAAAGAAACCGAACGAAACTAGTCGGTCTGGATCGGTTCGGTTGATCGGTTTGTTTGAAAATGCAATTAAAAAAAAATCTATATTTTCACAAATTTGTATTTCATGCATACAACATACTCAAATATTTCATAGAACTTTGCTTTCCATGTTCTATGTTTTTCAAACTACTTTGTATATCTAACATGAAAAAATCAATAAGAGTCGGGAACGATGGGTCAAGTATGACTGACAGCTACTGCTTTTTATTAGTAGAAACAAAATAGAGTGTGAGTGATGATGATGAGAGAAAGTGAATGAATTAAGAAGTATTTTATTGTGGACTTAATTTTGAGATCAATCATAAGTGTGTGTGAGGAGGGATAATATTACTGAAATGGGGAGTGAGGTTAACATCGGTTCGGTTCATCGGTTCGTTGGATCTCAAAATTAAAAACCGAGAACCGAACCAAACTAGATCGGTTTAGGTTGGTTTAGTTCAATTTTGAACTGAACCAAACAAGATCTGATACTTTTTCGGTTTGGTTCGGTTTCATTGGTTTTGACCGAACCACTTACACCCCCACTTGCTAAAAAAACTAGTTTCTAACCTTACAAATTTTTTTCTTACGGTAAATTATTATATTATACTAGTATGGATACCCGTGCCAAACACGGGCTAGAATTCCCTTGTAATTAAAATATTGGATGAAGATGTGGTATTATTCTCATTTATATAGTTGTTTTATGTCCAATAGATTGATCCACATTAATGTTGGCTCCCTCTATAAGGTTCAACGATGGTATAATAACCTAATTCAATTTTATGGAGGAAGCATGTGTGGTTCCGGGTGTTACAGATGTAGAGAGTCTCAAACATGAGTGAGAGACGTTAGTGTTTTAAGTGTCAACTAAAGTTCTACATTGGATGCAAGAGTAAATATTGAGAAACATATGAGTGGTATGAGTCATATACCTAGTTCGTTAATATTTAGGTTAAGGTGTGGTGTCAAACTCACTCGTGTGGAATCTCTTTATATAATGAGATAATCAAACTCAATGTAGTATTCTTTGAAAGTCAAAAGATTGTTATGAACCGTTCTTTTTTTAATTTTTGGATGTCATTCTCTTTCATATGAAATCTTTCATTCAACATCTATTATTTCAAATTTATTCACTTTTGGACTTTGGTGGCAAATGAAAATGGTAAAATGTTGATGCATTATGCTAAGTAGACAAAAATATATGCTTATTAGACAATTTAAAATTATTTAACTAATCTAATTTGTTGGTAAACTAATTACCCAAAGGAAAAAACTTAGGTACAATTCCTTAGATGCTTTTCGTATGGTTCTTAACTAAATTTACCATGATTTCCTTAAATCCATAATTTATCAAAGTTTGTTATATCCAAAAAAAGGTGTATTTTTAGTTAAGAACCATACGAAAAGCACATAAAGAATTGTACCTAAGTGTTGTCCATACCGAAAAATCTCCAACTCCTTCAACAAACCCATAAAATAACCTACAACTCACGTTATTCCCTATACACCCACAATAAAACGCATAATATTTTTATTTTTTTAAGAAAACAAAACACATAATATTTATTGTCTTTCTCCTATCTTCTCATGTTTAAATTCCTTTTTCAATTCCATATTTTTTCCTTTTAATTTTATTTCTTTCTTCTTATGGAAGAAAAGAACTTAAAACTCACTCCATGAAACCACCACCAACCAAACTGTTTAATCGTGCCTTAATTTGACTTGATTTAAATATGTCTTGTAATTACGGATGTGGATAGTTGCGCATTTGATTAAGAGATGTTAATTTGTCGAGTGTGGGTTAAAAAGTTTTATATATATTGAATGGAAGAGTAGACTTTGAACAACATATAAGTGTGATGACTCAAATACCTGATACCTAAAGGTTTTAGACGAAGATATGATATCAATCTCACTTGTGTGGTTTCTCTTAATATAATGTTTGATCAAACTCAGTGTAGAATCCCCTAGAAGAATGCATATGTATTATTCTGAGTTGATAAAAATATATACTTATTAGAAATTTTAAAATGATGTGACTTTTTTTTTTAATTGAGTCTAATTTTTTGGTAAAATAATTAATATGATGATTCAACCCAGTGTAGGCTCACCCAAAAGTCCTAACATTATCCCAACATTATGGTAAATTGTTTTATTAGTTTTTTAATGTCATTTGTTTAATTTTTTATTTTAAATTTTGGTTATTGGATATCATTCAATTTCATATCAAATCTTTTATTCAGCCTTTATCATTTAAAATTCTTTCACTTTTGGTCTTTGGTGAGATTTGACAATGGAAAACTCTATATGAGTTTTGCTAATTTGACAAAATAAATGGTTATTAGAATTATTTAAATAATGTGGCGCTTTATTTATTTAGTTTATTTTTTTGGTAAAATATTTACTCAAAAATCTCTAACTCCTTCGACAATCCCGTAAATTACCATATATTCAGTTTATATTATATACTTTTACAGACAAAGCACAAACACTCCTTTTTTCCTTATCAGTTCTCTCATGTTCAAATTCTTTTTTTGTCTTTTTTTCTAATTTATTTTCTCTCTTCGCATGAAAGAAATGAACAATTACCTCCCTCTATTAATTCATCACCAACCCATATTCTTACCCTGTTATGCATTCCTTAATCTCATTTGACTATGTTACCAGATTACATATGTACAGTCTCACATGTAAGCGAGAAATGTCAATAAGTCACATGTGAGTTAAAATTTCATATTAGATGCAAGAGTAGATGGTGAAAAACATATAAGTTAAATGACCCATATGTCTAATGCGTCAACAATTTGGATGAAGATGTGGTGTCAATTTCACTTTTGTTATTACTCCTAGCATAATGCGATTATCCAACCTAGTTTAAACACCCCCCCCCCCCCCCCCCCCCCCGATGAACTTTAAAAAAAAAAAAATAATTTTTTTATGTCATTCGTTTTTATGCTATTTTTTTATCCCACCTCCATTATTTCAAATTCCTTCATTTTTGGTCTTTGATGAGATCTAACAATGTCAAAATATAGATGTATTATGCTGAGTTAACAAAATACATGTTAATGTCAAAAAAAAAAAAACAAAATACATGTTTCTTAGACATTTTAAGTGAAGACATGGTATCAATATCACTTGTGTGATTACTTTTACCCTAATTTAATGGTCCAACCCAATGTAGACTCCTTTCCGATGTCTCAACATTATGATGGATTATTTTGTTAGTGTTTGGATGTCATTTGTTTAATTTTTTAATCTAAAATTTATTTTTTGACTGTCATTCACTTTGATGCTATGTTTTTTATTCAATCTCTATCATTTCAAATTCTTGCATATTTTGTTCTCCTTCAAACCATAGATTTGATAAAATTTTATATTTCTCTTCAATTTGAGTTACATGGCATCCTTGAAGTTGTGAAAAATATATCTCATCCTTCTTGTAAACGAAGCTATAGTAACACAATTCAACAACGCAATATCAATCTTCACCAAAAGGAAACAATAGTGGATTTAAATGAAACATATGTGTCATAAATTCGTTCGAAATCCTTACACAAATTCTTAAGAATAATGGTTTTCAATAAGCCAAAATTTAATGTAAATTTTGAAACCATCGGTTCGGTTCGGTTCGTTGGATCTCAAAATGGGGAGTGAGGTTAACATCGGTTCGGTTCATCGGTTTGTTGGATCTCAAAATTAAAAACCGAGAACCGAACCAAACTAGATCGGTTTAGGTTGGTTTAGTTCAATTTTGAACTGAACCAAACAAGATCTGATACTTTTTCGGTTTGGTTCGGTTTCATTGGTTTTGACCGAACCACTTACACCCCCACTTGCTAAAAAAATTAGTTTCTAACCTTACGACTTTTTTTCTTACGGTAAATTATTATATTATATAACTTAGTACCCACCTTACTTAAAAAAAAAACTTAATAATAGTACCCACCACAAAATAGAAAACGGCCCACATAATTCTCAATTATCACACTAATCAAGCTCACAATTATCGCACTAATCAAGCATGTTGTAAAGTTTTATTCTCAGACTATTTAAGGCTCCCTCACATCATAACTTCAAAAC
This sequence comes from Medicago sativa, assembly GCF_051527215.1. Taxonomy (NCBI): domain Eukaryota; kingdom Viridiplantae; phylum Streptophyta; class Magnoliopsida; order Fabales; family Fabaceae; genus Medicago; species Medicago sativa. Next base: position 104,405,198 of record NC_140755.1, read on the forward strand.
CCTTTATTCGTACAAGTAAAAAGAAATTATATTATATAACTTAGTACCCACCTTACTTAAAAAAAAACTTAATAATAGTACCCACCACAAAATAGAAAACGGCCCACATAATTCTCAATTATCACACTAATCAAGCTCACAATTATCGCACTAATCAAGCATGTTGTAAAGTTTTATTCTCAGACTATTTAAGGCTCCCTCACATCATAACTTCAAAACCCTTTATTCGTACAAGTAAAAAGAAATTATATTATATAACTTAGTACCCACCTTACTTAAAAAAAAAACTTAATAATAGTACCCACCACAAAATAGAAAACGGCCCTAATAATTCTCAATTATCACACTAATCAAGCTCACAATTATCGCACTAATCAAGCATGTTGTAAAGTTTTATTCTCAGACTATTTAAGGCTCCCTCACATCATAACTTCAAAACCCTTTATTCGTACAAGTAAAAAGAATTAGGTCTAAAAATGCATTTTATTCCCATCAGTCACAACTTGTAAAAATAATAAGGGTTACTTGAATCAGAGTGAACAAGGTGCTGGATCATGGAGAAGAAGAAGACACAACGGTATCTGCCTCTTGAATTAATCATTCAAATTTTGGTGAGGTTACATGTGAAGTCTCTTTTACGTTTCAAATGTGTTTGTAAGTCTTGGTTTTCTCATTTCTCTGATACCAACTTTGCAAAATCGCATTTTCAACTTACAGCCGCAACACACGCTGGTTGAATTTTGTCCATATCATCACATGAACCTCCTGAAATTCAATCGGTAGATCTTGAAGCATTGCTTAACAATGATTATGCTTCACTCGACCTTAATAACTTTTTGATTCCCCGGTCTGATGATGATTTTCCTTTTCAAACTAAAGGTTCGTGTAGAGGGTTTCTGTTTTTGCACGGTTCTTCCAACATCTGCATATGGAATCCATCCACTGGATTTCAGAAACAAATACCTTTGTCTCCTTTTTATTCCATTTCAGAAGTACATTATTTTGATCATCTATATGGTTTTGGTTAATTATGACCCGTCAAGAGATGATTACTTGGTGGTTTCAATGTCCTATGAGGATACATCATTTTCTGATAATTCATCACATTTGGAGTGTTTCTCATTTAGAGATAATATATGGAAAGAAATTGAGGATCCTCACTTCCCGTTTATGGATGCCTCTGATGATGACACAAACAAGAAGAATACAGGTTATAAAATATTCTCTTTTATTTTTAATTAAATATTGACAGCTTTGTTAGTGCGATTCAATCTTATTTTTACATGTGACTAGATTGAGTTCTAAATTTCTGTTGCTGCATTGCTTGAAATTGTTTTATGTAGTAAATTAATCTGATGAGTTTATACATGTTGTGAAAAAAAATTTGTTCTCTAACTTTAATGAACTTGGACCATTGCCATTTTCTTGTTTCAAATCCGAATTACAAAGGTTTTGTTCTCTAATTTTAATGGACTCTATTAACTCTGGCCCTTGTCATTTCATTATTTCAAACCAGGAAAAAAACTAATCTCAAATTAATTAGCTACACACATGAATTTATAAGATTTGAGGTCAGAAGAAACATCAAAATTAAATCACCCAATGATCCTAAATAGTGCTGCAGTTATAACTTAAAATCTTAACATACACTTTTATTCAATGAATAAAGCATATACTCACTGTGGGAAAAATTTAACACAATATAAAGTCTAACAAAAACAAGATAGATTTTTTTGTTAAAATTTAACACATCTATAATTCCTTTGCTCTACTTAAGTTTGCAGAGTCGGATATCAGTAAGAAATCGATGTACGGTTCATTGTATTCTTTAATTGGACTATTAATTATATATTTAATATGATGGATGACGTACTGTTCAATTACATAGTACACACTAGTCTTTGTTTGATCTTTTACAATTCCTCCATTTACATTTTGATGTACTCGTTGGATGTTTTTTATTGCCTCATATACGCTGAATTGTTCGATTACATAGTACACACTATTTGTTTGATCTTTTATAATTTATTAATTTACATTTTGATCTACTTGTTGATTGGTTCTTATTGAATCACTGATGCTAACAGTTCATATTTAGATTGGTGGTGAGTTAACGAAATCACGATGACATTTTGATTTTGTTGAAGTTACGACGTGTATAGCTTTTAACAAAATCACATTGGTCCATCGTGATTTTGTCTAACTCACTCTGAATTCAAACATGCACACACACTTATTTAACTTGGAGGGAAAAAATAAATCCTTTTTCACATGGAATGTACTTATGTAATGGACTCGATCTTTTATTGGTTCAAAATTGGCGAATTAGCTACAAAAGCGTCTTATATCGAAGAGACATAATTTTGTTGATCAAGTTACAGGTGAAATATATAAGGTAGATTATTATTATTTTCAAAATTTGACTGCCCATGCAAATTGACCATCATTCAAGTGTTGTGAATTTTAGAAGGGTTTGCAATGCTAGTTCAAATGACGGTTCATTAAAAAATGTTGGCTTAATTGCACATTTTCCCCATATCTTTTCCCAATTGTGCGATTTTGCACCTTATGTTTTTAATTGAGCGATTTTGCACCCATCATTTTCCCCCTTTCTGATTTGAAGCCCCCATGTGTTTTAGTGATGATGTGTCTTCATTTAATTTTTGTCATGTGTGTAAATGGTATTTTAAAAAACAAAATAAATCATAACAATTAAAATTATTAAAAGTGGTTAAATTATAAAAAAGAAATACATGTCCCTCATGGAACACCATTGAATTCATGGTGGTGGCATACATATTATCCTTGTTGCGTTCCTGTACTCAAACAAAACCATTGGATTCATTCATGTATAATGATTTGTCTTTTAAATGTCTTTCCTTTTCACCTTGTCTGCAGGTAAATGTTTCCAAATTCTAGCTTCGATACCAACCACAAGTCATGCTTTTTCACCACAGGAGTCACGCTATATAGTACTCTGTTCATTCATTATCAAGTGAAGTTACACCAACATACTTGGGTGATTAAAAAGCTTGATTTGGAAGTTTTTTCTTTCAACTTAGATCTAGAGGCAGAATTTTTTTTATATCATTTTAAGTAGGTAACATTATTATACCGCAACTTTGATTTATATTGCACTGTTCTTTTGAATCTTTATCACTGAGTATTTTGTCATTTGAACACAAAAATATTTTTTATTCAATTTCATTCGATGTTGTGTGTTTGTAGCAATTAAAATCAGGCAATGCACTACTGCATATTTGTTGCGTTTCATGTTTAATAACACTAACAAACTATTAGACAACATTGTGCTTCTGCAGGAAGCAGGACATCAAACAGTAACTAATTAAAATAAAATACAATCACAGTAACAAATTAATACAGGAGATTAATTTTAGATTGGTTAAACTTGGAAGAAAAATTTCAGTTTCTTTTTTGTATTTGTCACAGTTATTCATTGTTGATCATTTCAAGAGCAATTATTTTACTTTATTTTTTAATCTTTCAAGCATACCTAATCATAGCCTCAAGAGTCCATCACGTATTTATTTTCGAGTAAACAGGCAATTACCCCTCTGAAATTGTAAGTTTCGTCAATTACCCCTCTGAAATTAACAAAACTTGAATTACCCCCCCCCCCCCCCCCCCCCCCCGAAATTGCACAACGTTAATCAATTTACCCCCCTCCATCAAATTCTTCTGTTAGTCAACATGACGTTTTGAAAATACCCCTTGAAGTTTTGCACTTATGTGTAAAATGCCCCTTGAACTTGAAAATTTATATATATTTTTTCTTATCCTTGACTCTAAAGATATTAAAGACAAATAATTAACTAACTTTAATTGGATTGTAATATTGTAGAGTTTAAAGTATTATTGGATTGTTAAACTTGGGGTGATGTAGTGTGGAATGATATAAGCTATGATACCACGTAATGATTGAAATCAATGTTGTTATTAACCTATTTGTTATGTTTAGTTCATACCTAAAGCTTTGTTTCTATTGTATGTGTGAATAGCTTCCTTTTAGTCTTCATTCTTTTGTCTCCTCTTAAAATTTCCTGACCATATCCCCATTTTCTTCAATAATTTTTCTATTATGAACCTCATTTTTCAGTTATATATCACAGTTCCTTTGCAAAAAAAGTTATATATCACGATCCAAGTCATTGGCTGCATGAGTACTCATCATAAATTATTGTCAAACTTATGATGTTTTGACAAATTTGTTGGTGCATATGTATACAGATGTTTGTGATGTTTTTGTTGCCACGGATGTTTGTGATCAATGTAGGTGGCTCAAATCTGAAACTGATGTTGACTCTGAGCTGATAGCATTATTTAAGAAAGAGACAAATACAAATGAAAGAATTGCTGCTTGTGAATTTTTTCTTATAATATCTTGTAATATTGTAGAGTTTAAAGTATTAAAATTAACCATTAATTGTTTGCCTTTAATATCTTTTAAGTCAAGGATAAGAAAAAAATATATAAATTTTCAGGGGGGGGGGGGGTATTTGCAAAACCTTATGTTGACTAACAGAATAATTTGACGGAGGGGGTAAATTGATTAACGTTGTGCAATTTCATTTCAGGGGGATAATTGAAGTTTTGTTAATATCAGAGGGATAATTGACGAAACTTACAATTTCAGTGGGGTAATTGCCTATTACTCATTTATTTTCATTTGCATGTAAGAAAGGCACTAGAGAACCATCGTTAATCAAAACACAAGTCAACAAGGTAAAATTGCAGGTTCATTTCTTCAATATAAGCACGAGAGAGATGAACTGAATTCATTAACATGTAACATTACACATCAGGCTAAGTGGGAGGAAGGCGGTGTAAGAAAATTTAACAAAGTAAATATTACAATTATGAATAGAAATTCCTTAAAAAAAAAAAATTATGAATAGAAATAACAAAATAAAATAAAATAAAGCTTTGCATAGAAAGTAAATATTAGTTTAAATATTATTTTACAAGAGATTATTTATATGCTTCGAAGATGTAAAACTTGTTTGCACATGCGTCAAATCAAATCACAGTACAATATCATTTTTAAAGATTAGTTTATAAAATATCATAACAAATGTGTAAGTGACGTAATTTGATTGGATGCAAGTGTAAAATTGTTTGTTTTATAATATCGGTGTATACAAATTAAATCCTTATTAGAAAGTATATATTGCATAAAATAAGGCTTATATAGTCAATATGAACAACTAACTAGTCTAACTTGCTCTCAATAAAAAACTAACTAGTCTAACTTATGTAACCAGTATAACTAATTGTTCTAACCAACTATCTTAATAATATATAATACGAAGGTTCACAATGCATGCCTAATATGAAAACCCTAAACCTAATTTAAATCTCACAATTACCTTTGTGTCCCCCACTTTAATTAACCCTAATCCTGCTTTATTTGAGAGGTTTAAAAAATCTTTCTGAAGGTTCACAATGCATGCCTAATATGAAAACCCTAAACCTAATTTAAATTTCACAATTACCTTTGTGTCCCCCACTTTAATTAACCCTAATCCTGCCTTATTTGAGAGGTTTAAAAAATCTTTCTGAAAAATGTCTCTGCAAACCCTAAACCTAATTTAAATCTCACAATTACCTTTGTGTCCCCCACTTTAATTAACCCTAATCCTGCTTTATTTGAGAGGTTTAAAAAATCTTTCTGAAGGTTCACAATGCATGCCTAATATGAAAACCCTAAACCTAATTTAAATTTCACAATTACCTTTGTGTCCCCCACTTTAATTAACCCTAATCCTGCCTTATTTGAGAGGTTTAAAAAATCTTTCTGAAAAATGTCTCTGCAGGGAGTTGAACTCGCAACCAATTGCCTCCATCCAAGCACTTTGACCACTTGACCAATAGCTGTTTTAGTGTTATAATATCGCTTCCACTAATGCATATCATATACCAAACAGACATTTTAAAAGGCAATTAATCTCTTTTCCTCTCCTTCCTGACTTTAACGTTATACGGTTCTGAAGTCATGTTCTCCCCTTATTCATGCGATCTCAACCCAGAAATCAGCCATTTCCATCCCTTTCTTCCCCCTTTTCCTTCGATTTCTCCTCAAAAATATGATTCTGATGCATATTTAGTCCATGATAACTTATTAATGGTATGATCACTAAACTAATTTTTATATCAATGCCATTTTATTATTTTATTCATTTTGATTTTCTGGATAGTGATTAGGGTTTCAAAATTTGGGTATTTTATGATTTTTCAATTCAATTAAGATTGTTTCTCAATCCTTGAATTTTCAAATATACAGTCTTCACGTTTTCTGATATAGGTTAGGATTGGCAATGGTTATAATTTCTAATAGTGATTTAGTCCTAAAAAATAGGGAAAATTGCCCACCTCAACGTATTTTTGCTATTGTATCCTTAAACACTGCTTAGGTAGTTTTTTTCAGCCTAAACACACGTGCAAATGTTGTTCCTAGAAAATAGCCACGCCAAGCATGACTGATGTGTAGTGGCCTTTCATAAATCCTTGAAAATATAGTCTTGACCCTGAACACGTACAATGTTGTTGCTTGAAAACCCTTGAAAATAGCCACTCCAACCATGACTGATGTGTAGTGGGTTTAAATAAATCCTTGAAAATAGCCACGACTCCAAGCATCGTGGGTGGTTTTTCATGATAACTTTCAAATTCTCACTCTCTTCTTATAAATAGGTGTCTTTGTTGTTGCCATTCATGTTCTGTTTTCCATAATCTCATAAATCATTGAAAACAGGTAACACTCCAAGCATAACTAATGTGTAGTGGGTGGTTTTACATAACTGACTCCTCCTTTATAATTCACTCATCTGATGAATCCTTGAAAATTGTCACCACTCCAAGCATAATAACTGATATGTAGTGAATCACAATTTATTTATTTGTACTCACTAATATGAAAACCCTAAACCTAATTCAGATCTCACAATTACCTTTGTGTCCCCCACTTTAATTTCTTTTTCATTTTCCAAAAACGTTACTTTATCTATGTCATCTCTTTTTTTCAACTTCAATACACCATTTTTTTTTCATTGTTCCATCTCCCTCTCTTTCACTTCTCTGTCCACTATCACGATTCATTATCCACACCATCAGTGCAGTAACCAAACAATAAGTTATCACGCCGTATCCATCTGTCATCACTAACCAACCGACAATATATTTAATGTCAGTTTCAACAAATGAAACACCTGTATCTCTTAGTATATGGTGGAGATGGTTCTCATATTTTAGATTGCGGCGAATTTTTGAATCATTCAATCATCCTAAATACAATGTTGTTTACAAGGAAATTTTTCGTAATGTACCAACATGATTTGTTCCTTTTTTTTAAGTTGTATTATTATTTTTAACATTGTATTTGCACAAATAGATTATGAATTAATAGTATAATTGAATATTTTGTTTGCCATCAATATGACCCGTGCGGCAGCACGGGTGCAAGGTCTAGTTCTCGCAAACTAGAACGTACTTACTACACTTTCAACTTGGAAAATATAGACGAAAAACAAAATCATAAAATCATTAACATAAAAGAATATCAATTAGACAACCCGCAATGTATATCAACGTATCAAACTTAATAGTAAAGAGACTCTAGTATGATTTAGTCTCAATGTAAAAACATAATATGCACTATTAATTAAATAAGTTGTTCAAAAAGAAAAATAAAATTGACCCTCTCAAATATATAAAATCTTGATTGTTAGTGTTTTGAACCACGGAGACAAAGTCACACAAAAAATACATAATGATAACCGTTTTGATTACTTTTCTATCGACTGAATACTTTTGTCCTTGAAGGTATGACAGTGCGGACGTTAGCCTGTGTCGTAAAATTCCAAGTCAACTTTCACGTATACAATGATGAATTTGATAAAAAAAATTCATTGGGACTGTTTTGATGTAAAACGTTTTTTTTGGACTAATAGAAAATTTTGATCGTCATAAAAAATCATCAAATTAAAATTTTTCTCTAAACCCTCCCTCAATTTTTTCCCACTCTAAACCCAAAAACTCTTCAATGTTCATATATTTATCATCATCTTCTTCTCCTGAAAACTCACCCTTTATGTCATTGAACCCTCTCTCTCCATCAAAATTACCACTACCATCACCACGACTTCATTCACCCCTTCAACCTCAAACACAAAACACCAAATTTTCACCATCATCCCACAGACATCAATCCAAACCAAAATAAATTACAAGTTAAAATATTTTTAATTTGCAAAAACACTTTTAAAAATTTCAAAAATAAATTACAAATTAAAACAATTCTACCATTGTTGTACAATCAATTCCATTTGACTCCCTTTCAAAATTGACCCACACAAAAAAAGACAAAAACTTATCTCTGGATATTTCAAAACTAAAACGAGGTGTATTTGCATAGACCAAAAAATTTTATCATAAAAAAATATATTTTTGGATAGACGAAAAGACATCAATCACTAAAGAACTCATATGTAAGTGAAAAGTCGGGGTCGAACTCTCGTCACAATATTTTGCTGTTCTGCGCAACAATTTAAGCATTTTTACTAGTTGAGCTTGTAGAAAGAGAAAATAATATATTTTACTTGGACTTAAAAATAAAAGTGGTATATTTACATTGACTAAAAATATTTTTAAACCTAAAATAAAAGTCTTTCTTTTAGGAAAACCTAAAATTTGAACTGCTTTTTTTTGGTGGTGGCCGGGGTTCGAACCCCGGACCTTGCATATTTTTATGCATTGTCCTCGTGAGCTTAGCTCAGTTGGTAAGGACTGCAGAAATTCTCTTATATAATTTAGGAAGTTTTTTCTTCCCTTAAGGTATATCAAATTTTGATTTTAGTTAATAAAAAATAGCGGCATTCCCTATAAAAAGGGGATGTTTTCGTCTTTTCAATTTTTTTTTTTTTGCTTCACTTGTAGTCATTAATGGACATAATTTTGACATACCTTAATATTTTTCTCTGACATAGTATGATCATACTAAGGTTTTTTTTTTGTCAAAACAAAAAAAAAATCATAATTTGAATACATCTTCCAACATCAAATGGTCGTAACTTTGACTATAATATGAATTTTTTTTGAAACATACTATAATATGAATATAAACCGAAGATTAAGGATAAAAAATAAAAGAGAAAATTTTGGAGAGTGTAAAAACAAACCTCTATGCTATTGTAAAAAAACCAAACCTGTCTTCATACATACAAGTAAAAAGAATTAGGTCAAAAATACGTTTTATTCGCATCAGAGTTTACCTCTCTCTAACAACTTGTAAAATAAGGGTTACTCGAATTATTCAGAGTAAAGAAGGTGCTGAAGCATGAAGAAGAAGAAGAAGACAATGACACTACCGTATCTGCCTCATGATTTGATCATTTTTATTTTGATGACGTTGCCGGTGAAGTCTCTTATACGTTTCAAGTGCGTTTGTAAGTTTTGGTTTTCCATCATCTCTGATCCAAAGTTTGCTGATTTGCATTTTGAGCTTACCTCCGCAACACACACTCATAGAATTCTGTCAATATCATCGTGTTCACCTCTTCAAATTCGATCTATAGATTTTGAATCATCGCGGCTTAACAATCATTGTGATTCACTCTTTAATTTTTCGCTTCCTCCTGACATTAGAATTAGAGGTTCATGTAGAGGCTTTATATTTTTGCAATGTTCTTCCAACATTTACCTATGCAATCCATCCACTGGACTTTACAAACAAATACCTTTGTCTCCTTTTGATACCAAATTAATCGAACATCAGTTTGATCATCTATATGGTTTTGGTTATGACCAGTCAAGAGATGATTACCTCGTTGTTTCTTTGTCCTATGATCCAACCGTAGATTATAATTCACCAAATTTTGAGTTTTTCTCATTGAGAGATAATACATGGAAACAAGTTGAGATGGAGGGTACTCACTACAATTATATTGTTTCTGCTAATGATCATCACAAACTAGGGGTTCTCTTTAATGGAGCTATTCATTGGTTGGCTTTTTGTTATGAGTTAGAGATGTTTGTCATTGCTGCCTTTGATTTGATGGAAAGGAAACTGTTAGACATACCTCTTCCAGATGATTTTAACCATCAAGATGCATGTAGTGGTTTGTGGGTATCTCAAGAATTTCTCAGTCTCTGGGCTAGAAAGAAGGAGTGTTACCAATATCAAATATGGGTGCTGAAAGATTCCAAGTTGCATTCATCTTGGACTAAGACTCTTCTTCTACGTACTAATCATAATGCCATTCCTAAATTTTCCCCTATATGCTCTGCAAAAAATGGTGACATTATTGGAACAGATGGTGCTACTGGATTGGTGAAGTATAATGACAAAGGAAAGCTCTTAAAGGATCACTCAAACTATAACAACTCAGTTGGATCCAAAGGGGTCTTGTGTACAGAGTCTCTGCTTTCACTCCCTGGTGACCGTGAGCAAGAAGATGACACAAACAAGAATGAGGTTTTGAAATATTCTCCTTCACCATTTTCTTGATATTTATAATTATAGTTCTTGATATTTATAATTAGTGTATTATGAACTCTTCAGTGGCTGCATTTGTAGGGTAATTTATGGTTGACTGCATTTGTAACATGAGCTAGTATGCCACACGAGCATAATATATATGTTTCGAAATGTTTACTGGTTAACTACTTGTAATATGTTTATTCGAAATATTGACTGTTGAATCTAGAGAAATTGAGAAAAACAGAAATTGTATTAATTGTTTCAATGAATTACACAGTGTGAAACTTCAGTATTTATAGCTTAGTCAGTTAGTTACAATCTCTAACTCACTCAACACATATTTTAGGAAAGTAACTAACAACTTAACTAATAATTTAGATGCTTCTGTAGAAAGCTTTACAGAGAACGTAAACTAGTTGTCTTAAGACACCTCTAACATTGACAGATTTGTTTGTGTGATTCACCGTAATTTATGCATGTGAGAGAGCTTGTATTAAAGAGTAGTCTAATTATCTTAGCTCAAGCTCATGAGAGCTTGCTATAGACCTTCCCTCACCTTACCAAACTCTTGTAACCAACGGTTAGACAGTTTATATCTACTGTAACAAACTGACTGACACATGTCAGTTAGCTTTAGCTTAGCAACCTGTTAGAACAGTATCACAACCTGTCTATATATAGATTCATCACTGCTGTAATGATTACACAAGAATCATAATAGAAAAATCCAGTAATGATTCAAATTTCAAAACATAATTATGAGAAATTTACAGAATTTTAACATGGTATTAGAAGAGCAGCGTAACGATCCAGTGATCTCTTCACAATACTCTGATTTGCAACACGGAACACCGTCAGCGCTGCCGTTCTATATATACTGTACACATTACTTAATTGATCTTTTATAATTCCTTCATTTACACATTAATTTACTTGTTCGATTGGTTTCTTTTTCTCATATGTGATGAATTGTGTAATTATATAGTACACATTATTTGTTTGATATTTTATTACTCCTTCATTTACAGTTCGATCTACATACTGATTGGTTCTTATTGTCCTATTGATGCTAACAATGCATGTTTGTATTGGCAATGAGATTAGCAAAATCACAGTTGTAGTAACCTGATTATGTCAAACTCACTGCGAATCTAAGCACTCACAATTATTCGACTTGGAGAGAAAAATTAAACCTTCTCACATGGAATGTACATTGTATAATACAGTGGGCTCATTCCTTTATTGGCATAGTTTAGATTACTTATATTTTTTGAAAGTTAAATTTTTGCTATCAGAAGTCCAAAACATGACTTGCATAACACAAATTTTAGTTTTATGTATCAATTTTATTGCTTAACTTATATTATCAATCTATTGTAATATGTAATTCAATTTTTAAGTATGACTTTTTGCATATGAGTGACTCTTTCTTTCACAAATTGTTTTTAGGAGGAGTTTGGAACAAAGTACCTTGCCTGCCCTCTACATGCTGCTGAAGAGGAGGAAGCATCTAGCAATTTTGAACCCTTGGAAAATGGTATGGACGAAGATGAAGTGGAGGAAGACGAATGTGAGGAAAACGAAGGCAACAATGATGATGCCCGTGAGAAGGCTGAGGAGGTTCCACCAAAAAGGAAGAGGTCAGCCAAACATGATTCAGATGAGGTTGATGGAGGAGAAAATGGCGTAAGAGTAAGATCCTCTAAATGATAGAGTTGGTCCATTCTTTGCTGAAGAACTGGTCAACTACCAACTATAGGTCAACATATCACCATTTGTCCTTTGAACACATTCCAGAGAAGTGATACTCTAGTAGTTCATGGTAGTGTTTGTTGCTGTATTGTATTGTTATGGTGCAGTATTATTAGGTTTACTATGTTAATCAGGTAACTGCATAGTCAGTAGTGGGGTTAAAACATGTGGCAGAAGTGAAGCCCATTCTTTATGTCGAGGATGGTGCAGATGTAGAAATTGAGACCATAAGAGAAAGATTTTGCTCAAAGACATCATGTTGCTGGGGTTTCAAGCCGGAGAGTTGGCATGATTCTTGCATTCAGAAATATGTGATTCCTGGCTGCAAAGATATCTTACGAATCTCTACCTGCTGATCATGTCAATAATAACTCAATCATGTATGGAGCTGTTATCAAAGTTCTGCATTTATCTTCTTGACAAAGTTATAATAGAGAACGATTTTGCCTGGAAAAATATTTAGTATATTTATCAAAATATCACATACTGAATTAATTTTATTCCTCCATTGTTTCAATTTTATATTTGTTGTCATTATGTTTCTATGAAGCATGGACACTGTCAGTCTGTCACGGACACGTTACACCGGTAAAGATTTGAAAACTAAATTAATTGAACGTAATCACACGTCTCGGTGCCACAAAGTTCAGTACCAAATTCATTTCCTGTTTTAAATAGAATCTTTCATCAATAACGTTCATTCTGGATTATACTTTCTTCAAAAGGTATCCATGCAATTTTGGGTTTGTTCTCTTGGAAGTGCTCTTAGGATAAAAAGGCCAGTGATCGGCTTTATTCTATTGCTACTTTTTGTTTTATATGGTTCTAATCTTTCTTTGACTATTAAACATTTTGAATTCTGGTCTCATCTCAAGCAGAGTTTGAGGTTCTACATCCCGGCAAGCCTTCAAATGTAAGTAGAGCTAACACAGCCTATGTTCTGCAATGCACTTTTTGAACTTTCTCAAATAAGTTAAAAATTGTGAGCCAATCTTCAATATAGTTCCTGTCATAGGTGCTGGGCGGTCTGCTTCATCCATGGGATGATGTAGTGAAATTACTTTTTTAATTAAAATATATAAAATAGGATTCACTCGAATAGGTCGTGGCTATGAAGCACGGACACTCCCTCCTCAGATTATACATGTTGTGTCCGACAGTGACACAACACCGACACATATAATTACATTGAATTACGTGATCTTCTCAAATTATCGGCGGTGTCCGTATGTATGTCAGTGTTAGTGTTCGTGTCGTGTCCGGTGTCCGTATCCATATTTGTGCTTCATAGGTTGGTGATTAGTGGAATTTTACTTATTTAGCCATTTAGGTTCTGTTACTGACTTGGGGTGCTTAAAAAATAAAATTGGGCAGAGACTATGCAGTGATCGTGACCAAGGTCTGATAAAATTCCGGACCTACCTTTTCAGTTTTGTGAATTACATAGAATCTGCAATATTCAGATGTATGGAAGGTCGTTCAAAGGAAGTAGTCATCTTATCAAATTTCAGAGATGTTTTACAATTTTTTCAAAATGTAAATTATATAGATATAGATAGGGACGGGGTGTACCGTAACTTAAGCCCAAGGGGTTGTTAAATTCAAAACTGAGATTCCACTAGACTGAGAAATCGTGTTTTGTTAGATCGTGTTTCACACTCTCAACTAGTTTTTTAGTCCACATACATGACTCAAACCCAAAATAATTATATTATTTTTCAAACCAGTGGCCGATTGGATTCTTTGAGATTTGCTTATTATTATAGAAACTAAACCGCGCATGACATGACATGACATGACAACAAGTAGACAAAAGGTAGACTTGATACTAGTGCATCCAATTTTATATGATAAACGGCCTTATTTATACAAAGATTGCAAAAGATTCTCCTACAATCTTATTATTTTTAATCGCACACTTGTTTTTTTAACATCCTTTGAGTGTGGTATGTGTTTGATGATCTTATTGTTCGTTCAAACTCAGTTAAAAAGAGAAATCATTAAACAATTTTCAATAGAAGTTGATATCCTCCTCTTTTCAATAGATAGAAGAAGATTATCTAGAACGGAATCATTAAACAATTTTCTTGCTAAAACTAATTGCGATTGACTTTTTACAAATGACAGGCCAAACTTATTGTCAAGTGAGTTGGAAAAAAGATTAGAAAAATGAGAGGAAGTGGATCTTGACAATAAATATGCTTTTTGAAATACTATTCAACTGATCTGGTATTAGAACTTCCAAATTAGAATCCAAATGACCTTTTTTCTCACAAAAGAATCCATAACTTTTTTGTCGTTGACATAAGGAATCTGCCTTAAGTTTATTCTTTCCCAAAAAAATCTCCCCCAGGTTCTTGACCCAAAAAAAAAAATTTGATTAATTTATTTTTGAGAATGAATTGAGTAATATCAATCAAATTGATGATTGATACTATCGTGACTAAAATTTTAATCTTTACTTCTTCACTTAATTAACTTTTTTGGTGAATTTTCACTTAAAATAGAGGTTGCATGATATGTTTACATGACAAGATAATCTCTTATAACTTAAATTAACCCGTCCATAAACAATATTTTGCCCTAGATTTACCCTAATTTCTCTGCTTAATTTTACTATATAAACCCTATCTCTTCTATTATCTCTTATTACTTAAAGTTAACCCGTAAGTAATATTTTGCCCTAGATTTACCCTAATTTCTCTGCTTAATTTTACTATATTAACCTTATCTCTTCTATTATCTATTATTTCTTATTACTTAAAGTTAACCCGTAAGCAATATTTTGCCCTAGATTTACCCTAATTTCTCTGCTTAATTTTACTATATTAACCCTATCTCTTATTAATAAAGCTTAACCCGTCTCGCTATTACTTAAAGCTTAACCCGTCTCGCTATTATGTTAGTCAAATTATGTCCCTAATTTCAATGATAATCGCATTTATTGTTCATTTAAATTAATAGATCAAAATTTGTGTCGGGTCTATGTCATGTAGATCAAAATCTGTGTCGGGTCTATGTCATGTTACAATATCAAGGTCGATGTCATGGACATAATATGATATGGTACAGTACCAATGTCTATGATAATTAATATTATGAATTTAATTAGAACAATTATGACATTCAACTAAACTATTTTGTTACATTTTATTGTCAAATATTACCTTCGATATGACCCGTGCGATAGCACGGGTCGATGGTCTAGTTGATTCTTATTGGATCACCGTATAAAGCTATTTTACATTGTCGGTGTGTATCTCTGATTTAAGGAGCAAAATTCTTGTTTAGCAAATTCAAGGGTCTCTCCTCCCTCGTCTTGAATGTTAAAATATACACTCATCTCTCTTAAAAAGTAAACTTTATACTTCTCTTATCTATATGATTCCCTTAATAATTAAATATGCCCTACAATTCAATCTATTTTAACAAATAAATATTTCAATTCAATCTATGATTTATATCTATTTTAATTGTAGACAATTACCGTTTATCGTTGTATATTTTTTTTTTTGGTTAGAAATCGTTGTATATCAAATGATAAATGAACAGGGAGATTGGATGGTAATTAAGCTTCAAACATTTCTCAGTTAATAAAATGCTAACCAGAATTGTACCAAAAACCCTTAAAAAAAAAATTACAAAGAAAAATGCTAAGCCGAATATTATTTATTTATTATTACTCACGCTAATAAGGACTCCGCAAAAGAAGAATCTAGTATTTTTTCATGATTTTCTTCATTCTTCAATAGCTGCAAGTACTCTTCATACATCTTCTCAAGAAAACCAGATTGGCATTCCATGTCATCATTGTTGACCAAGTCTGCATGGTACTGTTCCTCAAACAACAATCCAAACCCATCATTGTCTCTCTCTTTTGTTTCTGCTCTTTGCTCTTCCTCTTCCGCTTGGCTTGTTGTTGCTGAGTTGTATTCCAAGTTCAAGGTACTATCAGTTCTTGGTATTATTGATGATAAAGTCTTCTTCACCCTTACAGGCTTTGGTAGATAAACTAAGGTCTTCTTCTCTGAATCTTCTGGTACTTTGGTTATGACTCTGTTCTTGTCATTTTTCTTCTGCTTCTTTTTCTTCTTTTTACTGAGATGTGTGTTCCAGTAATTCTTTATCTCATTATCTGTACGTCCTGGTAATCTTCCCGCAATAAGGGACCATCTATTACCAATAAGTGAATGCATTCTCATGATAAGGTCATCTTCTTCTGGAGTTATGTTTCCTCTCTTTATATCTGGTCTTAGATAGTTCATCCATCTTAGTCTGCAACTTTTTCCACATCTAAGAAGCCCTGCATCACAACCACCAACCCATTCTTTCACGTAAGGTTGCTAAGTCTTACAGGAGATAAAGGATCTAGGACCAAACATTAGTGACATAGAAAATATCAACAAACTTCTAGTATACTAATATTTAATTTGTTTGTCCAAAAAATGATGTAATGAAGGACGGACACATACACGGATATCAGATACGACACAAACACACAGATACCAATAATAATTTGAGCAAACGACATAATTCAGTATAATCATAGATATAAGTGTCAAGACACAGGACACACTAATCCGAGCAGTGTTCGTGCTTGTAATTGATAAAATTAGAATACAATATATGAAGAAATAAAGAAATTAAATTACCAGCTCTTTTTGGAAGTGATCTCCATTGGCCTTCTCCATGAGCTTGAATATATTTGGTGAGCAATGCATCTTCACGTGAAGTCCATGGACCTCTATGCAACCCAACTTTTGAACAACAAGGAGTTCTTCCCATCTTTATTAGTAGTTAGAAGAGAAGACACTTAAAATTTGAAGCAGGCTTATACAAGCTCAAATATATAGATCATGCTTCCCATATACAACTTTGTTATGTCCAAAAGATAGCTTATACAAGCTCTTAAGGATAATGACATGATGATGGTTGTTGAGTTTTAAATTGATTTATTGAATTGACAGACAGCCGGTAACTATATTATATTTCTGATTCGTTCCAATTTCCTATAGCAGCAGAGAGATGCTCCAAATCCACTTGCTGAAATTGGATCAGCTGCTTTTTAATGATCCCAAGGAAGCCAGGCCAAGCCCATTAGAAAAAAACCCAAATGGATTACTGTTTACTTGGGAAATAAAACAAATAAACACTCAGAAGCAATCTTAAAGCATTGAAACCAACCGAAAATTCTTGTTTATTAATGGTTAATTATAATCATAAATTTCCTATGGAATTATGAGGTATTTTAGAATCAAAAATGCTATTTATCACGAGAAAGAATCTCAAGAATTTATCCCGACTGTGTATTTGATTATCACCACATTATTTGTTGATTTCCAAATATGTAACAACCCTTCCGTGATTTCTGCCCATCCCTGATTTTTCATTGGCTTACTTATATTCTTGAACTGTTCAGCAGTAATTCGATGGAGGGATTTATAGTCATAGTCAAATCGCAACTCAAGTTGGAAATTTAGTAAAACTCATCCTTGACAGTTTTATTATTATGAAGTTTAAACTGATTTTAATTTGCTTAATTTTCATAATTGTATCCAACAAATTCAATATGTTTTTGTTCTGTTAAGTTTAAACAAATTTATTTTTCGATAATAATGAATTGATGTGATTGAAAAAAAAAAAAAATTATAGGAAGTCTGTGTTAGTAACCACACGCTTACATAAAAAGTATTTTAAGGAATAAATCCACGCGTGCTTATGGTTCGGTTTTACTGTTAGGTTACTACACGATTAAGACCATGTACAATGGGAAATTTTTTTCAATAACCTTCAACACCCACTTTTTCAATTCCCAACACTCCACATCATTTTCTCTCTCTTAATTCAACACTCATTCAATTTTTACTACTCCAATAGTTTTCATTCAACACCCTACCCCGCTACTTTTTATTTCTTATTCTTATTTAATTTTTGTTTTTATAATCACATAAAATTATAATTATCGATTATAATTAAATTAAAATAATACAAATATTTTTTTTTAAAAAAAACAATATTTTTTTAAAAATGTTGGTTTCGAAATTGATTTGGGTGTTGATAATTGTTGGGATTTTGGTAGTTAAATGGGTAATCAGAAGAATTTTAGGTGTTAAATTGATTGTTATTGGGAACCATTTCACTAATCAAAGACTAAAACTTAAAAGAAAGGCTAATAATAAGATTAAGAGAGTGAAAAACTTGATTTTTTTTCTGTGTCCAAATGAAATGATCCAAGTCTCTATTTATAGAGAAAAAAAAATCACGAATTTTGGTAAAAAAAATAAAAAATAAAAAATTTATTTCCACCGAAATAATTGAGTGCAAAATATGAAGATAATTTAAAATCCAACCAGCCAATAAGAACGCGCCAGCTGTCCCTTATCCCCCCACTTTTCTTTCTCTCTCCGCCCTCATCTTGCCCGACGCGCCCTGTCGGCGCGTGTAACGCACGCGCCAGGTTTCAAACAATAAAAACGCGCCGCGTGGCTTCAGCTTGCAGGATTAAACATGTTGAATACCTTCATCACCCAACTCCTCCACCTCATCTTCAACAAGGCTCTTCCAATGGCTTCAACATGTCTCAACAAGCTTCAACAAGGACCATTGGAGATGGTCTAAGGAGTAGCATAAGCACCGTCGGGTCCAACCCAACCTTCTAGCTCAAATTCTTTTTCTGTAGGTGACTTCTCATCTCTCTAAATTCTCTTATTAATTACTAGTTGTTTTAATAGTGGAATCATGATGGATATTGGTGGGGGTCTCACATTATTTTATTTTGATGATACCTTACCAGTTTTGATTCATTATTATATAATAATAATGTGATTTGTTGAATCGAATCATTTTTATAAAACACAAGTCTCCAAAACCAAATCACCACACAACTAGATCTGTTTCTTTATTTTTACCAAAATTGGTTTACCGAGAAACAACGATTTTCACTAGGATTATAAACTTCTCTCACTTTGCATATTTTATTAAACTTTACCTATATATTTCAGGTGCATTGTGACTATTTTCTACCACAAAATGGATGATCGCATTAGTGAATTGCCTAACTGCATCTAGTCTAATATCCTGACAATGTTATCCATCAAAGATTTGTTGAAATCTTTGGGCTCTAAGGAGAGATCTCTACTTAGATATCTTCAATGTTCTTGGAAGCAGCGAGGAGGAACTACTACAATCCCGATATCTCACTGAAGTTCTTAATACTTCTACTATATCACATGAGGTTATATTCTCTGGCGTCCCTGCTATGGAGAAACACGTCAATTTGGATATTAGTAGGGATGAATTTGTAAAACGAGTAGATCGATTTGTCAAGAATTTTCAAGGTACAAAAATTGATTCTTTCATAGTGAGCTTCTATTTAGATTCTGAACAAAGCGGTGCTATTGATCCATGGATAAGTTTTGCAATTGCAAAACGAGTTGAAAGAATCGATCTACTCTTTCTAGGAAGGCCTTATGTACATCGCATTAATAAATGCAAGCGTTATGAATTTGACTTTGGCTTGTTTTCAGAGACTAATGTTTCAACTCCAAAGCATCTGCGTCTTGAAAACTGTCTTGTTTGCCATCCCTTCAATTGTGACTTTATTACATTAAAAAATTTGAGATCTTTGTCACTTGAAGAAGTAAAACTAGAAGAAACTTTCATCGAAAGTCTATTGTCTAATTGTCCACGACTTGACGAACTTTGTTTAATTTTCTGTGAGTTCAAATCATCAGTGCTAGAGATAGTAAGTTCATCCTTATGTCATCTCAAGGTTATAGGGTGCTATCTAGTATACAACAATAGCTACCAGTGGAGGTTAAAGTGACTTACCCCACTTCCACCGAAGTTTACCTCAGCAATGTTTGTTATCTATTTTCGAATCCTGTTAATGTGAAAAAACAACGATGTTTGTTCCCTTAAAAAACAAAATGATATGTTTACCACTTCCTCGGTGTACAAATAAAAACACTCATTTAACTGATATGAAAAAACAAATTTTCTACATCTAACAATGGCGTGGTAGTTTGCAATGTGACTACTCATTACATATTCAAGGACAAAAGTGACTTACCCCATTTTTTTTTACTCAGGCATGATCTGCATCTGCACCTAGACATGACTCTACACCACCATTCCCTACTCTCACGAATCCTAATATCACCTAATATTGTTTTGCCTATTCTCCTCCTCTCCCTCAACAAATATATTGCATGTTTCTGTACCCTGTCCAATTGTTTCTAGTTACACTTGTAATAATCATTTTATATTCGTTTCTTTTCAATTCTAGACCTTTCCCGTTGGGATTTTATTGCATGTTAGGATGGGGCCTCAACGCCTCATCTTCTTGTATACATAAAGAGAAAAAAGAATAAGTTTCTTCCAAGTTTTAACCTACAAATGATACTAACGCCAGGGGACTAGTAATCATTAATCAATATTCACATCTTTTAAAAGCATATACATTTTAAACCCTGCTAAATAAACCATCCAATCTTCTTTCGGCAAGCAAATACAAAAAAGTAACTTGCATTATTAGTAATTCAGAAGTTTACAACCGATCACGTTCAAATTCAAAATGCATGTTATAGTGTGCTAAAGTGGCATAAACTAGGGGGAAAACAAGAGCACCTATTGATTGCCTTATCAACTCAGCTCTAATGACACAAGTCAGGTTACAGTAATTTATCATCTCGACAAAATATACGCATATTTGGGTCTAATAAAATAATTGGGGGGTGAGTACAAAACTTATAATCTGACAATAAATCAAACACAACTTCTAAAGTCTGAACTGTCGATAATTGGCAGAAAGATTATACGGCTTCAAAATGCTGATCCACCACCCTTGGTCTTTCCAATCATCATATCTTTTGCTTCGTTGATTTTGGAAGCAAGATAATGGCTGCCACCAGCATCTGGATGGTTTGCAACCATCACTCTCCTATGTGCTTCTTTAATCTTATCTGTTGGAGTTGTCTGTCTGTCATATTTTATCCGACAGTTGAAAATCAGCAAGAGTAAGATAAAAAAAAATTATGGTAAATTTTTTGTCAGGAGCATTAAGAGCGAAGTTCAAAATAACCAACAAGTGTGAAAATACAGACAAAGTATGAAACACATGCTCGGACCAATTAGAAGTCTAAAATCATAATGAAGTGAATGAAATTATCCTCATGTTTTTAAGCGGTTAATATGTGCATATTCTGAACTTTGCCTCAGGCACATACTTTGGGAGGGAGACAAAGGATTCAACACCTGCCATGAATGTCTAAAAGGTAGGAATACAAAAAATAAAGGGCAAGCCTTAGAAACAGTACCTTATGTACTGTTTTTACTGTTGTCCTCTAATAACAATGCAAGTGTATTAAAAGTCCACGTCAGACCCAAACCCTCGTCATCTTGTTAACACTTGTTTCATGCTCCGTTAATAATGAATCACAATAACCGCCATAGCCACCCACCAAAAACAGTAAAAAAACAGTACATAAAGTACTGTTTCTATGTTTTGTCCAAAAAAAATTCATAAATCATGATTCATTTTATTCATAGAGACTGGATACAATACAACATGGCACCAATGCAAGAAAATGCATATAACAACATAAAATCAATCAATACCCGTTTTAATCATGAAAAGAAAATTATGAAATCAATATGTTGCTAATTTCAAGTACAAATGAATTTCCACCAAATGAGCCATAATCAGAAATGGTACTTGTCAACAATTTACACCGAAGAGACCAGACAGTACAGAAATATAACTACAGATTACAGGAGCTATCTGAATCTCAACGATGGAAAACTATATACTTTTCAATTGAACAAAGAACTGGACCAGGATAAGTCCACTTCAAAAGTCGGAACTTGCAACACACGCGGGGTAATTTTAAAGTACAATTGCATGACTCACCATCAAGCAAACTAAAGAGGAAGGAATAACAACATCAAATGGACAAGAATTAGATCCAAGTTATAAATTATTTTCCTGATTTCTCAGCAATCAGAATCAGTTCAACGGTACGAGAAATTACAAAACTAGTAAAATGAACACCATAATTGTTAATCATATAGTTATTGTTGCAAGATAAATAAACAATTCAATGCATACTCTGATATTCATATTTAATACTCCAATGTTTAAAATTAGGACAGCGATATTTAATACTCCAGAAGTCATATAACAAAACCAAAAATTAAAGACATACTCCAACATTCATAATTAATATAGTCAGAAATCAAAATCAAAATTCACAATCGCCCTCAACCTAAGGTATAATTAATAAGCCCTTAACAAGAAAAGCAATGTGGTTGACTGGATGATGGCATGGCTGTCGAGAAATGAAAAAACAGGAACAACGCCAAGTAGCCAAATTATAGTTTCTGGGTAGTATAAGGATAGGAATACTGAATATGATATTGATTTACTAATTCTTCTCGGTGGTACCTTCCAACAGAGGTGGTTATAAGAAACATGGGAAATACAAACTGTTACAAATGCAGTAGTTGACTGCTAGAAAACCAACATAACTTCTAGGATCTAGAGAGCCTAGCCTCTCCCAACCTAACCAACACACAACAACCGAATGGCCATAAATGTCAAATCCTTATTCAATGTAACACATGTAAATAATCTACATTTGACCTTGTCTATTGGGCCAATGCCTCACCTAGACATGTTTAATAGTAAATAATGAAATCAATTAATAGAAAAAGAAAAACAGAAAACATCAGATATGGGACATAAACAGATCAATGGGAATATGAATTGTAAAGTGCAGCACTCTGTATTCCACATCAGGGAAAAACTGACTCTAGTTAACAGAAGAACTAATATCAGACAGTTAGGAAATGTGAGGGACTCAAAGCAAAACAAATAAATTGAGGTGACTAAAACCAGAAGGGGAGGGTATTCGCAGTGAGTTGAACCATTTTCCACCTTAGTTTAATGAATGAATTCACATTTAAAAAAAAAAAAAAGGTGACAAACACTGATACAGATTGTCATTAAACAAAGAATGATATCTTATTTGATTTTTTCCGGTAGTTTTCAACTTTCGTTACTATGAGCTCACACAATCAATACCTTGAAATCTTACAAAACAAAAATGAAAGTACCTAACACCAAGTATAAGAGCTGCTTCCCTCTTCGTCATAGTAGGCTGAAAACCACCTTCATAAAATTTACGCAATGCAGGTGGTCTAGCTTTGAATGCTTGCCAAGCCTGGATACCATATTTACCAGCATATGCTGCAGCAGCCACAGCAATCCCAGCAATTAAAGGTGAAGCCTGTTCCAAACTTCAATTTCAGTTCCACAAAAGAAACATAATTTGAATGTCAATAAATAAATTTTCAAAGGCTCTCCCAATAAATAGGTCACCCTTCAATAATCATGGTATCATAAAAGGGGCATATTGCCAGGAAAACTAAAATCCAAATTCTAACTATCAATACAATAAGGCCCCATTTGGATTGACTTATTTAAGTGTATCTCTTGACGTAAATATCTTTAAGACCGTTTGAGAGAGCTTTTGGAAACAGCTTATGACAGCCCGTAAGGTGTTTTCAGCTTATTTCCATAAGAGCTTATATGTTCATGAAAGCACATATAATACATGGGCACTAATATGTAAAATTGAGCTTCTGGTTTGAACATAATATCAATGCAAAACCTAATTCATAAACCCTCTGCCACCTCAGAACCCCGAAACAATAAAACAAACCAATACAATAAACAACTAATCTAAATTTCACAGAGAAATCAATCATTGATAAAACGTTGGACATAGAAAAATAAGGTCTTTTGAATAGAAAAATCAAAGGGGAGCGAGGAAAAACATAGGGTTTTTGCAGAACGGAAGCTACGAGGTTAATGATGAAAGGCTTACCATAATAATAATAATAATTTGAAAACCTTGGAGAAATGAAAATGAAGAATTCAAAATAGGATGAAGCGAAACTTGTCTTGATTCGCACGTCAATATTGATTGTGTTCTTGATAGACAGAAAAATGGAGGAGGTAGGGTATTTTTTTTTTTTTTTTTGGGAAAACGGGTGGGAGGGTACTGTTTGACAAAAAGAGGGGGTGCTGAAAGCAGTCGCTTATATTTTAGATCATTTATTGAATTTGTGAGTGGATGGGCTAACCCATGTTCAGATGGTGGGCTGTGCAGGTTACGGTTTGAAAAGCCCGACTGTTAGTTGAGTTAGGTAAATGAGTGATTTTCTGTTCGTCGTAGGTGATTGCTCTTTAGACATCTAACAATTTCTCACATGCACCTAAAAAGGTACTCAAAAGACAATTAATTGTCATTCGACGTTGAATGGTAATTAACTGTCGTTCGATGTCGAATGGTAATTAACTATTGTTCGATCTTTTTTTTTTGGGTGTCTAAAGAATAATTGCCTTCTTTGTATCACTAACTAAATATTTGGTCTTGTGATTGTGACCATACCAAGACTATCTCACTGACAAATAGAGATATGGAAAAAATTAGTTAATTAATGGTGGACATATGAAAGCACTGATTATACGGTGAAGGAAATAATTTCTACTTGATCCAAAGGAATGTTTGAGGGCAGACTAAAATACCAAAAAGAATGCATGCTTGTAAGAATTACTAGTTGTTTAGTCTTTGCAATTTAGTGGATGACACAAGAAAACATCACGGAATTCTGCTCTTTACCCAAAAGTTTTTGCTCATTTCCAAGTGAAAAGACCAAAATACCCCTGCGTGAGTTAACTCCCGCAGCATGTGTAAACTCGCGCAGGGGTATTTTGGTCTTTTCACTTGGGAATGAGCAAAAACTTTTTGGTAAAGAGCAGAATTCAACATCATGAGTGTGTGATCAGGCAAACATGCTCAATTGTATTCAGGGAACAATCCTCAGAAGAAGAGAATCCCTCATCTTGCTATTAAAATACTACATGCGTACATTTAACAAAATAATATACTATCTGAGATGTATTACAATTTACTTACAAGTGCGTGATCAGGCAAACATTGCCCCCAATTGTATTTTTCTTTTCTTAGTATTATTCTTCCTAATAATTCCATCAAGTGCTTTCATAGTTGGAAGAATGTTGGATATGATCATTAAGTAAGATATATAAATCAAAGCTAACAACCTAAGCTCTTTACAGGCCCAGATCGAATAGAGAAATAGTAGTAGGAAATAAAAAGCATATGGCTACAACCTTAAATAAATACCCGAGTCCTTCCTTATTCATCAAAAGCCATTAGAACCAAATCTTTGAAAGCATAAATCAAAGGTGATCTACTAATTCCAATAGAGGAGTTTTTTAATACAGGTTGCATAGCTCGGTTTAAATTAAGCACGGTCTGTATTCATCTCTTCTTCTGCCTTTAAATTAAAGTTAAACAACCAAGAAGATACATTAATTAGTCGATAAATCTATAAAGTGAATTCTTGCTTGAAATCGTGACTGGAGGAATTATTTAAAATCCCCACAAATTGCTCGAGTAGCAAATGTAGTAGTTACTTCCCTTTTGAGTAGAACGTTTGTGTGATAGGTACCAGGTTTTTCATTACCATTCCCTACAGCTACAAGTAATAGCTGGTTGGTTACTCATCAATCAGTACTTAAGGTATTAATACCCACATTAAAAAGGATATACTCAAAAAATTCAAAGACTTACAAAGCATGGAAGACTAATATATATATTCAAGTAGCCAATATAGTGTTCTCATCTGCACAGCAAAGTGGTTCGGTTACAATTGAAGGTAGGATTGCATTACTTCTAAGCTACCAAATGGAAAATCATCTCAAAGAGAATAATCTTATAATTAAACATTATTAGTCATTACAACAAGTATTACTGCTATTACATCCCATGTACAACATGAGTAACTTGACACCAACTATTATTGTAAAAGATACAAGACAAAAGAAAAAGAAAAGAGAAAGGCCTTATATATCAATTCAGCAGATGTAAAATGAAGGTCACATCTGCGATCAACTTACTAGTGTAATAACTTAGAATAACACATGCAGAAGTTTTCATGTGCACAAGGATGAATTAACTTTAGCTAAATCATATGATAATCGGTGAATTTGCAGTTCCATCTCCAACTACCTCCTCCCCATCGGAACAAGTCCATCCCAAGTTCACAGCCAAGTCTTCTACCCCAACCTTGACCACATCACTTCTAATGCCAATGTCAGTTGCATATCTACTCATGCAATACATTCCTGCTGTTACCGTAGCCATACCAACAGGACTCGGCATTAACAACTTGAGAGGAGAAGAAAGCATTGCAGCTAATGGAGCACCAATAACAGAAGAAGCTTGACCACTTCTTCCAACTCCTTGCTTGTCTACAATCAAAAGACCAGTTTTGCAGTACATTGCAAAATCCTCACAGTTGTTCTGAAAAACATCATAGTTACCAAAACCATTTTGAAGAAGATACATTGCTCGATGGATAACAGTTTCAGGTGGGTCGGGTAATGCAGTAGTGCACGTGCCACCTCTTATCCTGGTAAGAAAAACTGCTGGTGAAACTCCATACTCAAAACAGTAAAGAGAACCGTTTCGAAGGAAGCAGTCTAAGCAAGAAAGAACTACTCCACTATTCGGTTGCCTGAACCCACAATCAGGAAAGGTGGGACAAGGGGTTGGTGTTGGATCGTCTACGTTTGAAGATGTCTCAGTGATTGACTTAAAGTTTCTATCAGGTCTGAAATGTACAACCTTGCTCCCCCCAACAAAAATGCCTGCATAGCATTGGTATCAGGTTCAATTGAACTAGGTACAAGCATGATTCAACAAACAAGATTTTCCAAAATCATTATGAATATAGTTAGATGTCTTGAATCGTGTCCATATCAAGTTGAAGAAGTGAGGAAAATTTTGCAGACAAAGCTGATACTACAAAACAATGCTGTCTTACATCAGAATTCTGACTAATTAATTGGAGACCATAACAAAAGCACACAGAACAGTTACTTAGAGTTAGAATACAAACTAATCAATCTTCCTACAGTCGTAAGGAGTAGAAAGTAGAAGCAAGTTCTTAGGAATTAAGGCTAAGGAAAGCTAAAATATAATTAAGCAGTATAAAGCAAGACAATATAAAAGTATATTTAAGAAATATGCCCGAAATGATGAAAAACAGAATGGTAAATAAACGTGAGACTAAGTAAGTAGTAAAAACTGGTATGGTTGATAACATATTGATTTGGTATAATTTACCTAGAGTGATAAAAATGAATTTCCCTAGTTACTTTGTTGTATCAGCTAGTTTGAAAACTTCAAAAAAAATAATAATATGTGATGACAAATCTAAGACAAGAGTCTAATAAAATTATGATATCCAAAAGATACATACAAGAAACAAAAATTGATTCAGCTAGCTTGATTCATTTTTCTTGTACTATCCTATCCTATCCTATCCTATCCCTCAAAACAGAAATTTCATTGACAGAACAGAAGGCACTATATGATTTCATTTAAGCGATGACTATGATGGGTCCAGTCCAGTCCAGTGCAGTTGTTTTCCAATGATGATGACAGACAAATGTTGGGGGTCTTGCGTCGGTCAGAATAATGAGACATACATAAATACATACATGAAATGTAAGTTGACTTTCAAGCGTTTGATTTAAATGGAGTAGCATTAGCATAGCATCGATCATCAACAAACAATTGAAGAAATAATAAATAAATAAATAAATAAATGAGTCAATTGTCCGAGAAATAAGCAGAAAATATAATAACATAATAATAATTATAATAGCTCATTTGTGAGATTATGATAAGTGAGGATCTGATCTGCATTGAAGCAAGCAGCCAAGAAAACAAAAGAATAACAATAACAAAATAGCAGATTGGAAAATGAGAATAATGAGAGTGAGCGAGCTTGACCGTGATGAGAATAGGAGAAAACAGCTCTGTAGGTGTAGACATGATCACCGGGTTTGATGTCGTGTCTCTCAATTCTGTTCGAAATCAAACCCATTCACTTCTATTCAGATCAATCTATGTCTTCGCTGTTTACTTCACTCACAGACACACACACTCCTCTTACCTTAGTCCACTCCACCCCACCCACCGTTTGTCTGTCTGTGTTACTGTCACTTGCCACTTTTCAATATTATTGGATTCCATTTCAATTGGTCCCCACCCACGTCATTATTCATCCATCCATATGCATACTATTTTACTACTATTGTCATTTTTTTATTATATAATATTGAAATGTAAACTAACTTGACCTCTCTTGTCAGCATATAACATTGTGGTCGATGATATTAGTGACATTGGTCAATCACAACAAAAAAAAAACTTATGAAAAAGAAAATCATTTGTGATATTGTGGTTGACCAATGTCATAAATATCACCAACCACAATGTCACTACCCACCAAACTTTCCTTCTTCTCTTCAACCACTCCACCGAGTGACTTCATTTAGCTTCCTCCATTCATGGACTAACATGCAATGCTCTACTCTACTCTACTACGCACTTAATTATACTCTCTCCGTCCCGAATTACTTGACCTACTTGGTCATTTCACACAGATTAAGAAATGTATAAAGATGAAAGAAAGAGAATGATATTTTTACTAATTTGCCCTTATTATTATTTTTAAACCTTCACTTTTTAAGTGATGATTACATTGTTCCCTACAAATTTACAGCTACTACACCACATGCCAAAGCTACGTGTGCTTATTATTTTTGTCAGATACCAATAGCCTATGCCATGGAAATTGTAACGTTATTGGTTATTTGCTGTCAAGCTAGTGGAAGTTACGAGACTTGCTCTTTTATTTTTCAGTTTTTTTTTGCAACTGACACACTTTTTTGCAACTGACACACTTTTTTATATGGAGACCACAAAAAGTCTTTACAAGGGGTAAACTTGTCAAATTATGCTTAAAAATTTGAGTAGGTCAAGTATTGTGGGACAAATATTTATTCCAAATAGGTCAAGTAATTCGGGACGGAGGGAGTATTTTTGTTTTTATTTCATTCACCGTTTCTCTTTCCTATTTATTTATTTATTTTTTTTAAAAGAGGTTAGCGACAAAACTCATACAAAATAATTAGTAGTGAGATATGCACAATTCCGTATTTGAACTCACGCATATCAAATTTTCCACAACATATGCATTAAAAGTTAATTTTTGATAAACAAGGGTGAACATCTGTTATACTCCCTCCGTCTCACAATAATTGTCTCTTTAGCATTTTTTATTTTTCTCAAAATAATTGTCACTTTACAATACCAATGCAGCATTTATTATGTTTTTCCACTATTATACCCTTATTTATTGAATTTCATCCAACTTAACTACTCTACTATACTAACTACATTTAATAAGGGTATTTCAGTAAATGCCACTAATTTTACCATTGAAATCAACACAACTAATCATTTCCTTAATTATCGTGCACAAACCTTAAATGACTAATACTGTGAGACGGAGGGAGTAGTTGGGTTCAGACCCCAATAATCTCAATCAACAACTAACCACAAATAACTTCTCAAAAACAAAAAAAAACAAAAAACAAAAAAACAAACCACAAATAAGAAATCACAGGACCCAATTTAACCAAATTAGTAAGCGGTTTGAGTGGTTTTTTGATTAATTCGGTTTATGCTAACATTCGGCCGATTGTGAATATTTTACCTAACACCTTTTTTCATATATTTTTAACATACAATAACAATATTGAGCTAGTTCTCGATTTTTATTCTCATAAAACTAGGTTTTTAATAATGAAATAATCAAATTAGGCATATTTACATGCCAAACTATACAAGGCTTAATTGCTTAGAAAAGTTTAAATACATGGATCGTTTATGATTCATCCATGTAATTAAGCATATTTGAGGGATTAAAAATGTAAAAAATAGTTATGAGACAATGTAGTCAAATATTTACATCATTGTGTTCTATTTATATCTAAATTCTACATTGATACGTAACATGTGGGCAGTGGCACATTGAGCCATGCATGACCCATGGAGCTTCGGATTCTTTGCCTCATTTACAAGTGATACCCTTTTTTACTTTTTCCTTTATCCATTATTATTGCGACCTCCTTCTTCTTCTTCAATCAACTCATCACTTTTGTAAAGAAATAATGATATAAGATTGATAAAGTACTGCTAAAATGAAAAGTGATCATCACAAATTATTCTGTCACTCGCACTTTTTTTTTTTAAATGGCAATATATATATATATATATATATATATATATATATATATATATATATATATATATATATATATGGGATTAAATCCCAAGTATTACACCAATAAGAGAAAAAAAAAACTCCCAAAACACCTGGCGAAAAAATATACAACACAACGAACCGCAAACCCCGACACCACCAACAAAGATCAAAAAAGCAGTTGACAATGACTTGATGCTACAAACGATCACACGTAACCACCACTCAACTTCCGGTAAGACGGAGGAGCCCACCAACAAAGCCTAAAAGAACCCGAGTCAGAAAACTAGTTGTAATTGAGTCACAATCTTACATAAATCATTTTAAATAAACTTAATTTTATAATATTATTTTCAATGAATTAAATTTAAAGTTAAACAATTTAGTGCATAATTTTTTTTGGACAAAACTTGGTGCATATTTGAATACACTATGTGTAAAAAATAAAATTTTTATTTTTTGGTAAAATATGCGAAAATAATTTACCTATTTACAAACGTTAAAATGCTTGAAGTGAAATGGAAACTCGTGTAAAAATGACAGATATCAAATGAAACTTTTTTAATCTTACAAGATTGTATGCTATAGCTCAATTTTATCTCTAACCAAACACAAACGTAGTAGTTTTTTACTTTTTTTTTTATAATTCATTTTTTTTTAAAAAGGGAAAATATATTTTGACAACAGTTACGAAATTCTCATATTACAGCTAGGGGTGTAACGGTTCGGTTTGGATTGGTTTTCAGTCAAAAAAATGTCTGAACCGATGAAACCTTCATCGGTTTGGATTGGTTCGGTTTTCACTGTTTTTCAAAAAAGAAACCGAACCAAACTAATCGGTTTGGTTCGGTTTGGATTGGTTCGGTTGATCGGTTTATTTAAAAATACAATTAAAAAAAATTCATATTCTCACAAAATATTTCATAGAACTTTGTATAATTGTATTTCGTATTTTGTTTTTTCATGTTCTCTATTTTTCAAACAACTTTTTATAACTAATCTTACTCAATATTTCATACATATGATCCAAGATTCATTCATCCATCATTCTTCAAAAGCAACTTCATCAAACTCAAATATTTCAATCATTCATGATCCATACATGCATCATTCATCAACAAACACAAAAATTCCAAAAAGAACATCCTAAAATTAAAACATAGTCAAAATAACAAATCCATGCAAACTGAAATTAAAACATCCGGATATTTAAGCATCATGAAATTATGGTCGCCATGAGTATAAATCAATGGCATCAACATGATAAAATTAACCAAGAGATGAACGATCTCAGCCGTGACCGGTGGCGATGAACAATGGGTTTGGTGTGGTTGACGACTAGGGTTTCATTTTTAGTAGAAATGAAAGAGTCCGACTGATGAGATGAGATGAAGATGAGAGAAAGTGAATGAATTAAAAAATATTTTATGTTTAATTTTGGGCTTAACCATAAGTTTGTGTGAGGTATGATAATATTAGTAAAATAAGGAGTGTGGTTATCATCAGATTTGTTCATCGGTTTCACGGATCTCGAAATGAAAAACCTGAAGGTGAGAAAAAACACAAGAAGGGGGGTTGAATTGTGTTTTGAAAAATTCTTCGTTTCTCTAAACAACTGAATACACTGATCAGAAGCTAAGTGAGACAGCTTCTGAAGTGATGATCAGAATCTAAATGCAGCGGAATAAAACAGAGAGAGAGAAGAAGAACGACACAAAGCAATTATACTGGTTCCTTCCACAATCCGGAAGTAGTCCAGTCCCCCTTGCACTTCCAAGGAGATTTCACTATGAGTAATATCTGATTACAAATGCTCAAGCACACAAGCAAGAGACTTCCAATGCTCAAGCACACAAGCAAGAGACTTCCAATGCTCAAGCACACAAGCAAGAGACTTCCTTTGCTCAAGAACACAATCAAGAGACTTCCTGCTCAAGCACAACTGCAAGAGACTTCCTAACTAAACAAAATTACACAGAAAATTGTTTAAGGTTGAACACTTGATATACAATCAGAGGTGCTCGCAATACAAATCAGATACAGACTCAATGGACTTAAGAATTTCTAAGATATGACTTTGAGACACAGAAATTCTAAGTGAATGCAGAACAATTTCAGCAGAGGTTTGGTACTTGTGAAAATCTTGTGAGTCTTTCGTTCAGCGTTCTTGCATTTCCAAATCTCTAGGTCTTCACTCCTTTATATAGAGGTGTGAAAGAGACGTTGTGAAATTGCCAGCACACCAAAGAGTCGTTGTTGAAGCTTGATCTTTCACCAATGATCTTTTGCCTGATTTGGTTGTTGTCCTATGAAGAACAAATTTGAAATCCATTCCTTATCCAAAGGAACATCTATGCAGGCGAGACCGTATTCTGGAGCTGTTTTCTTGTCTTGAAGTGCAGACACAAAACAGAGTAGTGGAGAACGTGGTTGTACAATTCGTACAAAGTACAATGTCAACGCTTTCGTCCAAATTGCAAACACACACCTTCAAACACCTTTGAAATGACCGTTGCAAGCTCCACTAATCCTTTGTTTGTGTTTTCGAATCCAATAGACAGCTTTTGCATTGATGATTCTTCAATTCTTGATTCTTTGCAAATCCAGTTGATATTCAGCTTCTGGTGAAATGACTTCTGATGAGGCAGCTTCTGATGATGCAGCTTCTGATGAGATGACTTCTGCAGCTTCTGATGATGCAGCTTCTGATGATGTGACTTCTGGACCTCTTGTCTTCAGGAGCACTATTCTTCAGGAGCAGCTTGACTTCAGGAGCGCTTTTTCTTCAGGAGCAAGTTGCCTTCAGGAGCGTCCAAGCTTCAAATTTTTGTTGTTTCCATAGCTCTTTATTTGCTCATTCAGAACCAATGATGATGTAACTTTATACTTATGGTCCTGTACACTTGAACAAATATTAGCTAATCCAATTTACAATTTTTAATACCTTGTTATCATCAAAACTCTTTAAGGTTTATTGTTAAACACATTTTGTTCCAACAATCTCCCCCTTTTTGATGATGACAAACAAAAGTATTTAAAATTGATCAATTGTTGTTAATCTAATTAACAAGTTGACTTTGGGGTTCTGAGGTTTGTAAGCTCAACTCCCCCTGAGTCTGATAGTCTTTAAGGTGAGGTTTGTAAGCTCCCCCTAAGTTCTATCCAGGTTAATTAAATTCATTTTGCGCAATAATTATTATCAGAGCTTAAAAGCAAAATTGAATCATTGAAAGAATTTACTTATAGATAAGAAGAATGGTTCAATTAACTTTACTTGAATTTTGATACTCCTTCGTTCATTCATAGCTTATACCAATAAGGTAAAAAGATAGAAGTTTTTCAAAAATTTCAAATGCCATTAATGGGGCTCAGAGCCTTTAAATACTTGTCACATATACTCCCCCTTTTGTCATTATCAAAAAAAATTAGAATAAATTTAAGCATAAAAGACAAAAAGATATGAGAAAAAACTCAAACAGGAGAGAGTATAAAAGAAAATGAACTAAATAAGTCAGAGCAAAAATCATGTATATTCAATTGTCAGAAGCAGCTAAACAGTCAGAATCAGTAAGCATTCAGAAGCAAAAGAAATAAGACAAGATGATTTCAGAAGCAAGGACTAAGAAAATAAAACAAACAACAAACAAAGAAAAAAACACAAGGGTGTGCAACTAAGGGTTGGTTTGTTGTTGTTTCTTCATCTCTTCCATTTCTTCAATCTTCTTCTTCAACAATTCTTCAAGTTGTTGTTGCCTCTGAAGAAGAGCTTGTTCCCTTTCTCTAGCTTCTTGCTGCTGCTGTGCCATCTGTTTCTTCAGAAGCTTACACAGCCTTGCTTCTCTGGTCAAGTAATCCGTTTCAAAGAAGAAAGGCTGGTTTGCCAAGAGCAGTGTAGAACTTCTTACTCTAAGACTCTGATTCAGGTTTTCCATTAGCCTTCTGACTGAAGCTTGCTTGACTCTGATGCATTTAGCCTTGATTTCTTCAATAACCTCAGCTGCCCGGTTCTGAAGAGATGCCCAGGAGTCTTCATATGCACCTGTGAGATCAATCGTCCTTCTTTGATCCACCAGATTGTGCATCTGACTCAAGATTGTCAGAAGCTCAGAATTGATATATCCAGATTCCAGGATGTTTGTGGGTGGATGTTCAAGGATTTCAAGATCAGAATCACTGATTTCTAAGTCTTGAATAGGGTTAGGAACTGGAATGGTAAGGTGTGTTTGTGTGTTAGAAGATGAGGGCTGGTCAGAATCAATGTGTGTGGTGGAGGTTGAGGCTTGAACATTGACTAGAGAGATGTCAACATCCATGGGAGTTGGTTCAGGAGAGTGTTCAGGTAAAGGTTGAAATTCAGTTTCAGATGGTGGTTGTTGTGGTGAAGTTGTTGTTTGAGTGTTGAGTTGGGGGTCAGTGATGGCTATTGGTGATTGTGGGAGTGTTGTGGGTTTTTGTGGTTCAGGTGTTTGTTGATGAGGGTTTTCTGAAACAACTTTTTCAGAAGCAGCTGCTTCTGGAGTTGTTTCAGAGGCTTTTTCTGAGGCTTTGTCTATGGGTAACTCACCTGAGTAGTGGAGAGCAAGATTGTCTAAGACAGAAGTGTCTTCTATTGGTTCAGGTGCTGATGGTGAAGAGGGTGAAGTGGGGATAGAGGTGACTGGAATCTGGATTACCTGATCTGCAGGGCCAGCTTCAGAAGTGATAGTACTAGGTGCTTTCAGAACCGCTTCTGAAGCTTTAACAGCCACTTCCTTGACTTCTTCAGACTTCTTCTTGAAAAATTCATCACAATTCTCCAGACCTGAAGCCTTGAGCCTTTGATCCCTCTCCAAATTGTATTGAGCTTCTTTCCTTTTTAATTCAGCTAGCATCTGAACAGCTTGCCCATCAGCTTCTTTCTCCATATCAGAAGTTACTTCAACCATTGGAGTGAAGATTAGTTCAGATGCCTTCTTCTTGTGCTCATTTGCCTTTATCCCATCAAGAGCTTTATTCAGATGCTCTTCTGTGATGACTGACTCTGATCTGTCCTTGCTTCTTTTTATGGGAAAAGAAGCAGCCCTAATTTTCTTCTTCTCCATTCTATCTGCTAACTTATCAGCAGCGTATTCCTTAGCCATCCTTTCCATGACTGGAGTTACTTCAAACATAGAGTTTTTCAACTCAAGAGGAGCTTTCTTCTTCTTCAACTTGGGATCAGCTTCTTCTTTCTCTAACTCGTCCAGAGCTTCATCCAACTTCTCTTTATGGTAGACAGTTTCAGTCTTTCCTCTCTTTCTCTTAACAACTTTCAGTTGCTTGACCTTATCAGCAGCAGCTCCAGGAGCATTTTTAACTTTCTTCACTTTAACAGGAGCAGCTTCATCCTGAGTGCTTGCATCTTCCTCCAAGATGTACTCAGCTACTAAATTGGCTAAGATTTCAGGGTTGCTTTCTTTAAAGATGGGAGGAAAGTCCCTGATTATCTCAGTCTCAGCAGTTGTCATCTCTAACCACTTCTCATCTTTAGGGGCTTCTTTGAAGAACTTCATAGAGTGTAAGCTCCTGCTACTGATAGTCCTTTCAGCAGTAGAGACTTTGAAACATTTATCAGAAGCACTCCTTGTCCTTTTTAAGAACTCCAGCACCCTTCCTTGATGAAAGATTTCAGACAGCAATCTTCCATAGGGTACTTGTTTTCTTTCTCTTGTAATGCTTTCGTTTATGGCCCAGCAGAGATGATCCATTACATATCTTGGGAAGTTTATCTTTTCCAAAATAGCCATGAAGTAGATTGCTAGCTTCTGTTGATTGTTGGGTTGGTCAGATCCTCCTGCTCTTTGAAAGAAGCAATCATTACTGAACTTCACCAACATCCTGTTGTGAATCTCCATTTCAGAAGGCTTTGCATCCTTCTTCCCACCCAAAAGAGTGTTGTAGTAACCTTGTAGCAGGACATCTTCCTTCCTGACTATTTCTTGGAATCTTCCCTCTGCATGCCTTCTACAAGCTTTAGCTATAACTTCCTCAGTGATGGTTATAGGAATGCCCATCACTTCAGACCTTATTTCTAAGCTGTCAAATGATGTAGGATTCATACCCATGACCATTTTCCCTTTCTTTGACCCAGCTTGTTTGCTTACAACTTTTGCAGGCTTTTCATTGTACACTTCAGCTTTTAACCAAAAGTCCTTGACCAAATTCACATATGTTGGCCCATTTAGCATTCTGAAATACTCAGACAGCTCCTGTGTTTCTATTAAACCTTCCATGTTTACTTCGTACTTCTTGAGTGAAGTAAAATCCACTGGTGACTCTATTTGGACTATCAAGGATTCCCATGGAATATCCATAGTCTTTTCTTTGTAG
Organism: Medicago sativa; assembly: GCF_051527215.1. NCBI lineage: Eukaryota > Viridiplantae > Streptophyta > Magnoliopsida > Fabales > Fabaceae > Medicago > Medicago sativa. The sequence continues at coordinate 104,442,003 of NC_140755.1, forward strand.
ATGGACCCAGATTCTGATACGCTTTGCTTGTTTGATGTAGATTCTGAAACTTTTGAGCTTGATGATGCCATTTGATGATTGACGAAGATTTGAAGAAGATGAAGATTTTTAGGGTTCTAAGGTTGAGAGAATGCGCTTACTTCGCAAGAGGTTTGAGAGCAAATGTGTTTGTTGTGAGTGAGTAGTGTGTGAATTGACAAAGTGTTAAAAGTAAAACGATTGCAATTCAAAAGAGACAAACAAACATAACATTAATGACAAAATTGGGGGCGCGTGAAAAGTACTTTCAAAGCTTTTTAAATCATCATTGCCCTTTTAGTTATACACCAACACATACAGGCCACGTAAGAAGTTCACAGAGTAACTACCAAGTTAGTGGGCCAGAAGTTATTTTTTTTTTTTTTTTTTTTTTTTTAAAAGGTAACTTCCAACGTTTCCACTAATTCAACTATTCAGAAGCAATAAATCCAGCTTCTGGACTTCAGATGCTGACGTCATCATCAGAAGCGAGTTTTCCTCAGAACCTCAATAAAGAGCTTCTGATGGACTACTGCTTCTGAACTAACTTCAGAACCTAAAATCCTATTCAGGAGCAAGCAAGCATTTAATCAGATACAAAGTGCATGTTCAAATTTTTCTTTATAAAATCAAATCTTTCAACAGTTAAAGGCTTAGTAAATATATCAGCCCATTGATTTTCAGTATCAATGAATTGTATATCTAAAATTCCTTTTTGAACATAATCTCTGATAAAATGGTGTTTGATTTCAATGTGCTTCGCTCTTGAATGCAAAATTGGATTTTTAGACAAACAAATAGCAGCAGTATTATCACAATTAATGGGAATACTGTTAGCAGTTATCTGATAATCTTCCAACTGATGTTTCATCCAAAGTAGTTGTGTACAACAACTTGCAGCTGAAATGTATTCTGCTTCTGCTGTAGACATAGCAATAGTTGTTTGTCTTTTGCTAGCCCAGGATATAAGATTATCGCCCAGAAATTGACAATTGCCACTGGTTGACTTTCTTTCAATCCTATCACCAGCATAATCAGCATCACAGAATCCAATTAGCTTATAATCTAAGGATTTCCTATAAAGGAGTCCAAGATTGGTTGTTCCTTTCAAATACCTGAAGATTCTCTTGACAGCAGTCATATGAGATTCTCTAGGATCTGATTGGAATCTTGCACACAAGCATACACTGAATAAAATATCTGGCCTAGATGCAGTGAGGTATAACAAAGAACCAATCATACCTCTATACAGCTTCTGATCTACTTTAGTTCCTTCATCTTCTTTGCTCAGATTGCACGTAGGATGCATTGGAGTGTTCATCACTTTACAATCTTCAAGTTTGAACTTCTTCAGAAGCTCCTTTGTGTACTTTGATTGATGAACATAGACTCCATCTTTGCATTGATTGATTTGAATGCCAAGGAAGAACTTCAGCTCTCCCATCATGCTCATTTCAAATTCATCCTGCATTAACTCAGAAAATTCCTTGCAAAGAGATGCATTAGTAGAACCAAATATTATATCATCAACATATATTTGCACAACAAGAATATCTTTCCCAAGGGTCCTTCTGAAGAGTGTAGTGTCAACCTGTCCTCTCTTAAAATCATTTTTGATTAAGAAATTACTTAGTCTATCATACCAAGCTCTGGGAGCTTGTTTCAAGCCATATAGTGATTTCTTCAATTTAAAAACATGGTCAGGATATTTAATATCCTCAAATCCAGGAGGTTGCTTAACATACACTTCTTCTTCTATGACACCATTGAGAAATGCACTCTTGACATCCATCTGAAATAATATTATGCCATGATTAACTGCATAGGAAAGAAGTAACCTGATTGCTTCCAATCTTGCAACTGGAGCAAACGTTTCAGTGTAATCAATGCCTTCTTGTTGACTATACCCTTGTGCAACAAGTCTGGCTTTGTTTCTTGTTACTTCACCTTGCTCATTCAGCTTGTTTCTGAATACCCATTTTGTTCCAATAATGTTCTTGTGCTGAGGTTTGGGTACCAGATCCCACACATCATTTCTTTGAAATTGATTCAACTCTTCTTGCATAGCTAGGATCCATCCATCATCTGAAAGTGCTTCATCAACTGTTGTAGGTTCAATCATTGAGATTAGTCCAATCATTGACTCTTCTTGTCTGAAATGTGATCTTGTTCTTCTTGGACTATCTTTGTTTCCAATGATTAGCTCCTCAGGATGTGAAGACTTGTGTTTGAATGTGTTTCTGGGAGGATCTTCTTGATGTGAGCCATCTTGTGCTTCATCAGAAGCAGTTTCATCTTGCGCTTCTGATGTGGGTTCAGCTTCTGGACTATCTTCAGACTCAGCTATCTGATCAGGTTCTGGAGTAGCTTCAGGAACCTGTATCTCTGCAAAACTTTCACCCTGCTTTGAAGTTTTATCTTCAAGCTCCTTGTCATCAAATTTAACGTGCATAGATTCTTCAACACAGAGTGTTTCTGAATTATACACTCTGTATGCCTTTGACCTTTCAGAGTAACCTAAAAAGATTCCTCTTTGGGCCTTGGCATCAAATTTCTTTAGGTAGAGCTTGTTGTTCAGAATGTAACAAGTACATCCAAATTGATGAAAGTAAGAGATATTGGGTTTTCTTCCTTTAAAGAGTTCATATGCTGTTTTCTCCAAAATAGGTCTAATATAGATCCTGTTTTGAACATAGCATGCTGTATTCACTGCTTCTGCCCAAAAATGTTTTGGTAAATTGTTTTCATGAATCATGGTTCTGGCCATTTCTTGTAAAGTTCTATTCTTTCTCTCTACAACTCCATTTTGTTGTGGTGTTCTAGGAGAAGAGAATTCATGGAAAATTCCATGTTTTTCACAAAAAGCTTCAAATGGCTCATTTTCAAATTCTCCACCATGATCACTTCTGACTTTCAAAATTTTTGATTCTTTTTCAGATTGAATTTGAGTGCAGAAGCTACTGAATACATCACACGCAACATCTTTACTCTTTATGAATTTCACCCAAGTCCATCTGCTGTAATCATCAACAATGACTAATCCATATCTACTTCCATATAAGGATGCAGTACTTACTGGTCCAAATAAATCAATATGGAGTAATTCTAAAGGTCTTGAGGTTGAAACAATATCTTTTGTTTTAAAAGATGATTTCACAATTTTCCCTCTCTGACATGCACCACAGAGTGCATCTGAATGATAGTCAATGTCTGGTAGCCCTTTCACCAGTTGTAACTTACTAAGCTTAGAGATTAACCTCCAGTTAGCATGTCCCAACCTTCTGTGCCACATCCATTTCTTATCATTCACTGATAGTAGGCAAATCACCTTCTGATCAGCCAGTTCAGAAAAATTGATTTTATAGACATTGTCAACTCTCTTTCCTTTGAACACAATGGATTTGTCTTCCTTGTTGATTACTGTACAGTTGGGTTTTTCAAAAAAACACATCATAACCATTATCACAAAATTGACTAATGCTCAAAAGGTTATGTTCAAGACCATCTACCAACCATACATTATTAATCGAGGTAGAGGAGTTACCAATAGTTCCTGTACCTATGATCTTGCCTGACTGGTTGCCTCCAAATTTCACATTTCCTCCCTCTTTCATTGTTAGGCTGAGGAACATGGACTTGTCTCCTGTCATGTGTCTTGAGCAACCACTGTCTAGGTACCATGATCTTTGCTTTGGCACTGCTCTTAGACATACCTGCATCATTGACATTTTTAGATTTAGGTACCCATTGCTCTATGGGTCCTGGAAGGTTAGTACATAAGGCTTTACTCTTCACTTCTTGTACCTTGTGCTGTGAGTTGGATTGCTTCTGATTAACCATCACCTTAGGTTTTGGTACTTCAGAAGTAGTAACTGTCTTCTTCTGAAACTTAGACTTCAGAACCCCAGATTTTGGTTTCACCAGACTCTGAGGAATAGGTTCTGATCTTTTCAGGATCCTAACCTTTGAAGTTTTGGAATCAGATTTGATCATAGCCTTTGACTTAGAGTTCTTTGGCTTTGAAGTAATCTTAGCCTTAGAGCTAGAAGCTTCAGGTTCTGATTGAACAACAGTTTCCAACTCAGCCCCTTCTGGTACAAAGAATGTTTTCAGACCTTCCTTGATGCATTCACAACAAGACTTTAGATTGGTTTTCTCCAGTTTCACTTCTGGAAAGCCAATTCCTCTGCCATTGTTCTTGTAAATGCTATAAATCATAGAAGCCACTCTGCTTCTGTCAATGCCAGATATAATAAAATCTTCAAGAGCAATTTCATGGTTACTTAAAGGTTTTTCATTACACTTTTCTTGTAGCTTCTGACATAAGAACCTGAGCTGATCTTCATATGTTTTACACATGAAGTCAAAGCCCCTAAGTCCTTGTTCAGAAGCTTTCAGATCCAATAAAGTTGATTTTTGCTGTTGTACCAAATCAGCATATTTTTCTTTTAAATCCTTCAACTCATTGGTTCTTACTTCAAAATGTGTAAGAAGTTCTTTAAGTGACTCAACAAGTTCATCTCTGGGAATTTTGGAATATACCTCATTTTCATCTTCTGAGTCTGAATTTGACCCAGCTTCTGAAGTTGCTGTTGCTACCAACCCAACAGCTACCTTTGCATCTTCATCAGCTTCCTCTTTATCAGATCCAGATTCACTACCCAAATCATCCCAGGTTGCCATTAAACTCTGCTTAATCTGCTTCTTGAATTTGCTTGGTTTGAATGTAGACCTCTTTGACTTGTCCTTTGACTTTTCTCTTTGAAGATCAGGGCATTCAGCAATGAAGTGACCTGGCTTCTTACAGTTGAAGCATCCCTTCTGATCTTCTTTCCTTGAGCTTCTGGAGTTACCCCTTCTGGAGAGAAACTTTCTGTTCTTCTTGGCCAGATATTGAAGTCTGTTTGAGAGCATGGCCATTTCTGCAGCATCTGGTTCAGAATCTGAACTTGACTGTTCTTCCTCTTCAGATTCAACCACTTTGAGAGCTTTTGATGACTTGCCTTTGGATGGAAGAGCTATTGATTTACTCTTCTTAGTAGACTCATGTTCATTAAGACTTAACTCATGAACTTTGAGAGAACTAACAAGATCTTCGACACTTAAAGTGTTTAAATCTTTAGCTTCCTCAATGGCAGTCACCTTCGGTCTCCATCTGGCAGGTAAGCTTCTGAGAATCTTGCTTACATGATCAGAAGCAACATAGCTCTTCTTTAGAATCTGTAGACCAGAAACTAAGGTTTGAAACCTTGAGTACATCTCCTCAATAGTTTCATCATCCTTCATTTTGAATAACTCATACTGATGTACAAGCAGGAGAGCCTTTGCTTCTTTGACCTTCTTGCTCCCTTCATAATTTGAACAGAGAGAAGCAAACATAGCTTTAGCAGTGGATTTGTCACTCATCTTCATGTATTCTGCTTTGGGTATGGCAGTGACAAGAGCTCCTCTGATAATATGATGCTTCTTGTAAAGTTTCCTCAGTTCTGGAGTATGTTTCTTTCTATCCACAGCAGCTCCTTCTTCATCAAGGACTAAACCACCAACGCCGTCTTCCAGAATATCCCACAATTCTTCATCTAGGCTCATGATGTAACTGTAAAAATTGGTCTTCCACCAAGAGAACTCTTCAGCATCTCCATTGAACTTTGGAACTTTTCCAACACTGGTTTTCTTACTATCACTATAATCATGTGAGACATTTTTATAGCTAGTATCACCATCAGGAGGAGGAGTAGTCATGTTTTTCTCAGATCTTTGACTGTTGCACGGTTAAGTGATACACAACAGACCAAGGCTCTAGATACCAATTGAAGGTGAGAAAAAACACAAGAAGGGGGGTTGAATTGTGTTTTGAAAAATTCTTCGTTTCTCTAAACAACTGAATACACTGATCAGAAGCTAAGTGAGACAGCTTCTGAAGTGATGATCAGAATCTAAATGCAGCGGAATAAAACAGAGAGAGAGAAGAAGAACGACACAAAGCAATTATACTGGTTCCTTCCACAATCCGGAAGTAGTCCAGTCCCCCTTGCACTTCCAAGGAGATTTCACTATGAGTAATATCTGATTACAAATGCTCAAGCACACAAGCAAGAGACTTCCAATGCTCAAGCACACAAGCAAGAGACTTCCTTTGCTCAAGAACACAATCAAGAGACTTCCTGCTCAAGCACAACTGCAAGAGACTTCCTAACTAAACAAAATTACACAGAAAATTGTTTAAGGTTGAACACTTGATATACAATCAGAGGTGCTCGCAATACAAATCAGATACAGACTCAATGGACTTAAGAATTTCTAAGATATGACTTTGAGACACAGAAATTCTAAGTGAATGCAGAACAATTTCAGCAGAGGTTTGGTACTTGTGAAAATCTTGTGAGTCTTTCGTTCAGCGTTCTTGCATTTCCAAATCTCTAGGTCTTCACTCCTTTATATAGAGGTGTGAAAGAGACGTTGTGAAATTGCCAGCACACCAAAGAGTCGTTGTTGAAGCTTGATCTTTCACCAATGATCTTTTGCCTGATTTGGTTGTTGTCCTATGAAGAACAAATTTGAAATCCATTCCTTATCCAAAGGAACATCTATGCAGGCGAGACCGTATTCTGGAGCTGTTTTCTTGTCTTGAAGTGCAGACACAAAACAGAGTAGTGGAGAACGTGGTTGTACAATTCGTACAAAGTACAATGTCAACGCTTTCGTCCAAATTGCAAACACACACCTTCAAACACCTTTGAAATGACCGTTGCAAGCTCCACTAATCCTTTGTTTGTGTTTTCGAATCCAATAGACAGCTTTTGCATTGATGATTCTTCAATTCTTGATTCTTTGCAAATCCAGTTGATATTCAGCTTCTGGTGAAATGACTTCTGATGAGGCAGCTTCTGATGATGCAGCTTCTGATGAGATGACTTCTGCAGCTTCTGATGATGCAGCTTCTGATGATGTGACTTCTGGACCTCTTGTCTTCAGGAGCACTATTCTTCAGGAGCAGCTTGACTTCAGGAGCGCTTTTTCTTCAGGAGCAAGTTGCCTTCAGGAGCGTCCAAGCTTCAAATTTTTGTTGTTTCCATAGCTCTTTATTTGCTCATTCAGAACCAATGATGATGTAACTTTATACTTATGGTCCTGTACACTTGAACAAATATTAGCTAATCCAATTTACAATTTTTAATACCTTGTTATCATCAAAACTCTTTAAGGTTTATTGTTAAACACATTTTGTTCCAACAAAACCATGAACCAAACCAAACTAGATCGGTTTTGATTGGTTCGGATCGGTTTCAAACCGAACCAAACAAGATCGGATATTTTTTCGGTTTGGTTCGGTTTAGACTTTCGGTTTCATTGGTTTTGTCCGAACCACTTACACCCCTAATTACAGCTCTACCGGATTCAAACTTGACCCTTGAAATTACAAGTCAAACTCTAACCACTAAGTTCACATCTTTGGACCAATTGATCAATATATATAGTAGCAATGTTACCAATCTGACAATCACCTTGGTCATTTACAAAAATTTGGAAACTTTTTATTGAAAGTTTATGAGAGTCACATACACCAACAACTATAATCATTTATAGAAAAAACGTAAAACATGGGAGACTCTAACATATCTCCGTCCTCCATATGCGTGTTGTAGATGATAATTACAAATTACTACATATACTCTATCATAACTAATAATAGTAAAATAGGGTAAAGTATACAAATAAAGAATGATAAAATAGACTGTCACCAATACAACTATTTTCCAAGAAGTTGGTATTCTGTTCATATCATACTATAAAGATATCTGCCAATCATAGATTTTCACTTCAAAATCTTTCTCACCTTCGAGCCTCTGTCTGAGTTCCTTGGCACGTTGTGTGTCTTTGGCAATTAAGAGAGCAAAGCCCCCACCACCAGCTCCAACCAGCTTGTAACCACAACAGTATGGACTGGCAAAAGAAAATAACTTGTCGACGAAATCATTGCTGCAGTAAGGATCAAGTTCCTGATGCAATCTCCAAGCCTCCAACATTATTTCGCCTAGTTCGTCGATGTCGCAGTTCATTAAAGCTTCCCTCCCGATCTTTGCCAGCTCCGCAAGTCGCTTGATACTGGATACAAGAAGGTTATCCCGGCGAAGATATCTAATTACCACCTTCTGCAGGACCTTCTTTGCAAGTCGAACCTACAGAACAATTCAATATACAAAAAATATCATTGTTAATAAGCAGTGTAGAGTTCTGTGCTGCCTGCAGAATGCTTATTTTTGTGAATAAACAAATGCTTACTTGACCAGTAAAAACAACTAGAAGTCGTTGCTGCAACTCAGAAATCAACTGAGGTGAAGCCAACAAGGGAACAACTTGAAGCCGCAATGGAATTCCAGGAAAGCTTGAGGTACATTTAATCCCCGGATACAAACCCCCGATTTGGTCCTGCCACCCACCGCCTGTACCCATGAGTTGTTCCAACACCAAAACAAGTCTAGCAACATTTTCAGTGCTGTCATCCCCATCAATTATCTGAAGAAGCCCTTTCACTACAGCAGCGGCTAAAATACTAGAAGTACCCAATCCGCTACCACGTGGAACATTGGCCCATGTCTTGATGTGCATGCCCATATCAGCAAGAATGTTATCGTGAATAATGCCAGTCACAAGTAGTGCACATTTCACCAGCCTAAATGGATCGTCGCCATCAAATGGTGCACATATAGATGTATAATCCTTGATATATAACTCGTTGTGCGTGTCATCACTAATTAATACTCCTGTTGTTTTAGTGGTCTCAATGATGGTGCCAAGTGGAAGAGAACCTTCTAAGCTTATTGCCATATTTAGAACATATCCAGCACGCTCTATGCTCCATGGAGGGGTATCACTCCAACCCCCAACAAAATCTACGCGCACTGGTAATTCTACTTTTACCTGTCTAGGATGGAAAGGCTTATGAATGCGACCATTATCATGGCTGTTAATCTGCTGTTCATCACAGGAGACGCTACTGGGAGACTCTGACAAATGTTCTGCAGGATGAGAGTAAATTTAGCTTCAGAAAATCCCTTTTCTATATTTTCACATGAATTAAAATGCAGTTGTCTATTTATCCAAATACATGAATAGAGAGGATGAAATATATACAATAAATGTAATTTAGAGCCATTTGACACCAAAAGAATGGTTGCATATAAGTTTTACTGTGGTTTTTATTTTACTATAGCTCACACTTGTTTTAAGAAAAGATTGAAGCATCTTAAAAGAGTAGGGTGGTATGCTTTCAAATTTACTTACTTTTTTATTAGAAAATTGGATAGAAAACTTTGCATGAATAAGTGAAAAAGCAAAGGCTGTTTGAGATAAAGGTTTTAACAGGTGGATTTTAGGAGATACAAGGAAGTGCTAATGAAGTGTGGAATAAGAATGCTAGAGGGAGTAGAAAGATGGAAAACAGACGCTAGAAAAATCAAAGAATATTGGGCCAAAGGGATAAAGGTTCTTGCTGGTGGGACAATCACAACAACAGTCTACAACAAAAGGTTAAAGTTAAAAGCGTGGTGTGAAACATAATCGTAATGTAAAAATAAGAAGTCGATCAGTACAGTTAAAACAAAAGCATCTGAAGCTCTATACAAGTCTTTAGGCACTTAAGAAGAAGAACAACAAGGTATCTATAGACTTGCTGAAAATAGGAAATAAAAACAAGAGACTTTAACCAGGTGAGATGAATAAGGATAAGGAGGGAAAAGTGTTGATAAAAGCACGCACCTTTAAATCCATATCTTACTGCTGAAGCAGTTTCGTCTGCCACAGCATCCCAAACTTTATGCTCCAACTCACATGCTGTCTTTTCATCATTGCAAGCTCGAAGAAGATCGACTTGCACCTGGTATGCGCGGCTCTTGGGAAGTATGTTAGTGTTCTGCTCCTGAACTTTTGGACACATAGCTAGGAGATCCTTGCATATTTTAACTCCAGAACCTTCTTTTTGAAGAATTTCTGCACATAGTTGAGACAAATTGCGTCCCAGCATGCCATAGGTAACACAAGCTTTAGCAATTCCTGCTGCTAGATCAGCTTGATGATGACTAGAACCTATACACATTGTCGAGAAATCAATTGATCTATGCAATTCCTCCAGACTGATGCGCTGAGCAGATCTCCACAAAGAAAGCATGTCTTCGGCTTTTTGTTTAACTAATCCCATCAACCACATTGAAACCTTAAGCATTTGAGCATAAGGAAGTATGGGAAATATTTTTGAATTCCATAAACACTTCGCATCAGTGCCTGAGGAACCCCATAAATCAGTTTCTTGAATACCTAAATCATGTAAAATCTTCTTCCAAGGTTTCCCACAAAATGTACCATCCCCAGAAAGTGAACTTTTAGGGTTATCATGAAGGCCACAATATACTAGGACTCTCTCGCTGCTTCCAACCAAGGGAACCTCCCAAAGACAATGGCGATCTGGAAGCACGAACTTCACTGAATCTTCTGCGCATATATAATCATCATCTAAAGATATGTTGGCTCCAACAACTATACATAATGAGCCAATATGTATTCCACCAGAAATAGATGAATCATATATGAGAGAATCCTCTCCTACTGAGACGCCGGATGCAATTTTACTGGAAAGAATAATAGCAGATGCTGTAATGTCAGATGCAGTGGTTGCGGGAATAGAACATAGGTGTCTTCTACCAACCAAGTCTGAACCAACACCACTAAGGTGATCTAAAACTTCATTTGAGGTCCCAAAATGCAAGAACAATAAATCATCTGCAAAGGAATAAATACGAAAGAATCAATTTCGGTACAGAAAGATATGGGGAATGATATAAGTACAGAATAAAAGATAGCCATTGGGATTGACATACAAGCACAGTAGCTGAGCATCCTCTGGTTTCCCAACCTGTTGACCAGTTCTTCACCCAAAGGGCGCTTTCTCAACCACTCATGCTTTGCAGGTACCCAGGCAGCAACCAAATCTTCATATAAACTCATCTGGACAACACGCCATTTATCATTAGATAAAATTAACTTCATTTTGCCACAAAAGTGAAGAGCATTAAATGCTTCGGTAGAGAAAATGGTGCAGACTTCATAAATATATACATAAGACTGAATCTACTCAGGCTTATGGGAAGATTTCGAGAAGACCTTTATTTAAAAGAACAAAACTAAATCAAAGCATTTGGCCTAGTTTGATTCCTCATAAAATTACGGTTTTTGTGTGGAGATTAGTTCAAGATAGATTACCAGCGAAAGATAACTTGAATAGGAGGAATGTGCTTGTTGGGAATCAAATTCAATGTGTAATAGGATGTGGCGAAACGGAATTCGCAAGCCACTTATTCTTCGGTTACCCTGTTTTTACGAAGTTTTGGAGAGTTATTTTGAATTGTCTGGGTATATATATACTGTTCTACATTTGGCTGTACATCTCATTTCCTTCAGTTCGAAGGGTTATTAAATTTGGGTAGGATAGCTTCAACTCGCTTAATGACATTTTGGTTTGCTTGTGTTTGGAGTTGGTTAGGGCAAGAATTAAAGGATTCGAGTTTGGTTTGGCAGAGTGGTAAACAAACACTCTTGGCTTGTTTGGGCTGTAGAGCTTTCTAATTCTTGGAATTCGTAGATGGGTGAGGTTCCTACCATATTTTGCCTTCAAGGTAGACTTGAAGGAAATTTTGCCGTAATCAGAAAGTGGTGTGGCAATTGGCTGATTGTTAGTGGTTCATACTAAGGGTTGTTTGGTGTCAAATTCACAACATATTTTCATTGCAAATGTTAGCTGGACAGTTTTGGCATCGAGTAGGAAAATGGTCTTGGTGACTGCGTTAGCAGTTTAGAGTGTATTTTTGTGGTTGTAATAGTTTTTCAATGTTGACGAGACTGGGGATTTGAATTTTGTAGGCTAGTGATCTATGTAGCTTTGCTTTTTTGCTTTTTTGGGTGATGGGTGTTGGTTATGTAAGTTTCTTGTCTGCTACATGCAGAAAATTGTGTATCAGAGGTGCAACCTTTTCGCACATATCTGAATAAATAGTTCTATTTTAAACTGACAAATGATTCAATCATCAACGTCTCAAATTATCAATTAAAACACAAATTAACGTCATAACTATGTTTTCAAACTCGAATGAACTTTGTATCCATGAATATAAAACCAATTGTTAATACCAACCATATAATACCTCTTTTCTGCTCCTTATGAGGTCTGAAATCATTTCCTGAGAGGAACAAGCAAGTGCAACAAGGTCCAACCACGCCTTACCTCTAACCGCTATTATACCAGTGTCAAGTAGTGTCCTACCATCAACTAAAACTGCCTTGCTTTGAACCAACTCATCTACAGTAGGTTTCTGTAGTAGATTATCCACTAAACTGAGTGCATAATTTTGATTTGAATGCACTTCAGTTTCAGCTGCAACAATTACTCCATGATTGGAAGCAACATCAAGTGTGATTGGAACAGTGATGATGCAAGAAGTGTCCTCAGGAAGAGTCATAACAGATGCATCAAAACACGGAAGAACATCACCAGTCATAGTCAGCATTCCACCTGTAAAGCTAGGATTTATTGCTTCGAGTCTAAACATGATTTCTAAACTAAAATTTATGGTTCAACTCACATTTACATAAGTGTATTATTCAAACAAAAACCACTTTACAGTCAACTTGTTTTTAAGTAAAACGAATTTTACAAAAATAAATAATTCATTCAAAATCAATTTTTGTCACTGCAGAACCAAACATGAAAACAATTTGACTTTATTTAATCATGTACTATAGAAATAGCTTATAGTAAACACAAACAAATGTTATAAGGTGTAAAATACAAATAGAACAATAGATGAAATGCATATATAATATAACAAACAAACCTTGATCTCGAAAAGCTTGTCTAGCACAAGAAGCAATAGCAAGAATATGATCAAAAAGAAGAGGAACAGGACCATCAGGTTCATCATCAGCCAAGAAAGGGAGAGGAAGAAACACTTTCCCCATAGGATTAGCCCAAGGAACTCTTTTAGAATCACCACCAGCATGAAGCAATAGCACATGTTTACCAGCAAGCACATTGGCAGCAGTGGTAGCATAATGAAGAGAAAGGGCATGGAGAGCATTGAGAGTGGCGGCACCGGAACCGATACGGCAGCCGAGAGGATCAGGGACGGCGAGAGTGAGTGTTGATGGGGAGATCCGGCCCATGCGTTTGGCCCGATTGAGTTGGGAAGTGTAGAGATGGGCTTGTTCTGGGCTTGCGGCAGTGAGAATGATAGCATCCCATGTTGGAACCCTAGATGGGCGGCGTACAGACAATCTTAGATGGTACCATGATTTTCGCATTAAGGATGATAAATCTTCCTTTCTTCTTCTTCTTCTCTCCATTTTCTTTTCTTTTCTTTTCTTTTCTTCTCTTCTCCGACAACACTAACTAATTAACAGTGTCTGTCTTGTTGTTAAGAAAAGACAGGGACCAAAACAAGATGCATAAAATGAAACAATTTCTCCGACCGACAAAATAACTACCATACATAACATAGCGGTTGTAAAAACAGAGAAAAAAAAAATGTTTATGAAATGAAAAACTTATGGCTTCGCCCGGGTTCGAACCGGAGACCTTCAGTGTGTTAGACTGACGTGATAACCAACTACACCACGAAACCATCTTGTTGTAAGGTTTCGTGAAAACATACAAGAAGTGAATATTTTGACACTGTTTGTTTTATCTATTAAGTAAATTCATGCTTGTTAATTTATTTTTGTATTATATGTATGTCTTTGTGTGCATGAGACTTTTATTTTTATGATTTCTTTTTTTACTTTAACTATTCAAAATGATAATGTTAGTCTTTAATTTAAGTGACAAAGGGTTATGTTTGGGTTTGGATAAGCAAATTAAATAAGTGATTATAACATGACAAATTATCTCTTTATTTTTTCAAAAATATTATAATGTATTTGACCAATAAAAAAAAGTCACTTAGAATCACAAAACAATGAGTTCTCATAAATAACAAAGAACACAATCATTCTAGAAAGGGATTTTATTTATTACACTAGTAACAAGACAGTCCAATAAATCCTCAAATGTACAAGATATTTGGGGCGTATAATACAAGCTCCAAATAAATCCCTACATGTCCAATGGTGATCCTACCTTAATACAACAGTAGCCTAAATTGAATGAAAACACTTAGAATACATGATCTATATGATTTTCCATGAAGAAATAGCTCAATGTAGAGCTACAACCTTGGTCCCATAGTTACCAGCATGAGGAACCACATCAATATCATGCTGCTGCACAGATGAATATAGTTTCCTTTGTCAAAGAGTACCATTTCCTGTCCAAGTTGGAGTTTGCAACGGTTTTTGTCATGCCACGCTCAAAGGATCAAGAGAAGATTGAACCTTATGGTTAGTTAGCTTGACTTTGTTCCTCAGTACATTAATCGAATCAACATTCATTAGAAATATGAAGATTGATCATGAAGCACGTTCAAATGTGCCAATATTCGAGCTGCCAAGGATTTAATGCTACCATTACCCCGCTGAGTTAAGTCAACTAAAGGCATTTGAGCTGAAGATCCATATTTCTGTTTGAACTCTAATAGCCGGAAAATCCTCTCCAAAGCATTAAGAGACTTTTCCTGCAATCCGGGGGAAGGGGAACCGAGAAATCTTATTATTAGTGGTATGACATTTTCATCTGCAAGCACTTTACTACCACTCTGTAGCTTTTCCCCATCAATTAAAGTTAGAAGAGCATCTAAAGAAGTCTCACACACTCCAAGATCAGAGTCCCCAAGAGTCTTTGCTAGTGCTCCCACTGCATCAGCCTCCAATAGGCAAAATGATGATTCCACGGTGCATACACCACCATGAACTAAGCATCCGGCTTCTGTTTGAGCTGAGAAGCACCAAAATCCCTTGCGCTTTGGCATTGGACTGCTCAGTTCATTTGAGCTTTTAGAAAATTGAGTTAGGGACAGTGCTGCTAGCTGTTTTGTTTGAGCAGTTCCACTTTCAAGCAACTGTACTAAAACAGTTATGATCCCAATTTCGGCTGCACTCTTTTGCCATTCCAAGTTTGTTGGAACTGTAAAACGACATAATGCACCAACAGAATTTTCTACCAACTTACTCTTTTGGAGATCTTTATCCGTGCCTTCTTGGACATATTTACAAATGATTGACAGTGCCCCAGCATCATAAAGCCACTGAGTGATCTGTTGAACTTTTGGAAGATATCGTATTATTCCCATAGCAGAAACAATTTCTTCTTTGTCAGATGAAGATTTCAGCATCTGGAGTAAAGTCTCAATACACTTCTGATTCACATGCTTTAGTACGGCGTCTTCATCACAACTTTCTACCAGGCAAGAAAACAACTTCACAGCACTTGCTCGAAGACTTAGGCTTTGATTCTCAAACAATTTAACCAATACTAGAACTGATGGGCACTGCACATAAATAAGTAGACTAATGTAGCTATGGTATATTATAATATAAATATTATCAAGGTTTATAGTAAGGACAAAAGATAACCAACCTGCCAGGTGCTAGCTTACCACACAAGACAGAAAATGGTAGAATATCAATTTCATTAGCAATTCTAGTTATCAAGTAATAGAAAATATTGCATGCTAATAACACGTATAAATGATATAATATCTGCAAATTGCACTACATAATAGATCAAGAATCTCAGATAGTAAACACCAGAAAATTGTTTCCAACGACTCACTGGACCTTCATTAGAAATGTAATTTTTGCAGGAAGGGGGGATGAAAAGCAATTTGACTGATGCTTGTTTTACAGATATTTGGTTTTAGATGGTAAACTGTTTATCTGTGATCAAAAGGACCATGAGGAATCAGTACCAATGAAACTAAGAACCACAATCCTTTATACTTAATAGTCATTGCTTCCTTGATGCTAGCTAAAAATATTTTTTACTATGCTAAATGCTAATAGATGTTTAAATTTTGTTTATCTTTGGCATGCTAAACAGTAAGATGGATGTGGAAGAACTTAAATGGCGATGCTTAACTATTTTAGACATGCCTGCTTTGACGACATTGAATGAATACTTTTGGAGACTAGTGTTTCAGAAGAAAAATATTTCAAAATGTGATATGTAATTTTAGTTCAAGTTAGATGCATACCTCTCTTAGCTTGTTCCTGATATATGAAGCTGAGGGCGAGTGACATAAGGAATAAAATGTCTGGATAATATATTGTCGCACATCAGGCACTGTGTAGCTAACTAGAGAAAAAAGGTTAAAAACATCTTCATCGGACTCTAACAATGAAACCGGTGTCTGTGTATCGTGGGAGATGGTAGATGCAGCAAGTTGCATAATTATGGGAGCTACATGTTCAGACAAACTTGAGGAAGGAAGGCTATGCTGGAAAAGAATGTCAAATAGTTTGCGTGCTGCACCTTGTCGAATCATTTCAAGTCCATTTTTCTTTAAAGTAGATAGATTCTGAAGAGCTTTAAGGGCAACCAATTTCATCTCAACATCATTATGTGAGACCAAGCGAAGAAGAGGAGGCAGAATACCACTGTCAAATAAGATCTCCTTATTGTGGTCTGTTGACTCCATTTCTGCCAACATTTTGACCATAATCATCTTCACATCATCTGTTCCTGCATTAAAAAAAACAGGTTAAGCAAAAGGCTTGTTCCTCACACCATCCCTGACTTTTTAATAAAGGCATTTGCATTAATTATAGTGTCCATTTGTAAATGATATTGATGCAGTTCCTCGATTAATTTACTTAAACTGCTCCTTGAAGCTCTCAAAAACTGTAGAGTAGAACATGGTTCCTAGTTGAAAAATTTAACATTAAAATCTATTTTGTAAGGAGTTACATAAACTCCCTAGTGCGATTAAGATGGTTTCATCTCATCGTTGCGTAAGTGAATTTCAAATTTTCAATATTATAAACACTACCTATGTAGGTACTTTAGGGAAGGAACTTGAAATCAATTTCCCTTTTTAAATTCAATCAATACCAATTATAGTGTATCGATCATTGAACATATAGAAGCTGTATCTGATAAAGAGACTCAAAATTGAAGGTTCAAGATAAACCTGCGGAGAGGCGCTGCAATAAATGCTTGAAATAATTTGCTTTTGCCATCTGTATAACATTCTGATCAGAGGATGAAAGTTTCTCCAGTAACTCTGTTGCATCTCTTGCAGCTTGATTATCCTCACTGCTAGACATAGTCACCAATAGTAGTATGCAACCTTGAACTTTTCCAATGTATTCTCTTAACAAATCATATTCGGATAGTTCCAGAAGTAATGCCACCGCCAACTTCCTTTCCCCCAAACGACGCCCAAGAGAACGGACAATAGACTCAATTGCATTATCAACATTTGCAATTCTTTCCTGGAAAACCTTCAGGGTTAGGGGACAATATCTATGAAATTGTGCATAGTTATGGAGGGTATTTGCATGTTTAATTGCATGATGGTAAATTTATAATAAAGAATAAGGGGTGTTTAAAAAAAGATCAAAATTATAGATGAGAGTGCAGTGAGAATATCTGAAATGCATATCGTGTAGTGTTTTGTCGGACTGTAAAGGTCCTAACCAATCTGTTGTGCTATTATTTTTTTAGGTCAAGAGGAGAATGTATGTATTGTACCAATTCTATTTCTTTAAGCATTGGCCACATGTCCTTCTATATGAAATATGTGAAAATAATGACATCAGAATTAGTATACTAATTCGTAAGAGCGTTTAAAACAATTTTTAGTGATGCATCCATTACATAATGATATTTTGCATTAGCCCTATCTGTAAATGCTTGTAGGCTTGATTTAGGGCTGCTTATTGCATGAGGAGAGGAACCTCTGTTTTACACAATAAACATTAATATGTAAGATAAAACTAAAGGATTATTAAAAAAAAAACTTATAAGATCACTTAAATGTTACAAATTAAGTACCTTGGCATCTTCATTATCCTTCACCAGCATGCAAAGGATGACAAGGACGTGATTTCTTATATCACGGTTTTTTTCAGCAAGAATTTGGATAAGAACAGGTATATAATTCTCCAGTACCACCCATTCTCTATGTTGATCCTTTTGTTCACACAAATCTTGAAGAGCTTGCAGACAATGTAATACTCCAACTTCATCTCCAGACTGGATTTTCTCTCTCATTGAAGCAATTGTGATCATTGCATTTCTATCTTTCCATTCTTCTATTGATTGTTTCAAGGTTTTGTTAGGCCTCAAAATCAACGTGTCTAAAGTAATGAAAGTCAGAGGACACAATTTGTTTCCTTCTGCAAACCACTTTTCAATTGCACTTCTCTCAAATGTTTGCCCTGATGAAGTTTCCACAGGGTCAACCATAACACCGCCCGTAATGGGGCAATAAAAGGACTGTAAAGGCTCCAACGGTTGAGTGCCCAAAGAATCTCGTTTGGCGAAGTACTTGAGTTCCTTTTCCCTAGTTGATGAGGCTGCATCGGACCTTTCCAACAAAGCAATAATTTGATCCATTTGTATGGCTTCAGCCCGGTCTTTCTCATTTTCAATTTCACTTTTAAACTCTTCAAGCTCTTTTTTTAGTGTTGACCGCTCTTTTGTAATTCCAACAGCATCTGCAATGAGAAGAAGCAAATTATTTGCATAGGAGCGGTCGAAATTCTTTTCCTGTATCGCTGACTCAATTTTCTCTAATATCTCTTCCTCAGATATGGCTGCCTTAAATTCAGCTGCCTGCATATTGTCACATAACCTTTTGATTTCTTCAATTATTCCGGCAGAAAGGCCTGATGTAGCCAAAGGAAGAAGACCAAGTGCCCTGCTAATCTCGCTTGTGTTGTGCTTCAAGCGCTTAAAAACGGTTCTGCAATTCACAAGAAGATATACCTTGCTCTTCTTGCTACATTCTTGAACCAATTTCTTTCCATCTTTAATTTCACGATCCAGAACCTCAATAGCGTAGTTGAATGTCTCGGAATCACTGACCTTTTCTTTGCTCAACTGTTTTAAGATAGGCGCAATTCTTTGCAAGTAAGCTGCAAGTTCCTTAAAACTATCCTTATTCACAAGGACACCACCAGCAGAATATACAATCTCGGAAACGGTATCTATAATTTGAGAAATAGCTTCCGAAGCAAGACCAGACGTCAATGAATCGAGAGCCATTGTCTTTTTTGTGGCACAATTAGTCCAGAAAATAAAATCCCTTTTTCTCCCATGAAACAAAAACAGTAGAAAATGTTGGTAAGATGATCTCAGAAGTTTCTGTTTGCAACTTCTGATTAAGGAATTCTTCCATACCAGTTACAGTTCAACTTCAAATGCCTAAATCCAGTAAGAATAAAAGAAAATCATCAAAACCATTCCCTATTGATAGATAATATTTAGGATACTAAACTAAGGATTAAATCGACATCATAATTTTGTACCCAAGAGAGTAGACAGAGAATTCAATTTCACACTAAATACTAAACAAAATGTGAAAAACATTCCAGCTTCAGAATAAAAAAGTCAGTTATCATTTAATCCAACAATTGATGTTTAGTTTAAATTTAAGAAACATATCCGGCATGTATAAGTATAATAACAACTAAGCATCCAACCAAGAAAATTACACGGGAATGAAACAGCCATCTTGCTCATTTTCATTGTTGGAAAAGAAGGAAGAAGAGTGAATTATGTATCATTTGCACAACACAAAAAATAAAAAATAAAAATAAGAATAAGGAAGCTAAATTAGAAGAAATGAAAACATTTGATTTGGCAATATTATTATGCAATAAATTTAACGCCTAAAAAACGGTAAGATGACTAAAAAAACTCAAATGTAACTATGGCAAATTGACTTGACTTAGAGAGAGAGAGAGAGAGAGAGAGAGAGAGAGAGAGAGATACCTGGAGGTGAAGGGGAAATGAAAGCATGGAAGTTGAGAAACATAAACCAGAATTAAGGAAGAAGAAACAAGTGGGAGAGATAAACATAAGAACACGGTGATATAAATTTATGAAACATGAAAGTCTCTATACAATATTTCCGGGAAGACTCCTTCATGGTCCAAAGTCAATGCAACTCTTTTACCTTTGACCATTCTCTTCTTGCAATGTCTACAACGCTCAAACTTTTTTACACCCACCCACACACAAACGTCACTTTTTTTTGTCCTATACTATTCCTCCTATCAACTCAAATTGTGATCATTGCTAGCTAGTTAGTCCCAACTGTTTTTATTAATTACTGTTTTCTTTTTTGGGTAATAGTAATACTGAAACATACACCCTCCGGTCACTATTATAAGCAAAATTTCATTTTGTAGGTTCATTCAATAAATGATGTATGTGGTCTATTAATGGACCACATACATCATTTATTGAATGAACCTAAAAAGTAGATTTTTGTTTATAATAGTGACCGGAGGGTGTATTTTGCAAAATTATATTGATAACTAACTAGTACATTGTACTGTGGTTGATATTTTGACATTTTCTTTGTGTCACGTGTGTATAGAAAAATAGTTTACTTTTTAATTTCATATTTTACCACCATCAGGTTTTTAGGATTCTACAAATTCTTATACTCTAAAAATAAAATAAAGTTTTGTCAAAAAATATAAATTGTGGATCTCACATTATTATAACACTCCACTAAAGTTAATTTTATTTTTGACCGCTTACAACACCACTCTTGCTTGCTGCACCTATTTTTAAAGCTCGAAAGAAACACATTGGACCTTTTTAATTTGAAACACTATCAAATTATTGTAGCTTTTATATAATTAAAAGCACATTCCATATATATCATAAATTATCCAGTGTGACACCAAATAATAATATTATAAAGTTTGTTGTATTTCACTCTTTCTTAAGAATGATTAATTAATTTTTACAGAACTTAAGAACTTTTCCCTTGTACTGACACAATACTAAAATATTTACTAACTCCGGTCACTATTATAAGCAAATTTCTACTTTTTAGATTTATTCAATAAATGATGAATGTGGTCTATATTGTAGACCACATACATCATTTATTGAATGAATCTAAAAAGTCAAAATTTGTTTATAATAGTGACTGGAGGGAGTAGTTTTTTAATCAAAAAAAAGAAATCGAAATTTCAAGAGACATCAATTCAAGAGTTTGTATTGTAAGTAATTTGCTTAATTAAATGTTACACTGTGTGCCATTATTTTAACAATCCGTTGTAGTCTAGTTGGTTAGGATACTCGGCTCTCACCCGAGAGACCCGGGTTCAAGTCCCGGCAACGGAATTTTTATTTTTCTTTTTTTTTTTAAGGTACCATATTTGTTCTGTCAGCTTTTTTTTTTTCAAGTCCCGGCAACGGAATTTTTATTTTTCTTTTTTTTTTAAGGTACCATATTTGTTCTGTCAGCATTTGGCATTAAGAAGAGGCGAAAGAAACAAACTTATGTTGGATGATTGATGAACGAAAAAATCAAATAAAATTACCACTAACAATTTAATTTTATAAAGTTGCATTTGCATTACATTATATTGTTTAGGGCTAGATACAAATGTTATCAACATGAATAGGTAATTCAATTCTTAGTTTTACACTGCAAAAGAAGAAGGAAAACTCTCTTCTTGAACCAAATTTTTAACCCTAACCCTCACTGCACCACTGAGTTTCTGCACACTTTTGGCAATCCCAAACATTTCATCTTCACCAATTTCTCTTTTTGATGAAACCAAAACAACTTGAGTTCCACATAATTCATCATAAATCCTCATGAACTCTTCCAACACTTCCTCAACAATTCCCAGCTTGTTCTTCTTCATCAGCATCTTCACCAAAGCAACCACATGCCCTTCAAATTTTCTCTGCTCCACCACCTTCCTCACCAATGAAGGGTCAACACCAACATCAACTGATTGAAATTTCAGTTTTTGGAGGAACTTCAAGAGTCTTTGAACATCCCTTTGAACCGAGGGAAGGGTGTTGGTTTTTTGAGCTACATCTATGATTGCAGCAGCATAGCCAGTAGCAGGCTTGTGATGGAATACTTGAGAAGAAGATGGTTTGTGTTTGAGAGGTTGGGTCTTTGAGGGTAGTGAAGGAGAATGATTGTTGTGTGAGAAAGTTTTTGTTTTTTGGGTGACTAAGTTGGAAGAGAAATGAGATTTTGGTTGTTGAGGATGAGAAGGGTTTGCAGTTGCATGAGGAGTTCTTGTGAAGTGATAGAATTCACGGTTGGTTGTTGGTGGGATTTTGAGGGTTGAAACAGAGCTTGAGAAAGCATCCATGGAACAGAACAGAGAGAGGAAAATAAGAGACCAAGAACAAAGATTTTAGGTAAAGAAGCTAACGAGAGGATAAGTTTAAGCCAACAGGTCTTGAAAGCAACAATTTGATTGGTGAGTAGGGACAAATCCAAAATACTCCCGTTTCAAAATGAGTGTCACTTTAATCAAAAAAATTTGTTTCAAAATGAATGTCGCTTTACATTTCCAATACAACTTTAATTTTTTTCTTCCAACTTTACCCTCCAACTTTTCTCTCACACAATTTTCAATGCAACTTTAATTTTGTCTTTTTCTTATAAATTAAGGGTAGTTTAGTAAAAGCGTTATATTCAATGATTATTTCATTCCATTTCTTAATCTGTGTGCCAAAGCCTAAAGCGACACTCATTTTGAAACGGTAGCATGATTGGTCTACGTGGCACACCGTTAGTTTTGGTTTTTTTTTTTTTTAACTGAGACTTAACAGAAGGACTAAAACTAAAAGTTTTACAAACTGCAGGGACCAATGCCAAACAAAAAAAAGCGCAGGGACCAATGCTAAAATTGGGTGAAAGTGCAGGGACCAAACACACATTTAAGCCTAAAAATATTTAGTTCGGTTTGATTCGATTTTTTTAAATATTTTATCGCAAAATTTGACCAATACTTTTATACCTTTCATCTTTAAAGTTGAAAATTCTTATTGTTTGGCGAATTTCGGTTTTTTCTTTTGTTGGTTGGTTGTTTGTATAAAATTTTAACGAATGTGTTTGCTAATCGGTTGAGAAAGTTGTTGGGAGTGTTATCTCTAATTCGCTTTTATCCAATGTAAGCAAATTCTTGATGTGATTATTATTGTTAATAAGGTTGTGGATAACACAGGTAGTTAAAAATTTGCATGTTTGAGCCCTACTTTATCCTCTTTACGAAAGTCCCTCAATTAGATTTTGACCAAACAAGAGTATCACCTCCTAGCTTTGACAAGGTCATATCATCTTCATATGCTTCATCGGGAGGAGATCCTCTCCTGTCACTGCACCGTCCAGTGGAATCCAGTCCACTCATCTTTGTTTATTAATTGCATATTTAATAATTGAAAACAAAAGGAATGGTAGAGATTAACACTGGACACCCTCCATTAAAAACCTCACTGGAGAGAATCCTGGTCCTGCTTCATCATTGAGATAGGAAAATGGATTCTAGGGACGAACCGATAAAATTCAAGTCTCACTAGTAGGGATTCTAATGATTTAGAATAAAATCCGGTACAAAGGAGAGATTTTTTATGAATATTTGAATGAGTTTTAGGGTTTTAGAGAGAATAAAATAATTGTTAAAATGTTTGATTAATTGCGAATGAGGCACAAAGCCAAGGGTGTGTTTGTTTCAAGTTTACAAAATTTATTCCTAGAAATAATATTCCTTGGAATATAAAGATGGGAATTTTATTCCAAGGTATTTAGGAAAAATATGTTTGGTTAACTTTATAATATTCCTTGGAACCATAAAAATAGGGATTATAATAGGTAACTATATAAGAATGGGTCATGTTAACTTGTGCCCTTGGGGCACATGTTAAGCAACCCAAATGTAGAAATTATTTCTTAAATTTTGTGCATTCAATTAGTTAAAAGTTAAAAAGTTAAATTCAAATGCATTAATTACAACAAAACATTTCTACTTTTACTTCTTAACTTGTGCCTTGAGGGCACAAGTTAACATTAGCCTATAAGAATTTATTCTCATCTCCATGGGAACTTTATTCCCACCTTTTTCCTTGGGAAATTTTTTTTATTCCCAGGAACATTTTATACCCGGGAATAAAATTTAGTAAACTTGTAACAAACATAAAATATATGTAAATAACATTTAAAATACAATAATAGTCTACTACTTAATTCCTGTTACAATACCCTTCCATTCAAACATCCTTGTCCTCAAGGATGAATAATCAAAATTGCCATGTTTAGGAGGTAAAGTCTTCCATTTAATCAAAACCTTGACAACTTTAACATTTCCCTTGTGAATCAATTTCCTATGCAAAACAGCCACATATTTTCTTCTTTGATGGACTATAGGAGATCCTTGGAAAGTAGCAGATGTGAAACAATCATCTTCAATATCAAATGGTATATCATTAGGAAGATCAGCTGCCTTTACACCCACACCCCAGTCGACAAAAAGTGAACAAATTTATTCATCTTCCATAAAACCCAAGGATGATAATGATAAGATTCTTGTTCATGAACAGTAGTAGCAACCCCTACTAGTGCCAAATCTTATTACCATTAGTATTTCTTCTCAACATGGATGAAACATTCTCGTTGCCTACCATAGTGCCATCAACTCTAGTAGGAGAGGTGAAATCGTGTTTCACATTATTAGAGATTGTAATTGGTGGTTTCATATCTTTTTTTGAAGGGTTGGTTGAAGCACCAGCGGTATTGATAATGGTGGTGTTGGAGCATCCGAGATAGCGTTGAATGCCCCACTTTGGTAATGAAGGGTTGGTTGAAGCACCAAAGGTATTAATAATGGCGGTGTTGGAGCATGTGAGAATGCGTTGAATACCCCACTTCGGTAATGGTAAAGTGAAATTGTGAAGGGGTTTACGTCTTCTGGGACTCGGAGACATAGGTTTGGTGGTGTGAGAAACCATTTGGAGGATGATTGTAGAAGAAGAATAGGGTTTGGTGCTTGTTCAAAAAATAATAGGGTTTGGTGTTGAGAGTGAAGTGGTATTTTTATTTTTCTTGTTACACATGAAGTGGTGTATTGTTGGTGGTTAATGGTTATGCAAAGTGGCTGGGAATAGTAAGTACTAGACCTTGCACCCGTGCTGCCGCACGGGTCATATTGACAGCAAATACAACATTCAAATAAATAAATAAAAAAGGTGCTTTAGTACCAATACAATGTGAGTAATAAAATACAATTAAAATTGAGTTCATGTTGGTACATTGCGGAAAATTTCTTTGTAAACAACATTTGAAGTGTAGTGCAGCCACAAATAACACATTTTAGACAAAACAATCAACATACATTTATATAATAATAAATTAGCAAGAATCGACAAAATGCTTCCAACCATACCTGAAACTGAATCACGAACATAAGGTTCCTTCATTTCATCGTTGCACATACGTCTATTCGGATTCTCGTTAGCATATGGGGTTGCATACTCGCCCAATATAGGATGGCCTATGCAACTTGTTATAACATATGGGGTTGCTTAAATTGTTACTTTCACGTGTATATACATGGTTCAATAGTAATTTTTTTTTTTGTACACAAAAACTTAAAAATCAAGTGCTCTCTGAATTTATTTTTGAACACAAAAATTGCCTCGGTTGGAAAGTCGCCGCAATTTAAGATATTAGATGCAGTTTAAGCATAGCTAAACTGATATCAGTAATGAATTTTTCTCCACTGACATGAAATATAAGGTAGTGGAAGTAGAAAAGCAAATGTGTTTTTGGATATGCATTCAAACACAAACTGCATTAGTTTGGAGAGTCGCCGCTGTTTAGGATATTGGGTGGAATCTACACATAACTAACTTGAAATCAGTTATGATTTTTACTATACTAACATGTAGAATAACGGATTTTTCAGCATTAAAAGGCAAATGTTTTTTGAAAATATTCTGAGCACAAAAACTGCAATGGTTTTAGAGTTGCCGCTTTTTAAGATAATAGCTGCACTTTACACATAGCTAACCTGGTTTCACAAATGTTTTTTTATACAATGACATGAATTATAAGGTAGACGTAAATGAAAAATCCAGTGCTTTCTGAATTTATCCTGCACAAAAAAAACTGCACCAGTTGTTAAGTCACCGCTATTTAGGATATTAGCTGCCCTTTACGCATAGCTACCATGATATCAGTCATGATTTTATATACAATGACATGATAACATTCTTGAGATAATGGATGCATTGGAAATTACCATAATCAATGTTTGTACGTAAAACAATGATTTTACATTGAAGAATAACACATATAACACAGTTAAGAATGACACAATAAAAATCTTATCCTAAATAGCAATGATTTTACATTGAAGACAGTAAAAATCTTAGCCTAAATTGCGGTGATTTTACATTGAAGAATAACAGTTAAAATATGATCCTGAATAGCGGTGATTTTACATTGAAGAATAACACAATAAAAATTTGCTCCTAAATTGCGGTGATCGCCACTCTTTAGGTTATGAAGATTATATGGTTATATGATAAATACGGTAACTGTGAAAGAGATGTTCTGTTTGCAGCTGCTGCACTATACTTAGCGTGCAACTGCTGCCAATCAGATTGCACTTCATGCGTGTCCTGAACTGAAATTATTGCTTCTTCGTTTGATTGTGCCAGACTTTTTCATTTCAACGACGCCATATGCACCAAAACATCACTGCAAAGGTTTTCTGATCCTGCAGATTCAGTCCCTGCATAATAGGAAAGAAAACTTAATAAAAAAAAAACGCTTCATGATGAAATTCTGCATCTTTCGCCAAAGACCAGCCACTCATCATACTTCATCTGCATATTGGCAGCCAAAGAACACATGACATTCATATTTTTCCTACTTGTCACTTATTGGACATGTAACCGGGCGTGAAACATTTTTCCGCTGCAAATAACTCCTTGTCCGGTTGTCAACAAAGAAGCCTATGACGTAATTTTTACCTTAATGAAGAAAACACCATTGTTCAGTACAATTGGATACATAAAAAACTCAATTTTATATGGACAAAATAATGTTGCAGACCTTGTGTCATGGTGAGCTGTTGTTCAGTACAGTTGGATATATATGAGTAAAAGTTTTTTCTGCTCCTGGACAGTAGCAGAAAGAAAACATCGAGCATTGTTAGTAAACTCAAGTATTACAATCATCACATGAAAACCAAAACTATCATTGCATTGCGGTTTATTTTGCATTTTCGACAACTAATTTTCCTTCAACAACCATAACAGTAGAGGCACATTTAGTATCATA
The DNA here is from genome assembly GCF_051527215.1 of Medicago sativa. Lineage (NCBI taxonomy): Eukaryota > Viridiplantae > Streptophyta > Magnoliopsida > Fabales > Fabaceae > Medicago > Medicago sativa. The sequence goes on from NC_140755.1 coordinate 104,469,284, forward strand.
TTCAACTCTGGCTTTTTTAGGTGATAAACCACAATTGCAAAAAATAAAATTTAATGAGATCAATATAACTTTAACTCATGTTCTACCCAAACTTTTGATTAGGCTTCCCTGTACATTTAAGCAACTGACATCTGAAAAGTAAAAGAAGAAAAGACTGAGAAAGTTATACTTTGTCTTTCATTAAATATTTCAAGATTGTACCATAATATAATTAAAATCTATAAGGCCAATAACCAAAGCTCAGTATAAAATCAAAAGAGATGTGAAATATTATCTATAGCAAAACAACCACAGGGATTTAAATCATCGAAAAGGGCTCAAAAGGTTTGACCCATCATAAACAACAATAGCTAAACAGTTATTTTTCACATTTGCACTTATGAAAATCAAAGAGTAAATCACACTGCAAATCAAGACATTAAGCAAGCTGAATCTGTCACTATACATATGGGCATTTACAAAACACTCACAATTGACATGGTTGCATTAGTGGCACTATAAAAAGTTAGTGGCACATCAACATTAAGAAAACTGAATCTGTCACTACAAAACATTATTCAACGACTAACTATAATGCAGCTCACCCTTATAGAATGTGGCAGAGCTAAACAAAAGCAGGACAAAACAAATGACTCGTATGATTTACAAAAGAATGCAATTAATGATGTACTGAAATAAGTTATAATATATGTGAAGGAACGCTATTATAAAAAAGTGTGTAAAGATAATGCATAGCAAAGATAGAAAAGAATTTTTTTTATTATGATATGGGTTATTTCAATATTCACCTAAAAGGAGGGTTTAGTTTTTCTCAGTTAAGTATCTACATTAGAGATAACAGAAGAATCGTAAGTCACTGAAAGCAAAACCAACCAAAGCAAAAACAACTAAATCATGTAAGAAAATCAGAGAAAGAAAAGGTCAATTGAAAGCTATATCTACGCACATTTTTACCTTAAACAATATACGGAAAAAAGCTTCCAGACAATAAAAATGTAAATGAAATAATTTGAATAAAAGTAACCAAAGTTGTGTTCATCCTCTCCCTTGCCTTCATCTTTTGTGGCAACGTAAATTAAAAAAAGGGTTGCAATTAAACTTTTGAAAAGAAAGTAAGAATATTATCAGTTAAGCAAGTCTTTAGACATGTATATTAACATCAGGTGGCTATAAGCCTACAAATGTAAATTGTTGAAAAATGCATAGAAGCATGACCATTTTCAAATATCAAAATGCATGACCATTTTCAAATATCAAAATGCATGACCACTTTTCATAGAAGCATTATATCAAACAGGTGGTGGTGGCAAAAGTAAGTCGAAAAAATGATTCAGAAATAGGGATTTAGTTTACCTTTGTAGCTTATCTCGGCACATCGAGTGGTTGTTGTTGTTCCCATGAACTTTTGCCAATGCTGAAAAAAAGAAAAAAAAAACGAATTCTTCACCCGGTTACCTAATGAGCAAATGAAAGTGCAGCAGACCTCAAACAATACCCAAATAAAAAACATCATAAACTATCGCTGAAGAAATTTGTAAGGTAGAAAAAAAATTAGTGTCACATACAAAATCAGTTTTCAATCGAAGTAATAAAAACACTAAATTATCCTCGAAGAAAGTTGGAAAAAAAAAAACATGATAAGAATACTAACATAGACCACATATGATTTTATTATATTTGATGGATGCAACTGAAAGTGTTTGGATTGAAAATAAAAATCAAGAGTAGCAATACTAAGTTGAAGATGGTTATACCTGGGTTGGAACTTTATCGACGGCGCCTCTGTTGTCAACAGCGGCTGCTCCGCCCACTATATCGGAAAAAATCAGCCCACCGCTCCTAGCCGCGACGGAACGTGTCGTAGAAACCAACAAATCGAGATGCAGATGATTTTGATATCCAGATTTGATGTGAGATTCTCTTCGAGGTATGGTCACTCTCAACTCACGCGGTGGTTTCTGGTGAGGTGGCTGGAACTGGAGGCGATGAGGATGAAGAAAAGCAGCGATTAGAGAGGAGAAGAGCAGCGATTGAGAGAGAAAATGGAAAATGAGAGAGAAGAGGAGAGGTAGAGGAAGAAGCTTTGTTCGGAGAGTGAGAGAATGGGAGAGTCAGAGAAAGTGAAAGATGTAAATCACATAGGAAATGGAACAACGTTTATTAATAGCATTTGAATTTGAACTGATGGTTGCATTGTAAACAACAAACCCTTACCTACATCAGTTTTCCAAGAGGTATAAATGCACCTTGGGGTTTTGAAAAGGTAGTAGTGAGATTTGAATTTCAAATTCAAATTTAATGAGCATTTTTCCCGCTTAAAATCTAGGTTTAGGGTTTTGAAAGGTTTGTTTACATTGTACATTAGGATTACTAGACCATTGACCCGTGCTACCGCACGGGTCATACGAAAGAAAAATTATAGCGCAAATGTGAAAGTGATCATTTTACTTGAAACTAAAAAATAGTATAATTCAATTCATAAAATAAATTGTCAGAAACCTTTGTAATGCACCATATTAAACAATTTCCACGACATCGACCCTGTTACGGTAACATGACATATAAATTTAATGACATAGTTTATTGAAAAAAAGAAAATCCAACGTCCGTCGACATAAAAATAGTACCAAAATGCAATAAAAACATTACTACAAAACCAAGGGCTACACATTACGGAAAACTTCTTTGTAGACCACATTTGATGTCACATCAGTATCTTGACCGTCCTCGTCATTGATCAACATCTTTAAACCATCCCTCGAAGTAACCTTCGATACTGCGACGTACAATTGTCCATGTGAAAAAACAGGAGACGGTAGATAGACACCAACATTTTTCAAAGACTGACCCTGACTCTTGTTAATAGTCATTGCAAATGAGACGGACAACGGAAACTGCCTTCGTTTAAACTTGAACGGAATTCTAGTATCAGACGGTTCTAGCGATAACCTTGGAATAAACACCTTTTCACCTATATTAGACCCAGATATTATCTCTGCCTCGAGCACAAATTTACCCATCTTTGTAATAATCAATCTTGTACCGTTACATAAGCCCAAATTTTGATCTATGGTCCTCAATAACATCACAGGTACTCCTACTTTCAATCGAATCCTATGGTTTGGCAATCCGAAGGCAACAATGGTGTTGATAAATTCAGGCGTGTGGATGTCGTCTAGTGCGTCACCGCCTAGGTTTTTATGATAAGGTGTATCATAACTCAAATAAATTTTCTCCTCACCATAATCATTAACCTAATCAACAATTGTATTCTTTGGTGCCAATTTTGCTCTACTTTGAAAATATTCTGATTTACCAATGTTTCCTAACAAATTTGGGTAAGTGCTTTCAACAAAATATGTATCTTATTAGGAACGATGAATTATAGTATCAGGAACTAATTTGACTTAGTTACATTAGATTGAAATAGTTTTGTTTTTGTTTTGTATGACTATTTATTTGTGTCTTTAGAGGAAAATATTAGTAAATTATTAATTATATTTCAGTAGCAAGAATTATAGTAGAAGGAATTATAGCAGCAGGAATTATGTTTGATCACTTACATAATGTCACAATTTGCAACTTAATTAATTCAGTATAACTTTGAATTAAACTCAAACAATGAAGTCTGATCATGGCTTCTTTCCTTAATCAAGCTAGTTAATGAAGTATGTCTATTATGCATGCATAAGAGCACACCATTGGTTATACCAAGGTTTGATAAGTGTGCGAGTTAAGTAACAGTGCAGTAAGTTGCAGCCAAATATCTGGACAATGCAGAAGAAGCTTGTATCACATTTTTTGGATTACATTGGACGTGTTAAATATCTGGATGAATATTTTGCTTATCACTTAGTATAAGCATGCATACATTGGGTTCTTCAAGTAATATTGTCACTTCATCAACCTAACAAACCTACAGCTAGCTAATGACATATGGCCAATCATATTTTCTTTTTTTAATCAACAAATATTATTAAGACCGAAACTCTAGCAAGACGCTAAGAGGCGGTGAAAAAACACAAAGTTGCTGCATATAGGCGTATCATTGGAAAAAAAACACCACAAAACAACCAAAAACAACCCAACCAAAAACGCGAAAGCTTTGACCCTACAATCCAATAAAAGTCATCAGATTTCAGACCCAAAGCTCTGCCCCTATGATCACATAAAACACAGCCCAAGACGAGCACTCCAAAAAAGCCAAAACTGAGGCCGAAACAGGGAGGAACCAGGAAGCAACAACCACAACCAACTGCACCAGCAGCAACAGGCATCGCAGAAAACCAGCTGAGGCCGAAAACAGATGAGCCGCAAGGTAGTAGCAGCTACTGCCAGCTACACAACCAGCCACCAGGCAGCTGCCAAAGCTGCAGGCCACAACTACAAAGCCTCGACAGTTCAGTCTCGGACAAAGAAAAACCCCAACTGCAGGACAACACACCAGAAATTATAATTAGCTTATCTCGAGCACACAACCTATTAATAGGATCACATTTTTTCCGCTATATTTGTTTAGTCCTTATAAGTAACATCATACTCAAGTATTGATAATGATCATTATGAATCCAAATCCCAAAACTTGCATATACTGCTAAGTTGCAAAGCATGCTTAAAAGGATGGTCAGACCTACCCCATGCGTTCTCAATGCTTTCTTCTATATCCAATCAAATAGTTAGCTTAATATCCATACCTTCATTGAGATATGTGTTTAGTTAGTGAAGTAGTTGCACCTGAGCATGCAAAGAGACAATTAAGAAAGAATTTAAACACGATTCACTATGTAAGCCAACTGGTTAGGGCAGGGCTGCACAATGATTATTTTTGCTATAAATCACAAATCTCATTGAAATCATATTACAAACATTGCATCCATTGAAATTACTATCAAACAGACCCTAAATGAATTAGAATAGAACTGAAAAAGTTTGTAACCAAATATCAATACAGAATATATATATATATATACACACACACACACACACACACACACACTAAAAAGTAGTTTTTTTTTACACACAAAAGTAATCCTTAAAGTTCTCCTCTAAGGCTTCATATGAGTCAGCTTATCATCAAGACTGCCTTTCAAAAACTATAAGCACCTCATAACATAAAAGAACTTTGCTAGCCATACTTCATTTCACCAAATTCAACTTAATCACAATAAGGAACATGATCTTGCTTACCTTCATATGTGCTTCATATAAATACTCAACACTAATGAAATTAAATGTAACAGAGAGATATATTTGTATTTCATGAGCCAATCAAAAGTTCAAAATACTTAAAATATTCATGGAGCAACCATTGAAAGTAATGTCTAAACAAATATCTAACTGAAGCATACGATCAAGTATTCAAGCATAGAATTTATTAAGTGTAGGAAGCTGCCTCGACAAAATGGCGAAGGAGAATTTTTAGAAAAGAAAAACTATTTATACAAAACAGGTTCCACCCTATCAAACAAAGCAAGAGGTTCAATGCACAAAGGAACACTAAATCTTCACAACTATTTTAGAACCATATGCAAACCATTTTTTAGAAGAATCGTGATTAACTTGAAAGGCTATTAGAAGCATATGTGATTCTGGAAGTAATGCATTTTACAACCATAAATAAGCAGCTAATACACACATGGCCATCAATGTCGAAGATGATGGTGAAAAATCATGAATTTACACTTAAATTTCAAAAACAAATAAACAAAAAGCAATTCTTGTCTATTAGCAACATGATTAACCAAAATAAATGTATCATGATTGACTTGCAGAATCATGATTCATAAGAGAAATCATGGCATACAATTTTTTTAGAAGAATCATGATTGACTTGCAGAATAAGTTCTGCTTCTGATAGCCTTTCAATTAGTTGCAGAATCTCACTTTATCTTTACTTTTTAGGAATTTTGATTATGAATCAGTATTAACATAAGAGCCATAATTATGTAATTACTTGAAGGACGTAACGATTCACACACCAAATGATCAACTAAAAGATCATGGGGTTTCATTGTAAAGAAATGGATGAAAGAGAGAAGTACCTAGTGGCAATAGCAATTTTTGGAAGTGGGATTCTGACAATAGCAGGAAGTGCAACAAAATAAAATCATTAGCATGATAAAAATACAGCATAATAAAAGAAAAATAGGAATTGCAAGTATTTTTCAACTGAACTTTATTCAGGATACTGTCAAAAGTTTATGTAATGTAGTACACAATCAAATTAAGGAGTTAGCAATTTTACAAATGTTATAGAATGTGATCTTCAATATACTAAGGAGTACCAATTAGTTTAATAATGAGGACAAAGTGAGGAGTTAAACAAATCATAAAATACATGTATATTGATTATGAATCAGTAGAAATTAGTTAAGGATACTCCATGGTCTCACCTTTTATACTTTGTTCTGCAACACCCTTGACGAATATTGCACCAACCATGCCTAACACATATATCAGAGGAAACCTATTAGTTAGAGAGAGACAGAAAGAGAGGGCAGAGGAAGTAACAAAGAGTATATACCGAATTGGAAGGAAGGAAAATTAGGAGGATCCAGTTGAAGCCACACCCTCTTCGCCCTTCCGATGAACTACAACATTAATGAAAATAAACAAATTGCAATAATTAGTAAAAACAAACATAAAAATCAAGATGAGAGAGAGAGCGAACAAAACCTTGTGAGATTTTTTTTGTGCTTCTCATAAAGCATGTCAGCGAGGTAGGTTATGGAGCATGGCCATCGGCATCAAGTGTTCGTCATGTCCACCATGGTAACAACTTTTTCGCAATCGAACATCACAAAAAATGAAGGGGGAAATCAAAATTAATATCAAATGAATTGAAGAAACAAATGAGTATATGGTGGAGATTAAAGAGATATGTGGAAAAATGAGAGAAGACAAAAATAGTATTTTTTACTTGGAAATTGAACAAAAACAATTGTATGTGAACTCGTTCACTTTTTATTCTAATTTCAATCACTTTCCAACTAAACAACTCAATCAAGTACCAAATATAAATTTCAATAAAGGATTATAAAATCGATCAATAATCAGTCAACCTTCTTCATTTTCATCATCGCTCCGAGGTTGAGAGTTATATGAGTTTTATTAAGGAAATACACACACACCAAAGTTTTATGCAATGGCAGAGGAAATATTCGCATATCAAAAATTAGCACTGCACAATGATATCTTTTAATTGAAATTTCAATACAACAAATACCATACCAGTTACATGAGACTCGGATACATTGACCTCTGAAACAGAAGCAGTGTCACAATCATTGGAAGGATTTCGTTATCCAAACAATTTTAGACTCCACGGAATCATGACTGTTTTCCAAACCATCACTAATCGTTGAAACAACATCGTTACCTGTTCTATAGTGTTTAACTCTAAAGGATATGTTCTGTATTTTTGCAACAAACAAACAACAATCAATTAAATTTCAGAGAGAAACATTCTTTGAACTATAAAGACTTTGTAATCTAAAAACAAATCAAAATAAATATTGGAGACAAATCAAAATAAAAAACTAAATGGAATGTAAAATTAAAAATTACCATGTGTTAATGAGGTAACAAAAACTCTGTTAGAAGCTTCTGGAAACAGAAAACCCTCTCTACCACAAAACACTCTTTTCCTGATGAACGAAGGGAGGATCCTATCACCCTCGCTCCCTGAAATCTCCTTGCCGCTCACTCGAAATTGCTATCATTTTCGCCGGAGGCGGTGGTTCGCGGCAGCGGCGAGGTATCAGAGATCCGAACTCGAATCGGATCGGTGAGGGATAGATGGATAGATGGAGCAGATTTCATGCAGAGAGAGAGAGAGACGGGAAGTGAAGAGAGAATATGGGATGGAGCGATAGTTTTTTTTTTTGAAAGAAGAAAGGAACGATGGAAAGGAATAGGTTTGGAGGTGAAAACATGCGTTAGGGTTTAGGAAGGATGGAAAGGAATAGGGCAATAGGGATAAAACAGTAAATTTTAGCTCTAGGGTTTAGGTTAAAATTAGGGCTAACATTAGCTTTGGGTTAACTTTTATATATAGAAGTTAGCTTTGGGTTAACTTTGGGTTAGCTTTGGGTTAGCTTTGGGTTAACTTTCATTGGAAGGATTTCGTTATCCAAACAATTTTAGACTCCACGGAATCATGACTGTTTTCCAAACCATCACTAATCGTTGAAACAACATCGTTACCTGTTCTATAGTGTTTAACTCTAAAGGATATGTTCTGTATTTTTGCAACAAACAAACAACAATCAATTAAATTTCAGAGAGAAACATTCTTTGAACTATAAAGACTTTGTAATCTAAAAACAAATCAAAATAAATATTGGAGACAAATCAAAATAAAAAACTAAATGGAATGTAAAATTAAAAATTACCATGTGTTAATGAGGTAACAAAAACTCTGTTAGAAGCTTCTGGAAACAGAAAACCCTCTCTACCACAAAACACTCTTTTCCTGATGAACGAAGGGAGGATCCTATCACCCTCGCTCCCTGAAATCTCCTTGCCGCTCACTCGAAATTGCTATCATTTTCGCCGGAGGCGGTGGTTCGCGGCAGCGGCGAGGTATCAGAGATCCGAACTCGAATCGGATCGGTGAGGGATAGATGGATAGATGGAGCAGATTTCATGCAGAGAGAGAGAGAGAGAGAGAGACGGGAAGTGAAGAGAGAATATGGGATGGAGCGATAGTTTTTTTTTTTGAAAGAAGAAAGGAACGATGGAAAGGAATAGGTTTGGAGGTGAAAACATGCGTTAGGGTTTAGGAAGGATGGAAAGGAATAGGGCAATAGGGATAAAACAGTAAATTTTAGCTCTAGGGTTTAGGTTAAAATTAGGGCTAACATTAGCTTTGGGTTAACTTTTATATATAGAAGTTAGCTTTGGGTTAACTTTGGGTTAGCTTTGGGTTAGCTTTGGGTTAACTTTCATTGGAAGGATTTCGTTATCCAAACAATTTTAGACTCCACGGAATCATGACTGTTTTCCAAACCATCACTAATCGTTGAAACAACATCGTTACCTGTTCTATAGTGTTTAACTCTAAAGGATATGTTCTGTATTTTTGCAACAAACAAACAACAATCAATTAAATTTCAGAGAGAAACATTCTTTGAACTATAAAGACTTTGTAATCTAAAAACAAATCAAAATAAATATTGGAGACAAATCAAAATAAAAAACTAAATGGAATGTAAAATTAAAAATTACCATGTGTTAATGAGGTAACAAAAACTCTGTTAGAAGCTTCTGGAAACAGAAAACCCTCTCTACCACAAAACACTCTTTTCCTGATGAACGAAGGGAGGATCCTATCACCCTCGCTCCCTGAAATCTCCTTGCCGCTCACTCGAAATTGCTATCATTTTCGCCGGAGGCGGTGGTTCGCGGCAGCGGCGAGGTATCAGAGATCCGAACTCGAATCGGATCGGTGAGGGATAGATGGATAGATGGAGCAGATTTCATGCAGAGAGAGAGAGAGAGAGAGAGAGAGAGAGAGAGAGACGGGAAGTGAAGAGAGAATATGGGATGGAGCGATAGTTTTTTTTTTTGAAAGAAGAAAGGAACGATGGAAAGGAATAGGTTTGGAGGTGAAAACATGCGTTAGGGTTTAGGAAGGATGGAAAGGAATAGGGCAATAGGGATAAAATAGTAAATTTTAGCTCTAGGGTTTAGGTTAAAATTAGGGCTAACATTAGCTTTGGGTTAACTTTTATATATAGATTGATTTTCGCCGGAGGCGGTGGTTCGCGGCAGCGGCGAGGTATCAGAGATCCGAACTCGAATCGGATCGGTGAGGGATAGATGGATAGATGGAGCAGATTTCATGCAGAGAGAGAGAGAGAGAGAGAGAGAGAGACGGGAAGTGAAGAGAGAATATGGGATGGAGCGATAGTTTTTTTTTTTGAAAGAAGAAAGGAACGATGGAAAGGAATAGGTTTGGAGGTGAAAACATGCGTTAGGGTTTAGGAAGGATGGAAAGGAATAGGGCAATAGGGATAAAACAGTAAATTTTAGCTCTAGGGTTTAGGTTAAAATTAGGGCTAACATTAGCTTTGGGTTAACTTTTATATATAGAAGTTAGCTTTGGGTTAACTTTGGGTTAGCTTTGGGTTAGCTTTGGGTTAACTTTCATTGGAAGGATTTCGTTATCCAAACAATTTTAGACTCCACGGAATCATGACTGTTTTCCAAACCATCACTAATCGTTGAAACAACATCGTTACCTGTTCTATAGTGTTTAACTCTAAAGGATATGTTCTGTATTTTTGCAACAAACAAACAACAATCAATTAAATTTCAGAGAGAAACATTCTTTGAACTATAAAGACTTTGTAATCTAAAAACAAATCAAAATAAATATTGGAGACAAATCAAAATAAAAAACTAAATGGAATGTAAAATTAAAAATTACCATGTGTTAATGAGGTAACAAAAACTCTGTTAGAAGCTTCTGGAAACAGAAAACCCTCTCTACCACAAAACACTCTTTTCCTGATGAACGAAGGGAGGATCCTATCACCCTCGCTCCCTGAAATCTCCTTGCCGCTCACTCGAAATTGCTATCATTTTCGCCGGAGGCGGTGGTTCGCGGCAGCGGCGAGGTATCAGAGATCCGAACTCGAATCGGATCGGTGAGGGATAGATGGATAGATGGAGCAGATTTCATGCAGAGAGAGAGAGAGAGAGAGAGAGAGAGACGGGAAGTGAAGAGAGAATATGGGATGGAGCGATAGTTTTTTTTTTTGAAAGAAGAAAGGAACGATGGAAAGGAATAGGTTTGGAGGTGAAAACATGCGTTAGGGTTTAGGAAGGATGGAAAGGAATAGGGCAATAGGGATAAAATAGTAAATTTTAGCTCTAGGGTTTAGGTTAAAATTAGGGCTAACATTAGCTTTGGGTTAACTTTTATATATAGATTGATTTTCGCCGGAGGCGGTGGTTCGCGGCAGCGGCGAGGTATCAGAGATCCGAACTCGAATCGGATCGGTGAGGGATAGATGGATAGATGGAGCAGATTTCATGCAGAGAGAGAGAGAGAGAGAGAGACGGGAAGTGAAGAGAGAATATGGGATGGAGCGATAGTTTTTTTTTTTGAAAGAAGAAAGGAACGATGGAAAGGAATAGGTTTGGAGGTGAAAACATGCGTTAGGGTTTAGGAAGGATGGAAAGGAATAGGGCAATAGGGATAAAACAGTAAATTTTAGCTCTAGGGTTTAGGTTAAAATTAGGGCTAACATTAGCTTTGGGTTAACTTTTATATATAGATTGATTTTCGCCGGAGGCGGTGGTTCGCGGCAGCGGCGAGGTATCAGAGATCCGAACTCGAATCGGATCGGTGAGGGATAGATGGATAGATGGAGCAGATTTCATGCAGAGAGAGAGAGAGAGAGAGAGAGAGAGAGACGGGAAGTGAAGAGAGAATATGGGATGGAGCGATAGTTTTTTTTTTTGAAAGAAGAAAGGAACGATGGAAAGGAATAGGTTTGGAGGTGAAAACATGCGTTAGGGTTTAGGAAGGATGGAAAGGAATAGGGCAATAGGGATAAAACAGTAAATTTTAGCTCTAGGGTTTAGGTTAAAATTAGGGCTAACATTAGCTTTGGGTTAACTTTTATATATAGAAGTTAGCTTTGGGTTAACTTTGGGTTAGCTTTGGGTTAGCTTTGGGTTAACTTTCATTGGAAGGATTTCGTTATCCAAACAATTTTAGACTCCACGGAATCATGACTGTTTTCCAAACCATCACTAATCGTTGAAACAACATCGTTACCTGTTCTATAGTGTTTAACTCTAAAGGATATGTTCTGTATTTTTGCAACAAACAAACAACAATCAATTAAATTTCAGAGAGAAACATTCTTTGAACTATAAAGACTTTGTAATCTAAAAACAAATCAAAATAAATATTGGAGACAAATCAAAATAAAAAACTAAATGGAATGTAAAATTAAAAATTACCATGTGTTAATGAGGTAACAAAAACTCTGTTAGAAGCTTCTGGAAACAGAAAACCCTCTCTACCACAAAACACTCTTTTCCTGATGAACGAAGGGAGGATCCTATCACCCTCGCTCCCTGAAATCTCCTTGCCGCTCACTCGAAATTGCTATCATTTTCGCCGGAGGCGGTGGTTCGCGGCAGCGGCGAGGTATCAGAGATCCGAACTCGAATCGGATCGGTGAGGGATAGATGGATAGATGGAGCAGATTTCATGCAGAGAGAGAGAGAGAGAGAGAGAGAGACGGGAAGTGAAGAGAGAATATGGGATGGAGCGATAGTTTTTTTTTTTGAAAGAAGAAAGGAACGATGGAAAGGAATAGGTTTGGAGGTGAAAACATGCGTTAGGGTTTAGGAAGGATGGAAAGGAATAGGGCAATAGGGATAAAATAGTAAATTTTAGCTCTAGGGTTTAGGTTAAAATTAGGGCTAACATTAGCTTTGGGTTAACTTTTATATATAGATTGATTTTCGCCGGAGGCGGTGGTTCGCGGCAGCGGCGAGGTATCAGAGATCCGAACTCGAATCGGATCGGTGAGGGATAGATGGATAGATGGAGCAGATTTCATGCAGAGAGAGAGAGAGAGAGAGAGAGAGACGGGAAGTGAAGAGAGAATATGGGATGGAGCGATAGTTTTTTTTTTTGAAAGAAGAAAGGAACGATGGAAAGGAATAGGTTTGGAGGTGAAAACATGCGTTAGGGTTTAGGAAGGATGGAAAGGAATAGGGCAATAGGGATAAAACAGTAAATTTTAGCTCTAGGGTTTAGGTTAAAATTAGGGCTAACATTAGCTTTGGGTTAACTTTTATATATAGATTGATTTTCGCCGGAGGCGGTGGTTCGCGGCAGCGGCGAGGTATCAGAGATCCGAACTCGAATCGGATCGGTGAGGGATAGATGGATAGATGGAGCAGATTTCATGCAGAGAGAGAGAGAGAGAGAGAGAGACGGGAAGTGAAGAGAGAATATGGGATGGAGCGATAGTTTTTTTTTTTGAAAGAAGAAAGGAACGATGGAAAGGAATAGGTTTGGAGGTGAAAACATGCGTTAGGGTTTAGGAAGGATGGAAAGGAATAGGGCAATAGGGATAAAACAGTAAATTTTAGCTCTAGGGTTTAGGTTAAAATTAGGGCTAACATTAGCTTTGGGTTAACTTTTATATATAGATTGATTTTCGCCGGAGGCGGTGGTTCGCGGCAGCGGCGAGGTATCAGAGATCCGAACTCGAATCGGATCGGTGAGGGATAGATGGATAGATGGAGCAGATTTCATGCAGAGAGAGAGAGAGAGAGAGAGAGAGAGACGGGAAGTGAAGAGAGAATATGGGATGGAGCGATAGTTTTTTTTTTTGAAAGAAGAAAGGAACGATGGAAAGGAATAGGTTTGGAGGTGAAAACATGCGTTAGGGTTTAGGAAGGATGGAAAGGAATAGGGCAATAGGGATAAAACAGTAAATTTTAGCTCTAGGGTTTAGGTTAAAATTAGGGCTAACATTAGCTTTGGGTTAACTTTTATATATAGAAGTTAGCTTTGGGTTAACTTTGGGTTAGCTTTGGGTTAGCTTTGGGTTAACTTTCATTGGAAGGATTTCGTTATCCAAACAATTTTAGACTCCACGGAATCATGACTGTTTTCCAAACCATCACTAATCGTTGAAACAACATCGTTACCTGTTCTATAGTGTTTAACTCTAAAGGATATGTTCTGTATTTTTGCAACAAACAAACAACAATCAATTAAATTTCAGAGAGAAACATTCTTTGAACTATAAAGACTTTGTAATCTAAAAACAAATCAAAATAAATATTGGAGACAAATCAAAATAAAAAACTAAATGGAATGTAAAATTAAAAATTACCATGTGTTAATGAGGTAACAAAAACTCTGTTAGAAGCTTCTGGAAACAGAAAACCCTCTCTACCACAAAACACTCTTTTCCTGATGAACGAAGGGAGGATCCTATCACCCTCGCTCCCTGAAATCTCCTTGCCGCTCACTCGAAATTGCTATCATTTTCGCCGGAGGCGGTGGTTCGCGGCAGCGGCGAGGTATCAGAGATCCGAACTCGAATCGGATCGGTGAGGGATAGATGGATAGATGGAGCAGATTTCATGCAGAGAGAGAGAGAGAGAGAGAGAGAGAGAGACGGGAAGTGAAGAGAGAATATGGGATGGAGCGATAGTTTTTTTTTTTGAAAGAAGAAAGGAACGATGGAAAGGAATAGGTTTGGAGGTGAAAACATGCGTTAGGGTTTAGGAAGGATGGAAAGGAATAGGGCAATAGGGATAAAATAGTAAATTTTAGCTCTAGGGTTTAGGTTAAAATTAGGGCTAACATTAGCTTTGGGTTAACTTTTATATATAGATTGATTTTCGCCGGAGGCGGTGGTTCGCGGCAGCGGCGAGGTATCAGAGATCCGAACTCGAATCGGATCGGTGAGGGATAGATGGATAGATGGAGCAGATTTCATGCAGAGAGAGAGAGAGAGAGAGAGACGGGAAGTGAAGAGAGAATATGGGATGGAGCGATAGTTTTTTTTTTTGAAAGAAGAAAGGAACGATGGAAAGGAATAGGTTTGGAGGTGAAAACATGCGTTAGGGTTTAGGAAGGATGGAAAGGAATAGGGCAATAGGGATAAAACAGTAAATTTTAGCTCTAGGGTTTAGGTTAAAATTAGGGCTAACATTAGCTTTGGGTTAACTTTTATATATAGATTGATTTTCGCCGGAGGCGGTGGTTCGCGGCAGCGGCGAGGTATCAGAGATCCGAACTCGAATCGGATCGGTGAGGGATAGATGGATAGATGGAGCAGATTTCATGCAGAGAGAGAGAGAGAGAGAGAGAGAGAGACGGGAAGTGAAGAGAGAATATGGGATGGAGCGATAGTTTTTTTTTTTGAAAGAAGAAAGGAACGATGGAAAGGAATAGGTTTGGAGGTGAAAACATGCGTTAGGGTTTAGGAAGGATGGAAAGGAATAGGGCAATAGGGATAAAACAGTAAATTTTAGCTCTAGGGTTTAGGTTAAAATTAGGGCTAACATTAGCTTTGGGTTAACTTTTATATATAGAAGTTAGCTTTGGGTTAACTTTGGGTTAGCTTTGGGTTAGCTTTGGGTTAACTTTCATTGGAAGGATTTCGTTATCCAAACAATTTTAGACTCCACGGAATCATGACTGTTTTCCAAACCATCACTAATCGTTGAAACAACATCGTTACCTGTTCTATAGTGTTTAACTCTAAAGGATATGTTCTGTATTTTTGCAACAAACAAACAACAATCAATTAAATTTCAGAGAGAAACATTCTTTGAACTATAAAGACTTTGTAATCTAAAAACAAATCAAAATAAATATTGGAGACAAATCAAAATAAAAAACTAAATGGAATGTAAAATTAAAAATTACCATGTGTTAATGAGGTAACAAAAACTCTGTTAGAAGCTTCTGGAAACAGAAAACCCTCTCTACCACAAAACACTCTTTTCCTGATGAACGAAGGGAGGATCCTATCACCCTCGCTCCCTGAAATCTCCTTGCCGCTCACTCGAAATTGCTATCATTTTCGCCGGAGGCGGTGGTTCGCGGCAGCGGCGAGGTATCAGAGATCCGAACTCGAATCGGATCGGTGAGGGATAGATGGATAGATGGAGCAGATTTCATGCAGAGAGAGAGAGAGAGAGAGAGAGAGAGAGACGGGAAGTGAAGAGAGAATATGGGATGGAGCGATAGTTTTTTTTTTTGAAAGAAGAAAGGAACGATGGAAAGGAATAGGTTTGGAGGTGAAAACATGCGTTAGGGTTTAGGAAGGATGGAAAGGAATAGGGCAATAGGGATAAAATAGTAAATTTTAGCTCTAGGGTTTAGGTTAAAATTAGGGCTAACATTAGCTTTGGGTTAACTTTTATATATAGATTGATTTTCGCCGGAGGCGGTGGTTCGCGGCAGCGGCGAGGTATCAGAGATCCGAACTCGAATCGGATCGGTGAGGGATAGATGGATAGATGGAGCAGATTTCATGCAGAGAGAGAGAGAGAGAGAGACGGGAAGTGAAGAGAGAATATGGGATGGAGCGATAGTTTTTTTTTTTGAAAGAAGAAAGGAACGATGGAAAGGAATAGGTTTGGAGGTGAAAACATGCGTTAGGGTTTAGGAAGGATGGAAAGGAATAGGGCAATAGGGATAAAACAGTAAATTTTAGCTCTAGGGTTTAGGTTAAAATTAGGGCTAACATTAGCTTTGGGTTAACTTTTATATATAGATTGATTTTCGCCGGAGGCGGTGGTTCGCGGCAGCGGCGAGGTATCAGAGATCCGAACTCGAATCGGATCGGTGAGGGATAGATGGATAGATGGAGCAGATTTCATGCAGAGAGAGAGAGAGAGAGAGAGAGAGAGAGAGACGGGAAGTGAAGAGAGAATATGGGATGGAGCGATAGTTTTTTTTTTTGAAAGAAGAAAGGAACGATGGAAAGGAATAGGTTTGGAGGTGAAAACATGCGTTAGGGTTTAGGAAGGATGGAAAGGAATAGGGCAATAGGGATAAAACAGTAAATTTTAGCTCTAGGGTTTAGGTTAAAATTAGGGCTAACATTAGCTTTGGGTTAACTTTTATATATAGATTGATTTTCGCCGGAGGCGGTGGTTCGCGGCAGCGGCGAGGTATCAGAGATCCGAACTCGAATCGGATCGGTGAGGGATAGATGGATAGATGGAGCAGATTTCATGCAGAGAGAGAGAGAGAGAGAGAGACGGGAAGTGAAGAGAGAATATGGGATGGAGCGATAGTTTTTTTTTTTGAAAGAAGAAAGGAACGATGGAAAGGAATAGGTTTGGAGGTGAAAACATGCGTTAGGGTTTAGGAAGGATGGAAAGGAATAGGGCAATAGGGATAAAACAGTAAATTTTAGCTCTAGGGTTTAGGTTAAAATTAGGGCTAACATTAGCTTTGGGTTAACTTTTATATATAGATTGATTTTCGCCGGAGGCGGTGGTTCGCGGCAGCGGCGAGGTATCAGAGATCCGAACTCGAATCGGATCGGTGAGGGATAGATGGATAGATGGAGCAGATTTCATGCAGAGAGAGAGAGAGAGAGAGAGAGAGAGACGGGAAGTGAAGAGAGAATATGGGATGGAGCGATAGTTTTTTTTTTTGAAAGAAGAAAGGAACGATGGAAAGGAATAGGTTTGGAGGTGAAAACATGCGTTAGGGTTTAGGAAGGATGGAAAGGAATAGGGCAATAGGGATAAAACAGTAAATTTTAGCTCTAGGGTTTAGGTTAAAATTAGGGCTAACATTAGCTTTGGGTTAACTTTTATATATAGATTGATATAATAAGGATAAGGATAAGGATATATAATACTGAGGACGCGGTTTGGATTTGGATCCGTTTTTCGTAAACTATTTTCTGCCTTAATCTAAATTGTGCACATTTTAGGAAACTTTTATTTTTCACGGTATAATTTTACAGCTTTTAAAAACTTGACTTATATGTAAAGGTTTAATAATTACTGCTTACGTGTTTTTTCTAGTACCTAATCAAAACTGTGTACATTTCAGGCATTTTTTTTTTTATTTTCTAGTATTAATTTTACCGCATTTAAAAAATGTTTTCGAATTTTTTTCACATCATCTATATGATGTAAAACTAATTTTAAATCACACAATGCTAATAGATCATTTTAAGTCTTCAAAAAAAAATAATCAAACTGTTTAATGTTTTCGAATTTAATCTCGACTGTTTTTTAATGTATTTAGTTTTCTTGTTATTTATAAACTTCTATATGATATATGGAAAATGCTACTTCTCAAGAAAAATAGCTTCAAGAATTTTTCAAGAAATAGTTGGCAAATTTTAATTGGATGATTTATTTGTCCACTTCCTATTTTTCAGCCACACCTCCTTGAATTGTGGCAAATAGTGCATTGTGATTGACTATTCTTTATTCTTGAAGAATTCTTGATGTTATTTTTCTATAGATATAGCATTGCTCATGATATATAGACTTCTCTCAAGTAAGCAAAGAATTTGTTCTAAAAAAAAAAGTAAGCAAAGAATCTCATAAATATGTATGAATTTTAATGACAATAATGTACATTAACTGAATGAATTCAATGCCAGTTATTAATGATTAACCAAAAATTTGATTTCGTTAACCAAACAATTGAACTCAACCGCAAATGAACTTTATCGATGACGAGAACCCGAGTTTGATTTCTGTGTAAAACAATTTTTAGTTATGTTATCCTTACCTCAAGGTCGAATTTCGAATTAATAAGGGGTCCTTTTCCTAAAAAATTGGAGGTTTAAAGCCAAAAAAAAATATCTGATTTCATTTTTTTCCCTTCATTGTTTCATCTAGTTTTTTTTTTTTTTTTTTGTGAAGTTCTTACCAAACCAAACCAAGACCAAGTGATGAAAAAGTTAAAACTAGTTAATAGTGCATGATTATTTTTAGGGTTAAATAAGTTTTTGCTCCCTATAAAATTTTTAAATTTCTACTTTTAGTGCTGTAAACTTTTTCATCAATTTTTTGTCCCTAAAAATTTTTCTATCACGAGTTTTGGTCCTTGCAAGTACACTCATGTGTATCATTCAAAATTTTGAATTATTTTTTCCAGTCATATTTAACACGTTATAAGTATCTCTCTTACAAAAAATGTTTATTTTTTTTAATAATGGATGAATTAAATATGAAATTTTAATTTTTTAACGCTTAAAAATTCATAATTAAATCATATCTTGCCAAAAAATTCTAATTTTTTGTGAGAGGACAATGTATTTTTTTTTTTTACAAATTGTGGGAGACAATGTTACAATATTATGAACATTTTTATAAAAATTCATTCAAAAATATGAAGTATATGCATGAGTTTGACTTAAAGATATATATGGATCATAAGTGACGATAGTGACCTTATTGGTTTTTTCATTGTGCATGTGCATCCTTAGTTTATTATTGGCTTTATTAATCACTAGTATTTACCTCATAATGTGAACGAGGAATGTCCTAACACAGTCATTCCAAGTATACATACTATCCTTATTTTATCACTTGAATGAAGTTTAATTTTGTGTAAAAAAACATAAAAAAAATTTATATAAAAAAAAAAAAAAAAACCCACATCTCTACTAGTATTATACTATTTTTGTCGGTGCAGAAAGTGAAAACCCTCAACTTTATCCTGATTGTTCCGTCACTACATTGGAATTAAAGAATGTTCATTTACTGCATTTGTCTCTGTGTTGCATGGCCCTATATATGGTCACTGCAATGAGAGCTGGAAATTATTTCAGACCCTGTCATGTGTAGCTGGCTGGATTGAATGGTATGGTAGGCCATGCTCATGCTACACAGGTCACAATGTTTTCTTTTCCGAGAACAATAAACTAGAATTCCCAGCGGTGAAGGAAAGGATGAACTTATAATAACATTGACATGTCTAACATTAAATATTTACTACTTTATATATGAAATATTTTTGTTAGTTTTTTTTACAAAAATTAAGTAGTTTGATAAAGTCATGCACAAAACAAAACAAAACAGTTGGCTTGATGATGACATTCATTTGTTCATTTTTAACTATCTTGATACCGTTATTATGAATTCACTTGGTTGATTAAGTTTTCTTCGTACACTTTCTGGTACTGAATGTTTTGTAATTATGTATCAGTATTTAAAAAGTAAGTACATAGTGGATTATTCAAGAAAAAAAAAAAACAAACTAAAAACCAAAATTATCTTGCTCTCAAACTAGGTCGTGCACAATGTGTGTGAAATAGTGAATATCGTAGTACAGAGCTCAATTTTTAGTCATCGAAAAAAATTGACTCTTCAACCACTCAATAAATCACAATTTTCAATCCCCTTGCAAAGCATCATAACCACTACAAATTTTGATTAGTAATCTATATTCTATATAAAGGCAATAATAATATGATATGCAAACAATAATATCTCTATATTATACTATAATATATTGTACTACTACACTTGAGTTGGTAAAGCATTAAATTAAATTAAATTAAATTAAAGGGGGAGAATTCTTTCACACTGGTAATTCTAATTCAACACCGGTTGTTGTTGTTGTCCAGTTCATGTTTTCTTTCAACCCTTTTCCTTTTCCTTTTTCTTTACTTTATTAATTTCTCCTTTTCTACTAATATATCTTCTGAGTTCTGACGGGGAAGAGAAGAGACTATTATTAGCATCCTTTGAAGGTGTTTTTGATCTTGATCGAAGAAAATGAATCAGGAAATGAATGGTGTGGAAGCTGAAAGGCCACAAGAGAAAATAGATTATGTGTTTAAGGTTGTTGTGATTGGTGACTCAGCAGTAGGAAAGACTCAAATGCTGTCAAGGTTTGCAAAGAATGAGTTCTGTTTTGACTCAAAATCAACCATTGGAGTTGAATTTCAGACTAGAACTGTCACAATTAATGGTAAACTCATCAAAGCTCAGATCTGGGATACTGCTGGCCAAGAAAGGTTTCTTTTCTTCCTCTCTGTTTTACTTGCTTGTCCATCACTTTTAACTTTTTTTAGTTTATTGCATAACAATGTTATTGTGATCTCAATTTGACATTAAGAATCTTACTATAATTGCCATATTTGGTTTCTTACTTGAAAATTCCACAAACTTTAGACAAAAAAAATACTACATTAAGAATCCTATTATAATTGCCATATTTAGTTTCCTACTTACCATCCCACAAACTTCAGACCAAAAAACTACCAAAACCAATGTATTCAAAATCCCAATCTGGGTTGTCTTGAAATAGATATCTGTTTTCAAATAGTAGAAAGTACTAATGGATGTTAAATAATGAAATTGATTTAGTTAGTAAAAAATTTGGTTATGCAATGCAACACATACAACTAGCCAACCGGTTGTTGATCCCAAGTGATTAATAAATTTCTGTTAAGATCGAATCAATCAGAGCAATTCGAGTTCTATTTATGACTTAAACAACTATTGATTCGAGTCCGAATTATTAAGACCAATTTTCACTAGGAACCAGATGGATTGTCTTAAGCTAAAAATATAAAAAATAAAGGCCTGATTATGTTAATTTATAGGTAAATATTCATAATTTATCTTTCAGCCTATAAAAAAAAAAACTTTAGTTACATCTAATTAATTTATATTTCCGAATGAGCTATCTTATTGACATCCAATTAGATGTTTCTCTAATTGAAAAATCAGCAAAATGACATTAATAATCATTTTTAGATAAGTTTTTTCATTAAGAAAATTTACAGGTTTTGCAAAATCATGTTGGTTCAAGGTGATTTCAACAAATCCATGGAAATACCAAACATGCACATGATAATATAAAAGACATGTCTCGGATAAATTATCATGATTTTGTTGCTAATGTTATATAATAATAATATAGGTACAGAGCGGTTACAAGTGCATACTACAGAGGAGCATTAGGGGCCATGCTGGTGTATGACATAACTAAAAGACAAACGTTTGATCATGTAGCTAGATGGATTGAGGAACTGCGGTCACACGCCGACAACTCCATCGTCGTCATGCTAATTGGTAACAAAGGTGATCTTGTGGACCAAAGAGTGGTGCACACGGAAGATGCTGTGGAGTTTGCAGAGGATCAGGGCCTCTTTTTCTCTGAGACTTCAGCGTTCAGTGGTGAAAATGTGAACTCTGCATTTTTCAAATTGCTTGAAGAGATTAATAAGGTTGTCTCCAAAAGGTCGTTAGAATCTAATAATAGTAACAACAATGTTGCTACACTTAAAGGGTCGAAAATAGATATAATTTCAGGTTCTGAATTAGAAATTACTGAAATGAAGAACGTACCTTCATGTTCTTGTTGATCTAGTTTTGAAGTTGAGAGTCAGAGAGCGCGGAGTGAAAAGTACATATATTTAAAAAAAAAAAATATATATTCTCGGTAATTATCAATGTGTGTAATGTGGTGTGGGTGATGAAGATTAATTTCATCTGATCCTTGCTCAAAGTTAAAGAGCTTTTAGTTATTTTGATTGAATTAAAGCAATGAATTTTACATATTTGAATTTTTTGTCTTTTTAATAAACTTCAAGAGCTTGTTTTCTACCATAAACTTCGTCCAACATTAAATATAATCATGGGTGACATGACAAAATGTTATTTGTCTTCAATTGGTTCCTGGGCAATGGGAAAACCTTGTTTGACTTCGGAGGGTGTTGAACTAGTTTGTAATAACCGCAGAGTTTAGAGAGGACGTACCAAGATATTATACCGATCAAGGTTAAACAATATTCAAATGGTATTGTTTCCCTTCAAAAACAAAAAATGGTAGTATTGTTTAGGTATCTTTATTTATGGGGAGAGAAGTAAGATAGTCAATGAAGAGGGAAATAGATTCTATGCAATCAGAAGTGTGGCGGATTGATCTCACCCACTGAAAAAGTTTAAAGGTTTGGATCTTAAAATTTGCTTTTAACTGACGGTTGGATTTTTATATATTGTGTTCAAAATGCATGTATAACGTGCTTATATAGTGTTAAATTTAAAATGTAATGAATTGACAAATACTTATACTTTTTTTTTTGAGGGAAAATACTTATACATGAATTATACTTATGTGTATTGTGCCGTGTGCCGTGCTACCGCATTGCCCTCAACAAGCTCTGTGGGGATTAAGTATACAACAAATTAAATACCGATGATGATAGGCAGCGGACCAACTAACTACTCAGCTATGGTGTATGTATGCTTTAAATTAGGGAAACCGGGAGAGACAAGTTCGAACAACGTATGTAACTGCAACTTGATTGATACGAGCTTCATAATATTGGTATTTTATGATGATTTTTGTGACATAGTGACAATGTAATATGCGCCCTTTTGAAAAAGAAAGATTCTTATTTCATTCATAAAAATGTAAAAATAAATGATTCACAGAATTCATGATTAGGTGGCGTTTCCTATCAACAATAGAAAAAAAATCAAAAGATTAACTTCATAGTAAATAAAAAACACATCAGCACATTTCTAATTAATAATTTTCTTTCGCTTATGCAAATTCTTTTACGTAACCATCACTCAATTTCAAATTTCCACCGATTTATATTCCATGCGAAACACACATAAATCAAAGGACAAATTTGAACGTGTGTTTGCATCCATCCATCCATCCATCCAATGGAATCAATAATGTATAAGTACCTATAAAAATACTAAAATACTTAAAATCTGTACAAATAACTTTTGTAATTATGCTGAGAAAAAAAGTTGAGCGTTGTTCCCAAGACTAACGAACATTCGCCACGTGTCCTCCAACGCAGTCATTCCTCGCAAATTCGCAACGGACTTGCCAATACACTGTTTGGTGACGAAGAACATTTTCTAGGACCTTTCAATCTGAAAAACCCGTACGCTTTCCGCGTATTACGTGCACCCTCATCCACGTCATCACCCTCATTCCCTATTCGCCGTTCGATCAATCCACACCCTCTTCCATCACCGTCCGTTTTCAACGCAGTTATAACTGATTTAATTGCACGACTCGGTGAGTTCCGATTTGCGATCATCAACTCACCGATTTCCGCTGGACTCAAACTCGCTCCGTTTTCAAATATTTCCTGAACTTGTTGAAACAGTTTATGATCCTTTACACCAAGGTAGTTACTAGCAAGTGTTTTGAACGATGGAAAATCACAGAGTGGAAAATGGATATGTACATCGACCCGACCCGGACGAAGTAGATTCGGGTCCACGTTCTCTTTGCTGTTCATTGTGAACACCATCACTCTCTCTTCGCCGCTCCAAATTCCGTCCATGAAGTTCAATATCCCCGATGAAGTTACTGCTGTAGATGATTTCTCAGTGAGATACCGATCAAGATCTTCAACGACGATGATTGATTTCGGTGTTGTTTGAAGTAGGTTGGATTTAAGATCTGAATCGGTTGAAATTCTGGATAGGTCTATATCGTAGACGTCGTAGGAGAGAAAATTGGCCATGGCGGCGAGAAAACTAGATTTTCCAGTGCCGGAAGGACCGTATAAAAGGAAGCTCCGTTTCCAGAGACGGCCAAGGCGGTGATAGTATTGTTTACCTTTGAGGAATGATTCTAGATCGGATTTGACTCTGTTTTTGAGATCGGTTTCCATTGTGATTGTTTCGAAAGTGGAAGGATGAGTAAACGGAACGAATCTCCACCGTCGGAAATCGGCGGCGTTGATGTAGAGACGCAAATCGCGATTGCCTTGTTTTTCGATTTCGTCAACAACAGCGTGAATGTGTTGAATATAAGCACGAAGGATTCTTCGCTTATCGAATTTTCTGATCCTGAGAATGAAGGCTCTGTTAGGTTGGGTTTGGTTGAACCAGGAAACGGTGGCACCGAGAAAATGATCGTGGATGGTTTGATTAGGGGAGAGGGAGAGAACGACGTCGTTTTGGTTAGTATTGGAAGTGATGAGGTTGTTGAAGTGTGAGTCTTGGAGGGAAGGAAGGGAATGAAAGTAGAGAGAGAGTTTTCTGTATAAAGTGTTGTGTTGCATGTTGTCGTTTAGTTCTGGAACATGGAAAACCTGATACACGTGGAACCAATCTTCGATGATTCTCCATAGTTTCTTTCCCTCGTGTATAAGACCTGTTTCGAATATCATGTGTATTGCATAAATTGAGAATAAGAGTATGGCGATTTTGAGTAATACGGGGGTGCAAATAAAGATAACCATGATTGATGAAATTGAATGAATATAGGAATGAATGGGAAGGAAGTACTGTTATGCTACTACTCTAATCTTTCCTTGTCTCACTCTCTAATTGCATTTTGAGGCTACCAAACAACCCCGCTTCTTCTGTTCTCTTTTAAGTTTTAGCTTTTAACCCTATTTTGTTTTGTTTCTCTTTCTTCCTCGTTTTATACCATTATTATTATTGTTATTTCTGTTTTTCTTTCTTTCTTTTCTATCCTACGCGTTGAAATCTTATCTCTTGTTTTAAAACAAAATTACTTAAACATGAAGTCTTATTCCAAAAGGATGATAACATTTCAAAAATAAACCTGGTTTAAAGGATCAGTTCAAGTGTAATACTTTAATTTGTTTTTTTTTTTTTTTATAAAAGAAGTATAAATTGTAATCTATTGTGTGAATCTAAAAAAATTAACAGGGGAAATATAACCATATGATACTCAAACTTAACCCTTAATTAATAATATATATAAAAAATACAAATAATCCAATCCATTCAGAAGTTACTCTAAAATTTCGATTATTTTTAAAAAAAAAAAATTAAAGTTGAAAGAGAGACAAATAAATATGATTTTTCCTACTATACTCTTTGAAATACACTGACTGCGTTTAATTTTCATTGAGTATTTATAGTAATTGCTTATTTAAATAAGTATTTATAGTACTTTACATTAAAATTAGGCACCTCTATTAAATTGAAGCCAACTGTGTTATTTTTTAAATTAACTAGCAACAGGCCCGTGCTCCGCACGGGCGGATCTTTAAATAGCAATTTATCCGTCAAAACGTGTTTACAATATTATTTACATTGAGAAATAAGAGAAAAAAAATTAATCATAAAACTGAAGATAATAATAAAAACATTGAAATAGTTGTTATTAAATATTATAAAGTGGTAGACTAAAAATATGTGATAATATTATAAATAATAAAATCACAATAATGATAACGGGGACGTTAATAAGCCCCGTGATTTTCATATATCATTGAAAAATATTTGTAATTTTTTTAGCATTTTTTTATTTTAATATGAATTTATAAACAATAAATCTCTATATCGTGCAAAATTCTTATATCAAATTATAATTAGTATATTATAATTACTCCCACTATTATTTAGAAAATATTTGTACCAAAAAAAAAGATACAATTAGGCATGGCAATGGGGCGGGTGGGGACATGTTTTACCTTCCCCCGTCTCCATACCCTACTACCATATACATACCCGCTACCCTACCCATACCCAATGGGGATAAGAAATCGAATATCATCATTTTCTCTGACGGGTTAGGGTATCCCCGCCCCATCCCAACAATGGATAATTTTTTTTAATAAAATAGAAGTATTTTACTGCCTCAGACGCAATGTTGCAATGCATTCTCCTGCAAAGAAATGACGATCATAGATCATGGCTATGGTGATGGAGAATAGAGAGAACTCTGAGATATGAGTGTCTTTGATAGACTGAGACTCTGATTGTGTGACTGAAATGATTTATGTTTTGAGTTTCTTTTTATATAAAAGGGGGCAATAAAATGATTTTCTACATTCGGGACGAGTTTGAGTATGGATTTGGGGTGGGTAGACCTATATCCCTGTTACTCATCCTGTACCCGTATTTTGAAATCTGGGAAAACCCAAACTGAATCAAAGCGGGGAAAAAACCGTCAAATTGAGTTTGGTTCAGATGGGTACTCGCAGGTATGAGTTTTGTTGCCATGCCTAGATACAATACATAAAAAAAATCAATTTAACTAATTAATATGTGACTTATTGTTGTTCGATGTATGATTTGTACAACAATATTAGTTAGTGTCTAATTAATTAGAGAGTAATGTTTGTCTTGTGTTTTTATATAGTCATTCTTTGAAAGGATATAATGATTAATAATGAATAACGATTAAAAATAATAATTTTATAATACGATATTAAGATAAACCAAAAAATGTATAAAAATCATTTATACAAAAAAATTAATCTTGAAGATGTGTAATTTTATGTAAAGTAGTTGTATTTCTCATAATAAATACTAACCCCGTGTACAATTTATAAATAAGAAAGATTTTGTAACTCTCTCAAATTTATATTATTTGTGATCATTTAATTGGATATAATTGAATAAATTTAGATGGAAAATTATGTATCAGTGAGAAATAGTCCTATGCTTTTTTTGTCAAAAAAAAGTCCTATGCTTTTTTCTTTTTTATTTACTCTTTTTTTCCCGTGTTTTTTTAAGTATCTGTATAAAATGTTTCGCCTATATTTTTTGTTTTATTCATAAGTGAAATGTATTTATTAATGTTTTTTCATTAGAAACACACGATGAGATAAAATCACATGTACATAAAGTTTATTTTTAGTAAATGTAAATTAAATATATGACAAATTTGTTATGAATTAAAAAAACGACATTCAATAATTTATAGATTTTTTTATCATGATAAAAACCACCTCTTTAAAAAAAACAATTCAGGACCCATTTTGTTACAAATTAAAATAAAAGAGATTTCGATATCTATTAATTAAAAGAATTTATAATACAAATCACGATTTATTTTGTTTGGGTATTGTAATTAAAATCACAAGTTTTAAATAATTTAATTTGTTTGGATACAACTATAAAAAAATGGATTTTTTGTTACAAAATCACATCAACTTTAATAATTAGAGAAAGATTAACTTTAATAATTAGAGAATGATAATAGACTGTAAATTGTTTTTAACTCTTTAGATATTTAGAAGTTGAATTATAGAAAAATTTATTTTGATTGGGATTAAGATTAAGTTTGTTTGTTCTTTAAAAAAAGATTAAGTTAGAGTGTTTTATCAAGTGATTTTGTTTTAATTTGTTGTTAAGAGAGAAAATATAGAGGGAGGTTGAAGCAAAAGACACAAAAGAATATAATTTTGATGACGACTCAAAAACTTAAGTAGCGGTAAGATTGTATTTTTGGTACACGTTAAGTTTAATAATTAGAGAATAGCTAATTAGAAAATAAAAGATTAAGTTTGTTTGTTATTTAAAAAAGATTAAGTTAGTGTGTTTTATCGAATGAGTTTGTTTTAAATTTTTTTTTAAAAGAGAAAAAATAGAGGGAGGTTGAAGCAAAAGACACAAAAGGATATAATTTTGATGATGTGTCAAAAAATTAAGAAAGGGTAAGATTATATTTTTGATAGACATTAAGTTTTATAATTAGATAATAGACTTGGCCTCTCTCAATCATGTTTAGTTATAAGTCAGCCCAACTTTTGTGGCTTGACATCTTTGATCTTTCCCATTGTAATCCATACCCTTTCTTTTGTGTATTTTGATGGTGTTTAATAAGATGATTATTTCTTATAACCCATTTGAGTTGATTCTTCACATGGTGCTAATTTTTGTGGGTTAATCTATGTAGAGTTTTGCACTGACTTAAATACCACTTGCAAGTGGACGATGAAATTTGACCAATCAGATTAGTCGATCTTAAAACTGAATATTGAATTATTATTTTTAAAAATGGTATTTTCTCATAAAAGAGAAACAAAAATTTAAAAAATAACTAAGAATAGTTTAGTCTAATTTAAAATTTGCAACTTTTAAACTTTTCATAGACTAAGGAACTAAATTACAAACTTTTTTTGCTGCAAAATAAGTATCTTACTAAAGAACTCTTTAATCTCTATTAATACGGGACCTATTTTTTTTAATAAATACGCATGTCTTATTTTTACTCATATTTAATACAATTTTTTTTTTATAATTTATATAATTGGTCTATATTTTTATTAATATATCAATACAAAGATCTATTTAATTTTGTAATTTTTACATGGTTGCAACTTGCATCTCAAAAAAAAAAAAAAAGTGTAACGCGCTCATCCGTGCGTACCCACGGGTATCATGCTAGTTTTGACATATAATCTTCGACATTCCACAATGACAGCAGTAGACATGGCAACAAAACTCATAACCACGGGTATCCGTCCGAACTAAACCTAATTTGACGGGTTTTTTCCGCTTTGACTTAGTTTGGATACGGGTTTGGGTTTTCACCGATTTTATAACACGGGTACGGGACGGGTAACGGGGGTATAGGTACCCACCTTGAACCCATACCCAAACCCATCCCGAATGTAGAAAATTAATTTATTACCTCTTTTATATAAATAGAAACATAAACCCTAAATTATTTCACTAACACAATCAGAGTCTCAGTCTTTCAGATGACACTCATTTATCATAGTTCTCTCTTTTCTCCTTCCATAACTCACACTCTCGACCTCTCTCTTCTCCTTCACCATAGTCATCGATCACCATCATCTTTTTGCTGGATAATGCATTACAATATTGCATCCGGGGATGTAAAATACTTTGATTTTTATTTAAAAAAATTATCCACTGCGGGGATGGGGATGGGGCGGGGATACCCGAACCCGTCGGGGACAGGGATGAGATCTGATTTCTCATTCCCGCTGGATATGGGTAGGGTAACATGTAAGTGTATAAGAGTAGGGTATGGGGACGAAAAAGGTAAAACTTGTTCCCACCCTTCCCCATTGCCATGCCCAGACAGTAGAGTTGACAATTGGACTCATGCCCGATGGGTATCCGCAAAAAATACCCACAATGGATAGTGTAAAACTCCGCTTTCATTGGTCTGAGCTTGGGTCTGGGTATTACCCGCAAATTTAAATAGGTATGGGTACGGGTAAGGGTACTATATTACAACATCTGTTAACTCCATAGAACGGGGTATGTTCGACGTTGTGTGGCAAAGGCAAGTCCCTCTTAAGGTCTCTGTGTTTACTTGGAGGCTCCTTCGTCAACGACTTCCAACTCGAGATAACCTTCTTCGTATGGGAATTATTCATCAGGATGGCACTTTTTGCATTGGGGGGTGCGGCTGTTCTGAGACTGCAGCTCATCTCATTCTTCAATGTGACGTCTTCGGTTCAGTGTAGCACTATGTTTATCGGTGGGTAGGCATTTCTTTTATTGCTCCAGCTACAATAGGCGACCACTTTCAACAATTTGATCAGTTGGCAGGTTTGTCGAGGTCTACTCATTCTTTTATGACATTAATCTGGCATGCTTGTGTTTGGGTTATATGGAAGGAAAGAAATAACAGGATTTTTCAGCAAAAGTTATTGACTTCGGATCGTTTAGCAGAAATGGTCAAGATTATGTCTTTTAATTGGCTTAAGGCAAATATGCCCAGCTTTGCCTTCAGTTATAATGACTGGGGACACCATCCTTTATTATGCATGGGTGTGCTGGTGTAGCTTTTTGTCTATGTTCTTCTGTTATTCGTTTTATTTTTTGAAGTAAGACTGTAACTAAACTCTGTTTATGTTGGGTGTTCTCTTTTGCACATCTTGTGCGAGATGAATCACCTTTGGAAATTTAATATATTCCATTTTGGCTTGTTCAAAAAAAAAAGGTACTATATTGTTCAGCCCCGCAACCCGCATATACGTATTTACATAATATGATAAATAATTTATTTATTTTCGGTTAATAATTAATTTTTTTTTGGTAGATAGATGAAATGGTAAAGTCATTATAAACTCACACACACTAGTGGAGGTACCGGTGTTCGAACCCCGGTCATGGCGTCCGGCCTAACAATTTCGGCATTTTGCCAGTTGAGCTAGGACTTGTGGACCGGTTAATAATTAATTTATTTATTTAACTATTTAAGCTTAAACCTAAACCTAAAGACTACTTAATACAATAACCGGCCCCTCCTGCTGGTATACAATTTTTGAAGGATAATTTGGATGTTTTTATTTTGTTAAATACTACAATTCATATTATTTTATGAATTGATTTAAAATATTTTGAACCATAATTTTATTTCGATTCTGATATTTTTATTGTCTTTTCACAGTTAAAGTGCGGGTAATGGGTGCGGGTATGGACACTAAGGTGCCCATAGAGTATGGGGAAGGGCACTAAAGTTGTTGCACACGAGGGTACGAGTTCGAGTACGGATAAGGGCACTGTAGTACCTTACCCGTAGGATAGAGTATAGACGTTGGATCTAATGTGAGAGAAAAAGCATCCAAGCAAGGAGAAAAAATAATATAATTAAACTAGAAAACTGTAACGATGTATGATGTAAATATTTTCATGTTTTACTTCAACCATCTTTTTCTCTCTTCTTATTGGTCAAAAGAGAGAGAGAGAGAGAGAGAGAGAGAGAGAGAGAGAGAGAGAGAGAGAGAGAGAGAGAGAGAGAGAGAGAGAGAGAGAGAGAGAGAGAGAGAGAGAGAGAGAGAGAGAGAGCATAATATGAGTATAAAAGAGAAAGTTGCACAAAAATTGTCACATAGTTGTTGTACAAATATCATTTCTCTAAAGAAGAATATAATATAGAAAATGAGTTTGTCACTCAAATTTTGTTTAGCTTAAACTCAATAATCGTTTTAGTTTGGTGTTTGACTCGAGTATGACATGAACATATTTTTAATTTTGATCTCGACCTGCTTTGAGTGTTTGAATGACTTGGTTCGAAAATCACATAATAAGAACGATACTTGTTTAAAAAATTGACAAAATAGGTTACGTAATGAAAATTTTCATTTTGATCCAAAATAAAATTAATAATATTAAAATAGTTACAAAACAAATTTTCTAAAATTACAAATATCTAAATATTATAAGTATATCAAATTTGTTTAAGCCCTAGATATAGTTTTTATTTTTTGAAAGGAAGCCCTAGATATAGTCATCAAAAACCTTGGAATAAAGATTTAGGCTATGGTATAGAGTTAAGTTTTGGGATTAAAGCAGTCAAGTCATGCCGGATGAATTGTAAGTTACCTCCCAGGCACCCGAAAGCAAAATGGACAAGGAGCAGGGTTCGAAGAACGAGAAGAGCTAGTCGAATAAAAATATAAGAGTTTTAACTTTAGGGATTGTGAGTTTCAAAAGAAGAAGGAGGGGATGGACGAATTTTGAGAAAAAACTTGGGAGAAAAAAAAAAAAGAGAGAGAAGGAAGGATAGTCTGTCAGCTTAAAAGAGTGATTTATTTTCCTTCATAAAATGAAAATTTCTCTAATATGGAAGAATTCATAAAATATGCTGGAGGATTTAGGAAGCTTAGATAAATTTGCTAAATTTTTTTAAATGTTTTCGTAATGCTCACATAATTTTAAAAAAGTATTATGATAAGCATACTTTTCGCATGAACTACAAAAACATTCTCTTAAGCGACATGGTACACTGAGGTTTCGCAATTGTTCTTGCACCAAGGTTCTTTATGTTACATTTCATGTTTGTGCATACGGCGATTTTCGTTCAAATTACGAGATATCAACGAGTAACAATTCATCATATCTCACACTAGAGATGAATGATTTATTATTGAGTTTATGAATTTGAACTATTACTTCTAATTTCTAAATGAAGACATTTAAGTAAAAGATTAAAATATTCTAGTTTCAAATATTTTGGATTTTAGAATTTAAATTTAATCTTTAAAAAAAAAAATTAAATTTAAAGAAGATAAAAAGGGTGAAAATAAATAGATGAATATAATTTGTAAACATGAAGACCTTATCTCCAGTAAAAAAACATATGGACCTTATCTTTTTGAGGTAGGAAGGATCTTCAACCTCAACCTCTTCCTGACTGTGAACCCCGTATGCAGAGGCAGAGGCAGAGACAGAGAGTATGGCCTCCACACTCAGTCTTGTCAAGCTTCCCATTCTTTCAAGCATCAAGACACGCCAATCAACCTCAAAACATGTTGTTCCACTTCCATCCAAATTCAATATTGTCCCTCCCACCCCACTAAAGTTTTCATTAGATCATCAAATTAATATCAAACAAACTTCTCTTCTATCCCTCACAGCAATCACATTTCCATTCTTATTGGATACCAAGGCAAGCAAGCAAGCAAGCATCCTATTCTTTCATCCATATCTTTACTCTTTTGTTTTCTAACCAATCCATGATATGAATGTTGTTGAAACAGGATGCACTTGCTGTTGGTGGAGAGTTTGGGATATTTGAAGGAAGAACATTTGCTCTCATTCACCCCATTGTGTTGGGTGGTTTGTTCTTCTATACTCTATATGCTGGCTATTTGGGGTGGCAATGGCGCCGAGTTAGGACTATTCAAAATGATATTAATGAGCTCAAGAAACAACTCAAACCTGCACCGGTCGCCCCTGATGGTAAAGCACTTGAAATTTCACCGCCATCACCTGTTGAACTTGAAATCCAGAAACTTACTGAGGTAAGCAGTAGTATGTAGTACCCTTTATGTATTATTGCATGCTTCTTGGTGGTGATATATATATATATTATTATTTTTTTGTGATGTAAGGACTTTTCGGATTAAGTAATGGACACTGATTTTTATCATTAGATGAGCAATTTAGCTTATGTGTTATTTGAATCATTAGTACAAGCCTTCTTATCAGTGGTAGTTTCATTAACTATGGTATCCTGGATTTTAATACTAAGTTTGTAATTAGTGAGAGGAACTATACATAAAATGCTGAATCTGATGAGTACCTAATTTGTTGGTTGGTTACTGATATTCAGGAGAGGAAAGAGCTTATCAAAGGTTCATACAGGGATAAACACTTTAATGCTGGATCCATACTTCTAGGATTTGGTGTCTTTGAGGCTGTTGGTGGAGGACTCAACACATGGTTAAGGACAGGAAAGCTATTTCCAGGTCCACATTTATTTGCAGGAGCAGGTAAACACTAAATTCCCATTTGATTCAAGAGCAAATTACACTTACCTCCCTTGATGCATTTTTAAACAGCACAAACACCCCCTCTGTTTTCTAAATGTACTTACCTCCATTTACAGGTAACACCTTTTTGCTTCTGTTAAATAAAACTAAATCCCTAAATTTATACCCTGTCATCTTGTAAAAATGTCTTCGTCCCAAAGTGCCACGGTCACCATTGGCCGTACTTAATCTAGAAGGAGCTTCCCAAGAGTTTGAAACCGACAGGTAGAATGTTCGTCAAAGCCTTGAACGTTTGAACAAATTGTACAGAAACAGATTGAAAATCAACACAAACTTGTTAAATCTTAAGGCACAAAATAGCACATAGATGAACTTATTAGTGGGTTGGCAAAGCAATCCATGTTACTTAAAACTCCCAACCTTCACTTTACTACTTTGATGCCTTAAACCTGAGAGAAAGTTCTTCTTAATATCCATAACTTGACTAAACAAGGGGGTTAGCAAAGCAACCCATTCAGAAAAGTGATAATCAATTCAAAAACTTCAAGCCATGTGCACGGAAGTATCAAAACCTTTCTCTGTGTGCGCCAAAGTGGGGGTTATGATTGTGAATTGAGAGAGATTACAGGGGATTAACGGTGTTAGAGGAAAAGGGAGGTTAATGTCACATTGAGAGAAAAATAAGGGAGGTTCGCATGTACTTAAGAATTAGAGGGGGTGTTTGTGCTATTTTGAAAGATCTCAGATGAGGTCGATGTAATGGAAAGTAGTTACGGTAAAGCAATTTTTTCAAATAGTAGTAGCTATAGCGTAACCGAATTTTAAGTAACCCCTATTGTTCAGAGATACTCGATTTAGTACAAAGTGTTGTCAAATAGTGGCAATAACAATGCTATAGCGGTGTAGTGTACCAACAAACTAATATTTTATGTGATCCGGGATTGCCAATTTTGGGATAAAGATAAGAAATATATTCAATCTGACGAAGTTGGGAATCTTTGTAGCTCTCTGAGTTGGGAATTGTATTGGTTTTAAAGAAAATTGATAACACTTGGATAATTTTTCCCTACAGGCATTACCGTCTTATGGGCACTGGCAGCAGCTCTAGTACCACCGATGCAGAAAGGCAGTGAAACAGCCAGAAATCTTCACATTGCTCTGAATACATTGAATGTTCTTCTCTTTGTGTGGCAGATTCCCACTGGACTTGATATTGTATGGAAAGTGTTTGAGTTCACAAAATGGCCTTGAATGTATGATTCTCATATGTAAGTAAGTTCCCAGGTATTTTACTTTCAAATCAGTATTTGGCAATATCAATAAATGCAAAATTTGCTATTCTGCATTTTCCTTTGACCTCGTAACATAATGCGTGTCAGTCAAGTATTGCATAATTGTATTACACCATTCTTTTGTATAATGTAGTAAATAAAAATGTTCTTACGTTCAAATTATTACATAAAGGAATGGTGCTAGCACCTTGTCATTTGGTAGGCAATTGTTTAGAAATATTGTTGGAACTTATCAGAATTTAGATTAAATCAAGCAAGGTCAAATATTCTATAGGTATATACTTCAGATGCAGCTCAAATTGAAAGTCACTGAAACTATGTTGAAAATTTGAAGGAAAGATATGTCATATAAAGCTACATGATTTTGCATGTAGGATATGTTTTAGACGTAAATAAAGGAAAGTTAAACTCAATAACCTTACTAAAAGAAGCTGGACAATGTAATAATATGCATGCATGTATTATGTATGAGGATTCGGTTGAGTAAGATGAATATTAACCCAAACCCATCTCCGACTCTATATCTCAAACAAAGAAATATGATCCACTTCAACTTTGTTTTAATTTCTTTCATGAAACAAGGCTAGACACGACCTTAATAACTTGGTTTAGGTTTGATTAAAGGGACATCATGGATCCGGGTCGAGTTCAATGATAGAGATGAGACGGATTGTGTGCATCCCCTGTTTTAAGGCTTGCCTCTTGTTGTGTACATTTGAGTAAGAAATGTTGAACAAGAATGACCCAACCTCATTAATGTATCTTGGAAGAGAGTATTTGCAAACTTTCCTTCTTTACTTAGCTCTCAGTTGTAACCTTAGATATTTTCCGTTGATCACAAACTTGCTGTTATGATCTCTGTTAATCAAAAGATAAAAATGCATCATATATATTCATGGAATTCCTGAGTTTGTGGTATTCTAAATTTTATTTTATTTTTTTCTGAAAGAAAATGTAAAAATGCAATTTCAAAGTTAAGATGTGAGGTGCCTATTTTTTTTAATAGGAAAAAGTTGGTATGTTAGTATTTTCTTCTTCACTAGGGTTTGAGTCTCGGTTCTTCAGCTCTAGTCTCAATCATTGTCTCAATCATAAATAAATAAATACAATAAAAGAAAAAAAGATGCACCATTGAAATATAAAGATGGATGTTTTGATACAAATTGAACCATAATTTTATATGTACTAGTGACCAATAAAGAAACAAATTGATGCCAACCAAAGACAAGAAATAAGTTCCCATTATGGGATATGTTCTTTTCTTCTGTATCGCTGAAATTAGGATAGTTTGCATCATTGGGACCTCTTTTACGTACGTTAAGTCCCATGAACTGAAGCATCTTAAAAAGAACGAAAGCGAGGAAAAGGGGAAACAGAAGAAAGCATCGGTACCTCACTACCTCACCAAGCAAAGTCAATAGGAAGAACAACATTAAATAAAGATAAAGTCATGTACGAGTGTATCTAATCTCTCACATTATCAATATTTTAAGATAATAATATGACATTTTCCTTTAAACTATTGGATCTGTTATCAAATATATCCACGACGACATTATTCACTTCACGTCGAATTTATCCTCCACATTATGAACATAATATCATTACAGTCCTTACAAATATATGATTAATATTTTGCAATTTTAAAGATAATGTGAGGACTATATATATTGATACCGTCTTACAATTCTAAATACTAAATTAGGTATTTGCTCACACAAGTTTGATCCTTAAAGAAGCAAGACAGGTTTTTCAATTCAAGTAGATGTATTTGTGACAATAGAAGTTATAAACACCGTGGGTTCCAAAACAAAATTCAACTTAAATTACTCCAATGAGATACCAATCTTACTTTGTGAGCTTGTGTCAGCTGGAAGTGCCAATTGAATCCGATGCTTTCCCCATTTCTTTAATTTTATACGGGTCATCTCTCCAATTCATGGTCTATTCTATTCACCTTTTTTCTTTTCCTACCTGCGACAACTTGTGTTTTAGACTCATCATTTTTCTTCTTTTCTCCTATGAGGTGAAAACGGTTCTATAAATAAAACACAGCCTCTCCCATATTTTTGTGTCTCCTTCATATTTCATTTTCAACTTCTCTTCACAAATTTTTAACACCATGGCTAACCCACCCCCGGTTCGTCCATGGTTCCGCTTAACCTCCATTCGCCCCGCACCTGCACCCACACCCACACCAGCACCAGCACCTGCACCCCCACCTGCACCTGCACCTGAACCACGCCCTACTATGTCTCTACCCACATTTAGGACTGCTTCAGCACCCCCATCACCCCATAATCAGACTCAACCTCAAGAAAAGAAAACAGAACAAACACCTTCATCTCCACCTCATAGGGTTGTGTTTCCTAATTCTTCTTCATCATCTTCCATGCCATCTTCTCCTATTCAAAAGACAACACAATATTCAAGCAGTTCTTCCCCGGAGAAAACTACACCCAACACTTCTCGTGTTCCGGT
The DNA here is from genome assembly GCF_051527215.1 of Medicago sativa. NCBI lineage: Eukaryota > Viridiplantae > Streptophyta > Magnoliopsida > Fabales > Fabaceae > Medicago > Medicago sativa. The sequence goes on from NC_140755.1 coordinate 104,506,494, forward strand.
TCCCACTCAATCTCCAAAGACTATTAAACCGAACGTTCGTAGCCCAATGCATTCACCAAATGCCAGATCCACTAATTCACCACCCTCTCCTTTGACACTCCCACCTTCACAATTCAAAACTCGTGAAGAACATTCTAATAAGATACCAGTGGAGGCAGAGCCAAAAGCAGTGCTAGTTCAGAAAACTGTTGACGTGCCTAAGCCATGACACAATGGTAATGGTGAATTGCATAAGGAGAATCAAAATCACAGCAATGGTGAATTCCATAGGCAGACTCAAAATCACAGCAATTCTTCTCATCATGGAAAACACATTACTGTGAAAGGAAGAGAAACCAGCAAGGAGAAAAAGTTTTTAGATTCTGAGGACTCTGGCATGAGAGTGATAACAATTGCAGGGGAAAACAGAGGAGCTTATATGGAACTAGTTCAATCCCAAAAGAAACACCAACCCAATTATCTTCACAAGAAGGGGAACTCAATCAAAGATGATGGTGGTGAATCAGAGAGTTCAAGTGCTGCTGATGAAGGAAAAATAAACAAGAAAGATAAGAATAACAAAGGAAGAACAAAATCTTCAATTCCAGTGGCTGCATACATGAACAGCAATGTACAGTGTGTCAATAACTCTCTACTGTATCACGCTTCTTGCTCCCATCATGATCCAGGAGTGCGTCTTTCTCTCTCAAAGAAGCCATTTGGTGAAGGCTACCATGTGAAGGAACATGTTGATGATCGCAATATTTGATTCGAAGATAGTGTTTGAATTGATTGTACGTAGTTGGTTCTTTCTGTTTCTGGCTTATGGTATGGGGAATAAAGGTTGAAGATTCTCCCCACTTCATTAGTGGAAAATAAATGTATGGACTCATGCATGCATGCATGCATGCATGACTTTAACCGGATGCTACCTTAGTTTTCTATTAAGAGGGGGATGGTGGTTTGTGATATATGGTTCATATATACTCCTTATTTGTTTATTGAAATAGTGATGTTTTGAAATAAATTTGTAACTCCAATAATGTTGTTACTTAATTAAAATATGTTTGTTCTGATTGAAAAAAAATTGTGTTTTGTTCAAGTTGATGTAATATTATTCAAATACTATGGGACTTAAGCCTTTATTCCTTACCTATCATTTTTAGCATATTAATATTCCAGACTCATTTTAGCGACCTTTCATTTAGGCCAACATATGCTTGGGTAGCCTAGCCAGCAAATTTTTTTTTTTTTGATTAAATTAAACGAAAAAAAACAGGAACAGAAAGTAAGATAAACTATGGTATGTAACAGCTGTGCTATTTATCCCGACACAGTTAATCCCGAAAGCTTCCCGAACAGCTAGCAGCCGTTGGATTGGTATTTTTTATAGGAATACATGGGTGCTTGAAAAAAGGAAGTGGTGCCCACATATTAATTTACACCATAGTGAAATGTCGGGATGCTTTTTCTCGGGAACTCTAGCATTTTTCGGCTGGTATGTAATTGGTGGTATAAAGGTAGAATGAATTGGAGTGAATGGGAAAACATAATTTTTTTTAAAAGGAAATGTTAACTGGTGCCCCGGGCACGACCTTATATGATAACTTTTTATTAAGACTTGTGTAATCAGTACATAAAAAATTAAAAAACTTTAACATTTTTAAAAAATAATTACTTAATTTAAAATACTTAAAGAGTGTTTCAGAGACACTCGTTAATAAAACCATTTATTAAAATACAACTAGATTGTTCTTGTAAAAAAAAAAAAAAAATCAACTATATTTTTTATTCCATTCGACTTCATTCTTTGAGTAACAATTCTCTTCATTTCCTAAACGAAATGAAGAACTCTTTTACTAAGTTCCGTTCATAAAAAAAAAAAAAAAAACTCTTTTACTAAGTTCTGATATAAAGACATATTTTACAATATTGTCCTTCGGAAAAAAATGTGTTACAAATTTACAGAAAAATAAATCTTAAACTATGTTTTATTTTATACTTTGGGTGAAGAACAATATTATCTACTAACAATATATAAAAGTTGAAGTATAGCAAAATTTTATAATTGTCCTTATTAAAACTCATGATCTCCTTAATTTTAAGTGCATAATGGTCATTTTGCAAAATTTAATTTATTTGTTTTTTAAAAAATTAATTAAGGATAATGCTAACCAATTTCTACGGATAACTATGAAACTAATTTATTTGTTTTTTAAAAAAAATTAATTATGGATAACTATAGAACTAATTTATTTATTATCTACTAACAATATATAAAAGTTGAAGTATAGCAAAATTTTATAATTGTCCTTATTAAAACTCATGATCTCCTTAATTTTAAGTGCATAATGGTCATTTTGCAAAATTTAATTTATTTGTTTTTTAAAAAATTAATTAAGGATAATGCTAACCAATTTCTACGGATAACTATGAAACTAATTTATTTGTTTTTTTAAAAAAATTAATTATGGATAACTATAGAACTAATTTATTTATTTTTTAAAAAATTAGTTACGGATAATTACAGATCTACTAATAATATATACAAATTGAAGTCCAAATAAATTTCATAATTGTTCTTATTAAAACTATCTCCTTAATTCGTCCAACAAATATTGAGTAGTGTTTTGCATATAAAATAAAAATTTCTTCAATAGAAACACTACATAGTTGTTCATAAAGAAAATAATCACTAGTTTCCAATATTTTATCATATTGACTTTCTCATATATGTATATGAAATTTGTTGCAGTAGATATAAACATTTAAAATGTACAACATGAGACGGTGCAAATATTGAAGGGTGTTTTGCATATAAAATAAAAAATTAATTAATAGAAACACTGCATTATTAATGTTGATATTTTGAAAATAGTCATGAGTTAATTTTTAAAATTTTATCATATCAACTATCACATATCGGTACATAAAAATTTTCTTATGCATATATAAGAATAAAAAATCCTCAATGAGTGCGGTTTAAACATTTAACGATGTTTAAATATAAAATAAAAAACTATTTAATAGACATGCTACATTAATGTTCATATTTTGAAAATAGTCATGAGTTTTCAAAACTTTATCATATCAACTTTCTCATATATGTATATAAAAATTTGATTATGCATATATAAACATTTAAAATCTTCAACAGGAGACGGTGCAAACATTGAACGGTGATTTGCATATAAAATAAAAATTTAATTAATAGAAACACTGCATTAATGTTGATATTTTGAAAATAGTCATGAGTTTTCAAAATTTTATCATATCTATTATCACATATCGGTACATAAAAATTTTCTTCTGCATATATAAGAAAATAAAATCCTCAATGAGTGCGGTTTAAAGATTTAACGATGTTTTAAATATAAAATAAAAAATTATTTAATAGACACGCTACATTATTGTTGATATTTTGAAAATAGTCAAGTGTTTTTAAAACTTTATCATATCAACTTTCTCAAGGACGCAAGCAGGTGAGATTGCAATAATTTCATATATAACGATCAAACATATTAACCTGTCAGCGATTGCGATTTCAATTCCTTGAGGGGTGATCGATCAATGCTATGGAGTCTGAATTAGTTGGCTTTCTACGATAGATTGTTGGCTTCAAATTCTTGCCACAATCGATACAACAACAAATTGGTTTTCTAATTAATATTTTCTCAATTTTTTTACGGTAAGGGTTTCTCTCTCCCTCTAGTTTGTATCATGTTGCTCCATGAATTGGATGCTTGTGCTTGATTTGCTTGCTGCCTATAAGTGTTGATTTGGTGGCTGCTTATGTTTCTTATGATTGGTGGCATTTATTTATGTTGCAGAGGTCTTATATTTTTTTTATTAAATACGGTTTTTCTCTCCTTGTTGTGAGAGCTTTGATTTTTCTCTCTTTATTGTGAGAGTTTTGATTTTTCTCTCCTCACTGTGAGAGTTTTGATTTTTCTCTCGTTGTGAGAGATTTTTCTCCCCTTATTGTGAGAGTTTTGATTTTTCTCTCCTCGCTGTGAGAGTTTTGATTTTTCTCTCGTTGTGAGAGGACACGCTACAATATATGTTTTACCATGAATTTTGAAGATCTTACTATTTTGAGCTGGAACATCAGAGGTGCTATTAGTCTTGAGGGTCGCCGACATGCTAAGGAATTGGTAAGAAAACATCATCCTCTCTTTATTTTTATCATGGAAACTCATTGTCCTTTCTCAAAAGCATCACTATTTTGGAATCGTTTAGGTTATGAGATATGTACTCTCTCTGAAGCGGCCGGTCACTCGGGAGGTATTTGGGTGCTGAAAAGTAAAGGTTGTGATTATGATATTACTGTGATAGATGTCTACTTTCAAGCGGTCACCATTTGCATTAAAAAAGCTAATTATAGGTGGTTTTGCTCTGTTATCTATGGTAGCCCTCAACTAGTCAATCGTGAAAAATTATGGAATTATCTTATTTCTATTCGTGAAGATATTTTGAGTCCTTGGGTTATGATAGGAGATTTCAACGAAGTCCTTCATCCCTCTGAGATAAAGGGGGGCATCTTTACAGCTAGACAAGCCGAGAAATTTTCTAATATGATGGAGCAGTGCAATCTTATTGACCTTGGAGCGACTGGTAGTACTTATACTTGGACTCGTAAGGAACGAGGGATTCTAAAGGTTGCTAAAAGGTTGGACAGGGTCCTTGGTGATTGTGCTTGGCGTACTACTTTTCCAGAAGCTTATGTAGAAAACTTGACACAAAATTATTTTGACCATCGCCCTATACTCTTAAGGGGTGTCGGTTTTGTTCCAGCTAAACGTGTGCGACCCTTTCGCTTTCAAGCTGCTTGGCTTACTCATAAAGATTTTCCAGAGGTAGTCTATAAAGCTTGGGATAAAGGTGAACATATTGTACCTGCAAGTCTTGAGCATGTTCGGTTCGATGCAACTACATTCAACAAAGAGGTGTTTGGTGACATTCATAAAAGGAAGGGTACTCTTGCGGAGAAATTAAAGCAGGTGCAACACAAGTTAGAAACGGTTGATTCGACCCACCTCAACATGATTGAAGCATCACTCCAAAAAGAATATAATGATGTTTTGAAACAGGAAGAGATCCTTTGGTACCAAAAGTCGAGGGAGAATTGGGTGAAACTAGGAGACCGTAACACGAGTTTTTTCCATACTCAGACACTAGTGAGGAGAAAGCGCAATAAGATCCAAGGTCTCTTTCTTGAAAATGGTCAATGGAATACCGATGATGTTATCCTCCAAGCAGAAGCCATAAATTACTTTAAACAGTTATTTGAGGTAGATCACTCCACTACTCCAAATACTCTATTGGTTAATGATATACCTCGTTTAAATGAACAATGCAGAGATTCTCTTACAACATCGGTCCTTAAGGAAGAGGTGAGGAGAGCCGTGTTTAGTATGAATTCGTATAAAGTGCCTGGCCCTGATGGCTTCCAACCCATATTTTTCAAACATTTTTGGGGAAGAATTGGTGATGACATATGACATCTTGTGCATGCGGCTTTCAATATGGGTACTATTAACGCTTCAATTGCAGAGACATTAATTGTCCTAATTCCCAAGGAGAGTAATCCACAAAGGTTAAAGAATTTTAGACCCATCAGTCTTTGTAATGTCATTTTTAAGGTAATCACAAAAGTTTTGGTTAGTCGTTTGCGACCGTTTCTTGCCGACCTGATAAGTCCTCTTCAAAGTAGCTTCATCCCCGGTCGAGGTACTACTGATAATGCCATCCTGGCCCAGGAGGTTGTTCATTTCATACATCATTCTCGTGCAAAAAAAGGCTCTATTGTGTTCAAAATTGATCTTGAAAAGGCATATGATAGGCTTAATTGGGACTTCTTGGAACTCACACTCCATGATTTTGGTTTCCCCCCCCGACAACTATATCTCTCATCATGAGTTGTGCTCGATCAAGCAATTTGAGTGTTCTCTGGAATGGTGCTAAAACTGATCATTTTACTCCATCTAGAGGTCTACGCCAAGGCGATCCTTTATCCCCTTACTTGTTTGTCATTTGTATGGAGAAACTATCTCTTAGTATTCAACAGAAAACCCTAAGTGGAATATGGAAACCTATACAGGTATCTAAGGGTGGCCCAAAATTATCTCATATTCTTTTTGCTGATGATGTTATGTTGTTTTGTGAAGCTAGTATTGACCAGGTCAAAGTGGTTATGGATACCTTGGAGGAGTTTTGTTCAGCTTCAGGATTAAGGATTAATACCATAAAGTCCAAAGCTATGTGTTCTAGGATGGTTCAAGGGGAAAGAAAGCGTGAGATATAAGATATTTCAACTATTAAATTTGTGGCGGATTTAGGACACTACCTTGGTTTTCCTCTTGTCAAGGGTCGAGTTTCTCGAGATGTATATAATGGCGTAGTTGACAAAGTTTCAAAAAGACTAGCTACTTGGAAAGGAAATATCTTGAATAAAGCAGGACGAGCATGCCTAGTGAAGTCTGTCACAACAGCAATTCCCGTTTATACCATGCAACTTCACTATCTTCCTACTTATGTTTGCAACAGGTTAGATAAGATGGCAAGGAGTTTTCTTTGGGGGGGTGATGGGAACTCTCGAACTTGGAATCATGTTAATTGGAATATGGTTACAACCCCTCAACGCTTTGGTGGCCTAGGTATTCGTGAAGCTAGACTTACTAATTTAGCTCTGCTTGGTAAGTTAGTGTGGAACATGCTTCATAATAAAGATAAATTGTGGGTGAAAGTTCTTTCTCATAAATACATGGGCAACACGTCTTTATAGATGAACAAGAAACATAATAAACCTTCAATCACTTGGCGTGGTATTCAACATGCCATTACAAATTTTGCTGCAGGGTATGGTTTTCGTGTAGGCTCCGGAGACTCATCGATTTGAAATACTGACTGGACACAACTTGGTCCCCTATGTCAATTGGTTCCATTCGTTAACATCAGCGATTCATTTATGTGTTTGAAGGATGTGTGGGAGGATGGTAGGTGGAACTTACAAGGTCTTGGTACTATGATACTAACCGATATTGTTCGTTATATTCATCAGCTTCCAGCTCCTAACAACTTGGATGTACGACTTCAAGATGCGAGGACTTGGAGGCATGCAAAGAAAGGTGAATATAATTGCTCGAGTGGATATTATTGGCTGCTTCAACAAAATAGAGATTGGAATGTAAATTGTAACATGAATTGGCTTTGGCGCCTTAAAGTACCAGCAAAACTCCAACACTTTCTATGGCTTTGTTTTCATAATGCTCTCCCTATTAATGCCCGTCGGCATCATTGCAACATGGTGGCTTCTCCAAGCTGCAACTATTGCTCTTCACCCATAGAGGATATTCTTCATTGTTTACGAGATTGTCCGCACTCTAAAGAGCTTTGGCTCCGCTTGAATATGGGGCGTTATAATAATTTTTTCTCTGAATTGGATGTCAAGGCTTGGCTTCATGAGATGACAAAAGGTACTTCCTCTATTCTATTTGTTACAAGAGTATGGTATGCTTGGTGTTGGAGAAACAATACTATTTTTGAGGATCAACATTGGCGCATTCAAGATGTGGTGCGAAAGACCTTTTTGTTACATGATGAATGCATTTCTTACTATCCCAATCTCGGTTTGGACCCACACTCATCGCGCCTCTTAGTTCATTGGATCCCCCCCACCGGAAGGTACACTAAAACTCAATATTGATGGTAGCTTTCTAGAAGATTTTGGTTGTTTAGGTGCCGGTGGTGTTGTTCGCAACCACGATGGAGATTGGATAGCTGGTTTTTCTCACTATGAAGCTGGAGGTGATGCGTTATTAGCTGAGTTACGTGCTATCCAGATAGGTCTTGATTTTTGTAGTAATAAAGGGTATGTCAACATTATTTGTGAGAGTGATTGTTTGGAAGCAGTGGACCTGATTATTGCTGATCGTGATCATACCTTGCACACTTATGCTACTGACATCCTTCATATTAGAGATGCTTTACATGGAAATGAGAATACAACATTGGTGCATGTTCTTAGGGAACAAAATATGTGTGCAGACTTTATGGCTAAGGAAGGATCACATGCAAGGTGTTCTTCTCACTGGAACTGCCATCCGCCTGGCATGGAATCTCTCATCCTGAGAGATAAGCTTGGAACTTAATTTCGACTCTCCCTTTTTTTCTTTTTCTTTTTTCCTCGTTACTTTGTAACACTACCAAAATATATATATATATATATATATATAAATTTGTTTATGAAGATATAAACATTTAAAATCTTCAACGGGAGACGGTGCAAACATTGAATGGTGATTTGCATATAAAATAAAAAATTTAATTAATAGAAACACTGCATTAATGCTGATATTTTAAAAACAGTCACGAGTTTTCAAAATTTTATCATAACAACTTTCACATATCGGTATATAAAAAATTTCTTCTGCGTATATATCCATATAAAATGCTCAACGAGTGTCGTTTAAATATTTAACGTCGTTTTAAATATAAAATAAAAATTTATTTAATAGACACACTACCTTGATGTTGATATTTTGAAAATAGTCATGAGTTTTCAAAATTTTATCATATCGACTTTCTCATATATGTATATAAAAATTTGTTTATACAGATATAAGTACATAAAATTTGGAACGGGTGCGGTGCAAACATTGAACAATGTTTTGCATATAAAATAAAAAGTTATTTAATAGAAACAGTACATTAATTTTGATTTTGAAAATAGGCATTAGTTTTTAAAATTTTAATATATTGTCTTTTTCATATATGTATAAAAAATTTGTTTATGCACATATAAGTATATAAAATCTGCAACGGGTGCGGTGCAAACATTGAACAGTCTTTTGCATATCAAATAAAAATTTATTTAATAGAAACACTTCATTAATTTTGATTTTGAAAATAGTCATTAGTTTTTCAAAATTTTATCATATCAACTTTACCATATATCTACATAAAAATTTGTTTTCACATATATAAGCAAATAAAATCAATAACTGGTGTGACTCGAATATTTAACAAATTTTTATATATTCCTTCAAAAAAACAAATTTGTGTATGTACAAAAGGAAAATATTTAATAGAAACATTATATTGATACTCATAACTTTCATTTAATATCTATAAACATTCTACAATATTAAAAATTTAATTATTTTTTATATAACTATCGCAATGTTACGCGACCCGTGCGAAAGCATGGGTCTTTTACTAGTATCTAGCAAAAGTTTTTTCCTGAATCTATCCCGAAACCTTACGTGTCTTTTTCTTAAAGGAAGTCAAAATTTCAACTCTGAGGTTAGGTGGAAAAAACGATAAGCAATGGTATGAATTTTAACCTCGTGAAATTGTCGCTATGTATTTTCTTGCAACCTTTAGCATTTTCCTTTGATGAATAATTTATCATTGGGTGAAATAAGTTCTTGATCCTTATAAATATCTCAAATGTTATTTACTAAAAAAACACTTTTTATGGGATGGAGTGATGAAAAATAAAAATAAAGTAAACAATTTGAAATATTTTCCTACTTAAATTGATTCCACCTAAAAAAAAAATCATTATTAGTTTAATTTGTTTTAGAAGTAATTATTATTAAAGTCAAACATAGTTCATGATCTGGTGAAGTATAAAAAAATCTTTAGAATGATTCTGTAAATTTATTATTTTTGTTATCAAAGTCTAAATAGGTATTTTTAAAATGTAGCATAATATGTAGAAGTTCCATAAAAAATGTAATAATAAAATCTTAAGGAATAATTGTTTTAAATTTATATTATTTAAAAAGTTAATATGTAAATGTGGTCATTTGAAAATATTTATATTGAAGCAACAAAATAAATACATTTTACATATAATATTTGATATTTTAATTAAACAAAAAAATAGTTAACTAAACACAGCATGAAATAATTTCATTCTAAAAATATTATGCATATTCTAATTGAGTAGTTTTATATTTTTTATAGTTGATTTTGTACTTACTCTAAAATAATAATTGGTGGGGTTGTAGATGTTATTTGCACTTTGAAGTTTGTAGTTTGAAGTGGAAAGAATTTGTCTTCAAGTTTGTGCGCTTTTTGTTCCAACCTACACGCTTGGATCTTTGTTTTTCGTGACTGTGACATACATTATTACATACATACATTGTGTGATAGAGGCAGCAGCTAGCAGCAAATGGCTTCTTCAAATGCTAAAACATTTACGTTTGATGAGATCGCCAAACACAACAACAAAACTGATTGCTGGATTATTATCAATGGAAAGGTCCTTCTCTTTCTCTTTCTCTCTTCTTTATCATTTTATTCTCTTGCTTGATTATATGTTTTTTCAATTGCATGTGCATATATAGATCCATCACTGTTTTGGATTCAACAACATTTTATGCAATGAATATGTGTGAGACTTGTTGCATCATTGTAAATTTGTAACACCTCAGATATAGTTGTCAAAGTAGTGGTGAAATTGATTTTATTCATTCTTTAAAGAGATCCAAAACTATTTTGCTGATCATATTCACTCTCTAATTCAACCTGCAAGACTATAACCCATCCATTTATGTGATGTAAGATAATGAGATAATTTAAAATAATTATGATCGGTTTGGTTACACACTTTGAAGGCGTGTCCCTGTGTCCGACATGTATCGTGTCCACACTGACACGACACCGACACCTATGATTACATTTAATTAAATTATGTTATTTTCTCTAAATTTTGTCTGTGTCGACGTGTGTTTGTGTCAGTGTCATGTCGGGTGTATGTGTCTGCGTCCGTGCTTCATAAATACTCGTAATTTTTTTATTGGAATGTGTCATTCATGTCCTTAAATCCTACAATGTCTTCAATCCAATCGAAGACACTGCTGCATAACCTTCTACAACCATTCAGAATGATACTGCTTCTTCCCTTTCCAAAAAAAATGAACCTACTTACTTATGTCTTGTAAATTGAATCATTAGCACCCATTGCTGCTATTTCATTGTTTCAATGTTTATTTTTATACCATCTTAGAGAAAAATGAACCATTAATGATTTGTCTTGGCAATTTTAGGGGTTCTATTGTTATTAGGCATATAGGGCTTTACAGATGCCTCCATCTTGAAGCGCACTAAAGAGAGATTTCTAATTGGAAAATGACTAATAATTTTATCATCCCTTGTTAAACTATATCAGAAGACTGAATGGAATGTCCTCGTGAGCTTAGCTCAGTTGGTTGGGACAATGCATAAAATATGCAAGGTCTAGGGTTCAAACCCCAGCCACTACCAAAAAAAAAACTGAATGGAATGATCATATCATGGTTAACTGAAGTATATAAAAAAATTCATGTTCTAGTGCTAACTGAAGTATATAAAAAAATTCATGTTCTAGTGCTTTGCATTGAATAAAAGAACTGGAATAAAGAAAGTTTAGAAAGAATGAGATACTCGTCCTTTGTTCCTTACCTTGTTTTCTAACTGTAAGAAATATGCGACAGCTTCAAATTGAATATCTTATCACAAAAAGCATGCCACGTCTGATTTCTCTCTACAGTTAATAAGATTCTAAATAAAACTGCAAGCTTTTAGGACTAATGTGCTTATCCATCGACTGATCATACTTAAGATGTGTTCAATTGTTGCGTTGCAGGTGTATGACGTGACCCCATTTTTGGATGATCATCCAGGAGGTGACGAATCTTTAATTTCAACAACCGGTAATTGACTTCTCCTTGTTGGTTGGTTCATAATATATTAGCAATCTAGTGGCAAAAAAAACTATAGCAATATGATTGGTTTATGACAATAAAGTTATGTGTTCTTACAGGGAAGGATGCTACTGTTGATTTTGAAGACGTGGGTCACAGTGACTCTGCAATAGAAATGATGCATAAGTACTTTGTTGGCCATGTCGACACGTCCACCGTTCCAACAAAAGTTGACCACAATTCGCCACCATCTACACAAACACAGGCACAAAGCGTTAGGGATCAATCATCAGGATTTGTTGCAAAGACATTGCAATTCCTGTTGCCTCTACTCATATTGGCCTTTGCGTTTGCTATGCAGCACTACGGAAAAAAGAAACAAGTCAGCGACTCATAAAAGCTGAACTTGAGGCAACAATTATTTTGTGTATGAATCAAATTCATTACTCTGCCCAATACAATGCAGGGCTCTTGATGTACCATGATGTCTTGCTAAACAATCATACTAGATGTTCATTTAGACTCAATTGATTTAACATCTCATATTTTGAAATGGATTTTATAAAGATTATTCATTATCTTATACATTACCCTAAATAGGCTGAGTTTGTCGTCTAAGGCCTTGTTTTATTAATTAATCACCCCATTGATAATCAACAGATGGTTGGCTTCAACCAAGTTCCTAAGGTCAGTTTCATCTTCCAAACCAAAATATTTTATCCTTAAGCTACTGTCACCATCCTAGAGAACACCACTGATCTTTCTGCATTTTCTGATTCACTACATATGTTGTGTACATCTCCGACTTTGTGTTGTTGGCTTTTGCAATCGATCATTCAACATTGCATCTATTTACTAATATGGAAATCACAAACATTAATAACTAGTCACTAATATGAAATGAGTAAATAATCGAATGCAAATTAGTCTAATTTAAGAACCAACTGCAATAGCAATGCCTGGTGCTCTTTCTTAAGAGCATCAAACAGTGAGGCCAAATGGTTATAATTGGCTTGAAATATGTTGCTTTGACTTCCATGGAGCTCTTCTTTTCTAAAATCATATAGCAACCATAGCTCTCTTGCCAATTGTAATTTCTTTACAGGTTCCAGCTTTGACTGTCCTAAATAGATTCTAATGATTTGATGTGTTTGTTGTTGAACCTACTTCTGTTTTTGCTCATCTTTCTCATGGCTGCTGGTTGATTTGTACTGGTGCTGTAAGTTCCTGCCTTTATAGCTTTTTCTGATGAACGAGAATACTCCATGTGATCCAGCATCTTGTATACTGTCTGATACTGAAATGGATCCTCTACATTTGTTTTCTCTAATGTTTTCTAAAGTATCCACATCTCTGCCTTTAAATCTCATTTTTTTTTGTAAATTATATTTCTATTTCTCCTTTAAATCTCATGTTTTCAATGGACTCTCATGTGACATGAGAGGATCCATTCCCATCTCAAACTAAAAAACCCTTGGTAATGTTGTAGGTGAATAATAGGGTAATGAATTATGGGATTTTTTTTTAGAGTGTGTACCTTAAATGTTGGATTTTTGAGTTATGGGAGTTTATGTGGTATTAGTTTTGGCGTTTTCAATGGACATTCCATTTGTAATTTGTTAGAATTTAAGTGAGAATTGTTCGAGCTTTATCTCGATTAGAAATGAGCTAAATAGATAAGTTATTCACTCACATACTCGTTGTCTCAAGGTTTTCAGTTGAGATGGTATTAAATTCTCTTGCCCATCAAAGTCTTTAACATGTTGGCTGTACGAACTCCCCAACATACTTTGTATCCCATATTTGTTAGGTTTGATATACTCCTTCCGTTTCAAAATGAGTGTCGCTTTAGGCTTTGGCACACAGATTAAGAAATGGAATGAAATAATCATTGGATATAGCGCTTTTACTAAACTGTCCTTACTTTATAAGAAAAAGACAAAATTAAAGTTGCATTGAAAATTGTGTGAGAGAAAAGTTGAAGTATTTATTGAGGGTAAAGTTGGAAGAAACAAATTAAAGTTGTATTGGAAATGTAAAGTGACATTCATTTTGAAACAATTTTTTTTGGCTAAAGTAACACTCATTTTGAAACGGATGGAGTATCATATATGTATCATTTAATGCTATTTAGCATTTTCTTTTTGATAATTATGTTATATATACTAAATATTTATTGTTGTTAGAGTTACTAATCTTTGAAGTAAATAGGCAATTATCCCCCTGAAATTGTAAGTTTCGTCAATTACCCCCCTGAAATTAACAAAACTTCAATTACTCCTCTGAAATTGCACAACGTTAATCAATTTACCCCCTCCGTCAAATTCTTCTGTTAGTCAACATGACGTTTTGCAATTACCCCCCTGAAGTTTTGCACTTATGTGCAAAATGCCCCCCAACTTGAAAATTTATATATATATATATATATATATATATATATATATATATATATATCATTGACTCAAAAGATATTAAAGGCAAACAATTAACAGTTAGCTAATTGTTAATGTTGCGATAAATCCCCCTAACTTTCTTCTTCAGTTTGGGATGTAGTATAAGAGTAATTTGTTGTAAGTTTATATAGAACAATTGAATTCATGACTTCAAATGAACATAATAAAACTACAATGATAACTTGGTCCCTCCTGCTTACAATTTCATGGGGATAATTACCTATTTACTCCTAATTTTTGTTACGAAATTTGTTTTTTGCTAATTTAGCTTTGATATAATTAATGAACTTTGTCTTATCATCTCTCTTAACTTGTTCTATGTTATCTTATTCGTTGTGTGATTATATGTCTGTCTAATTTTATTTAATTTGTACATATGCAATTATCCATATGAGAAGTGATGCTGCAATTCATATTGCAGCCATCATCCTCTTGACTTCAGGGTACTCTCTCCCAAATAGGATATGTTGATTACACGAATGACCTTTACCAAAATTTTCATGCTAATCAATCTATCCTCCTCATCTTACTATGATATTGAGGTTTTAATCTTCACTAGTTACGCCGGGTCACTGTCACCTAAAGTAACCTGCTCATCCTTTAATAATTATTCTAAATATTATTGTATTTTACGTTGTAGATATATTAAAAAAAAAAAACCGATAAGCTCACAAATGAACACGAAAATGTCACATGTCACAAATGGCCAAAAATAGTGGGTGCAAAACATAGTATACCGCTACGTTGTCTCTTTCATGACGTCGAAGGAAATGTGTGGCGTATTGTACAAACTACAAAGCACCAAAAAAAAGTAGACTTTTTTATGAGGTGATAAAAATTAAATTTTATTAAAAATGAGTTAAATATAAAGTGATATAGGTTAGGATGACAAAAGTTATGGTGCATAAGTTAAAGTTATGGTGCATAAGCCATAACTTATGCACCATGCATAAGTTAATCACAACCATCAGATAATTGGACACTTGTAATGATCCTATGGTTCTCACCTCAGACCCCACAATCAGTCCCCACAATCTTCTCCTACCTCATACGACTCAACCTTGCTCGCGCGCCACCTTAACCTCCGTAACTCCGACGTCGTTTTCCGGTTGATTCACGGCGGGATTGCGCCGACTCCATGGAAGCAGCTCGCACCAAGGTAACCACCGTTCACCGCCGTAATTGAAAGTCACACTAAAATTGACACTCACTCACTCAAACCGTGTGTGAAGTGAAGAAGAGAAGACAACAGAATCCGAAACAAACTTCACTTCGCTCTTTGACCCATCAGTCAATTCTCAACTTCCAATCCCACTGTCTTCCTCCGCATTTCCTTCCTTAAATCACTTTCTACTTTTACATATTTTTTAACGGGGCTTTTTTTTTTCTTCTGAGAATTGGTAAGGGTGTTAAATTTGCTACTTTGTTCTGTTTTCAATTTTGGGTATTTATATATTTTCATCAATGTATTATGCAGGTTAACAGTCTTTGATTTCGCCAAGAAAACGCTAGGTTTGTTTCTTGTCTTTTGTCAAATTGTTTCTAGATTCTTTGTTATTTCTTACCTATCATTATGTTTATTACGATGAATAACCCTAACAATGTATAACATCAAAACAAAATTAGCTAAATCAACTGCAATGACTCAACATTGTTTTAGACATGTTTTTGGGTTCCCCTTTCTGGGTACCAATTTGTTTCTGTATAGTTAGAATTCGCTGTGATTGTCTCAGGAACATGATTTTCATTTCTAGGTTTTTAATTAATTTGCAGAAATTTTCATATCTCTGTGTCTTTCTCCTTCTGTCTCTTTCTCTCAATAGTCTTTGTCAATTTTAGAATGTTTGATGACTGATTTGTTGAATTTTCTTTACAAGATGGAAATATTCCCTTTCAAATACCTAACTTATTGTTTTATATTAAGTATGGTTTATAGTGGAAATCTCAATTTGTGTGATTTTGAATTTACAGATTATTGGTAACATGGATTTAGAAGGAAGTGTAAAAGATTCAGTGCTTACTACTACTCAAGTCAGCATCGTTGGATTTGACTCTGATGTCAAAGCTTCTGATTTGGTGTCATACTTGGTAATCAGTGTTTTTAATTGTAATCTGGCCCTGTTGTGATTGTGATTATATAGATTGTAGAAAGTATAATGTTGTGAAACTTTCAGTATGTAAAATAAGTTTATTACAGTTACCTTGAAGCCTAGTTGCATACAACTTCCTAGCAATTTACAAAGGTCAAATCATTCGAACCAAGTTCTATTCCTATTCCCCAATAAGTATCAAGACTTTCAACAACCCAGTTTATTCCATTCCCTCAACAAATCCTTAAGACCCCCATTAAAAAATATAATTGAAGTTGTATTGTAATTCAGTTATATTGTTTTAATGTATATATGAAATGAAAATGGTATTTTTGTGAACTTGGATATGATTTCTCCATTGTAATTCAGCTATACCTCATCTTGAAGAGTTAATAGCTACTACTCTTGATATCTCCATTGTAATTACTTGCTGATGCCTTTTTAATTTATTTCCATTGTATGATCCTCTAAAATGTCCATTTGTTAACTCAGATTCTAATAAACATGGATTCGGTATTAGAAGTGGTTGAATTTGAAAACAATGAGCTTAATATTAATATCTCTAAATTTTATACTTTAACGAATCTTATTTCATTTCACCAAGCAGGGAATTGACAAGAAGATACAGTCATCGGATTATAGTAGACTTAGTGCAGAGATCATATATGTGGATGCACAAGAGTCTTTTGGTGGGGGAGTCGCTGTCTTCGTCACCGGGTTTATGATAGGAAAGGATGGCATTAAGCAGAAATTTACTCAATCTTTCTTCCTTGCTCCTCAAAAGAAGGGCTACTTTGTTTTGAATGATGTTTTCAGATATGTTGATGAAATTGAAATCAAAGAACCCGATCATGATATCAGAAATCCTGTCTCTCTTAACAATGGTAATATGATGCATAAGGTGTGATTTTATTAACGGTTTTTGTTTCCTTTATCTGTTAACTTAAGTTGCCTATTTCCTCAACCTTCTTTCAGTGTCAGATCCTCCTGTACTGGAGACACCAGTTCCAGAGCAAATATATGTGACTGTTGAGGATGGCGATTGGGAAAAACTAGACGTCTACAATCCAGAAAATGAGCAAGTGTCTGTTGAAGAAGAGGAAGCTCGTGTTGCTGTGGTTCTTGATGAAATTCCTGATGATTCACAGAAGGTAGCTGGATTGGCTTCCCAAATCGAAGAAGTGTCGAAGAAGTCATATGCCTCTATTGTAAGTCTATGTTCTAAAATTCCCTCTTCCTTTCTTACTCTTTTGAGACACTCACTGCTTTACCATAGTAAATGTCACTTGTTATATTCTTAACTATCACACTAGTTGAAATGCTGAAATTTGAACTGAATGATACTTTAATTGTCATTTTATCTAGAAGAGTAATAACTGCTTCTGCTACTAATTATTGAGATTGCTTCTGTTATATTCTTGCATGTCAGGCTAAATGGCTAAGCACGCTGGTGCAAAAGATGAATTTAAAGATTTGAAGATGAGATTTGCTGGTGGACAGTAGGTCAACAATTGATCCTCCTGGAAAGCATTCAGTTGGCCGTGGTAGAAGAAAGCATATAGAGACACGATTCCATTTTCAAAGTTAGCTAGTATGTTAGTTAGATAACTTCCTCTAAAAAAATGTTAGTTAGATAACTTGGTTGATAAGAAACAAGTTAGTAAGTGAGATTACTTGTGTTACAGATAATGAGTTAGTTTAGAGTTTGTTGCTTACTCACTTTGTATAAATGACATGGTAACAACTAATTCATCACCAATTAAGAATTTTTTGATTCTTCATCAAACACCTCACTCTCTCAATCTGTGTAATAATATCTAAATCCCAAAATCTATCATATTGTTCTATGAATGATTTCATCAAAACCCTTTTCTTTCAGCTCGTCCATTCTCTCAATAAAAGTCTTTCATTGTTTTTTAATTCTTCAAGCTGTTAAAAAATTATCCAACCAATTTAATTTTTTAGACAATTAGTTTGGTTTCGTGTAGAACACTATCAAAACCATTAAACCACACTTATGGTTTCAGTAATAGTTTTTATTTAAAACCATTTGTCAATAATAATTTTCACTATTCTTTTATTTTATTTAGCATTTGACAATTATTTTTCTTTCACATACAAGTCTATTAAAACCATTAAAGCGCAATTATATTTAGACAAAGTCAGAAATTCGTTTTACAACGTAAGAAATAAAAGAGAGATGACGAGACTTTACAAAAAAGTGGTTACTTATTGATTAATTCACATTAGGTTATAAGTGTGTACTATTAAGTGGTTACTTAATAATGATTTGAATGTTTATCACAATTTTTTTATTACAAAACCATTAGACAATTATTTTGGTTTCACATTGAAAACTATCAAAACCATTAAACCATACGTATGGTTTCAGTAATAATTTCAGTGCATAACATGGATCATGATAATGTAATTTTTTATTGTTAATTTAATTGTGCTTGAGTATTTTATATTTAATTAACATTCACGAAGCTGTTCAGTCGATTATTTGCGAAGTAGGAAATGCTTCGATGTGAAATCTGTTGGTATAAGCTGGAATTCGGATTTGATGAATTATTGAGAATGTTGTGATGAATTGTGTTGTTTATGATCAATCCGGTTCGGATCTGGTGTTAGCATTACTCACGGAAACCATTTTCAGTGCAAAATGGTTTTGGAGTCTAACTCACGGAAACCATTTTCACTGCAAAATGGTTTTGGAGTACAACTCACAGAAACCATTTCCACAACAAAATGGTTTTGAAACCAACTCACAGAAACCATAGCCATAGCAAAACCATTAGACAATTATTTTGGTTTCTCATAGAAGACTATCAAAACCATTAAACCATAATTATGGTTTCAGTAATAATTTCAGTGTATACCATCTTAATCATTATTCAAAACCATCTAACAACAATAATTTCATTAAAAACCATTACACAATTATCTTGGTTTCACATACATGATTATCAAAACCATTAAACCATAATTATGGTTTCAGTAATAATTTCAGTGTATAACATGTTAAACAACGTTCCAGTAAAGAAACTCATAATCCATACTCATTTCTCTCTCTAACTCATAAAAAGCGTATTCAAAACAGCTTATTTTGTGCAAAATACTTGTTTTGCACAAATAAGCTGTTTTGTATAAATAAGTTGTTTTGAATAAGCTGTTTTGCACAAATAAGCTATTTTGTATAAATAAGTTGTTTCGAATAAGCTGTTTTGTATAAATAAGCTGTTTTGAATAAGCAGTTTTGCACAAATAAGCTCTTTTGTATAAATAAGTTGTTTCGAATAAGATGTTTTGCATAAATAAACTGTTTTGAATAAGTTGTTTTGCACAAATAAGCTATTTTGTATAAATAAGTTGTTTCGAATAAGCTGTTTTGCACAAATAAGCTATTTTGTATAAATAAGTTGTTTCGAATAAGCTGTTTTGTATAAGCTGTTTTGCACAAATAAGCTGTTTTGTATAAATAAGTTGTTTTGAATAAGCTGTTTTGCACAAATAAGCTATTTTGTATAAATAAGTTGTTTCAAATAAGCTGTTTTGCATAAATAAACTATTTTGAATAAGTTGTTTTGCATAAATAAGTTGTTTTGAATAAGTTTTTTTTTAAAAATGAAATCGGAATAATCTGTTTTGTATAAATAAGTTGTTTTGAATAAGTTGTTTTGCACAAATAAGCTGTTTTGTATAAATAAGTTGTTTTGAATAAGCTGTTTTGCACAAATAAGCTATTTTGTATAAATAAGTTGTTTCGAATAAGCTGTTTTGTATAAGCTGTTTTGCACAAATAGGTTGTTTTTTAAAATGAAATCGGAATAAGTTGTTTTGTATAAATAAGCTGTTTTGAATAAGCTGTTTTGCACAAATAAGCTGTTTTGTATAAATAAGTTGTTTTGAATAAGCTGTTTTGCACAAATAAGCTATTTTGTATAAATAAGTTGTTTCGAATAAGCTGTTTTGCATAAATAAGCTGTTTTGAATAAGTTGTTTTGCATAAATATGTTGATTTGCATAAATAAGTTGTTTTGAATAAGTTGTTTTTTAAAATGAAATCGGAATAAGTTGTTTTGTATAAATAAGCTGTTTTGAATAAGTTGTTTTGCACAAATAAGTTGTTTTGTATAAATAAGTTGTTTTGAATAAGCTGTTTTGCACAAATAAGCTATTTTGTATAAATAAGGTGTTTCGAATAAGCTGTTTTGCATAAATAAGCTGTTTTGAATAAGTTGTTTTGCATAAATATGTTGTTTTGCATAAATAAGTTGTTTTGAATAAGTTGTTTTTTAAAATGAAATCGGAATAAGCTGTGTTGTATAAATAACCTGTTTTGTATAAATAAGTTGTTTTGAATAAGCGGTTTTAAAAAAAGTGATCCTAATAAGTTGTTTCGAATAAGCTGTTTTGCATAAATAAGCTATTTTGAATAAGTTGTTTTTTAAAATTAATCGGAATAAGCTGTTTTGCATAAATAAGTTGTTTTGAATAAGCGGTTTTTAAAAAATCATTCTAATAAGTTGTTTTGCATTTATAAACTATTTCGAATAAGCTATTTTGCATAAATAAATTGTTGAGAAAAAATTTATAATATGAGGCTTTATTAGGCCCACAAATAAATAGATTTTATAGTGGGCTTGACCCCAAATAATTCTTTTCACTTGGGGTGTAGAAAGCAATTATGTTGGGTATAGAAAGCAATTATGCACGGTGCATAAGGATCTCCTTATGCACCATAACCACACTCGGTTAGGATATATAATCGAGGAATAAGTTTGAGTGAATTTAAAATTAGGATGTATTTGTTAAAATTTGAGTGAATTTTAGTTATGGATAATTTCAACGATGTGTAAATAAATTTTAATATTGATGAAAGAAATTGGGAAGCAAACAAAAAAGAGTAAAAATTCCTTTGAATAACTTTTTTTACTCCCTCCGTCCCAAATTGTATGACGTTTTGGGCATTTCACATATATTAAGAAATGTAATTAATATTGTGTGGGAAAGAGTAGGGGTGTTCGCGGTGAGGTTTGGTTCGATTTTGAGCATAAAAGTCATCCAAACCGCGAGATAAAAAAGCATGTGGTTTGGTTCGGTTCGGTTGATTTTTAAAAAGTCATCCAAACCAAACCAATGCGGATTGGATTGGTTCGGTTTGTGCGGTTTATCATGAGATAAAAAAAAATATTACATTAACTATAATATTGCCAACTTTTTACAAAATAAACATAGGACATTTTATTTGTTGTTTACATGATAAAATATTAGGTAAAACTTATATTAAAATAGGTAAAATTAAGAAGAAACATAAGCATGAATCAAATTATTGGGAAGAAAAGGAAACAAATTCATCACTGGAAATGAATTGAATAAGATGGAAAGGAATTAGAATAAAATCTGATGGTGCAACAATGGAAAAATCGAATCAAAAGAGATTATTCTTGGGCTATGTAATTGAGATATTACATGTTTAAGTAATATTCATTATTCTTGCGGTTTGGTTTGTTTGGTTCGGTTGCTGAGATGCAAACCGCAAACCAAACCGAACCGCGCGGTTCATTGCAAAAGTCATCCGAATTCATCCAAACCAAGTGCGGTTTTTTGCGGTTTCGGTTTCGATTGGTTTGGTTGGCGGTTTTTCTATTGGGTTGGTTCGGTTTTGAACACCCCTAGGAAAGAGATATTATGATTTGTTTTACAAAATTGTCTTTAATAAATTATATGGGAAAGATAAACGAAGGAATATTGAAATAAGAGAAAGTAATAAATAGTTAAAGATATAATAGAAAAAGTAACATTAATATTTCATTGGTATTATAAAGCGACATATAATTTGGGACAAATATTTTTTTCTAAAATGACATACAATTTGATACAGAGGGGTAATAAGAAAATTGAAGTCATAATCTATGTAATCTCGAATTTAGAGCAAGTCATACTAGCCATTGATCTGTCGACTTAGTTTTAGAAGTGAACTGACTTGTTTTGACTTTTAACAATCAATTCAATACGCTCTTGGCCGCCTTATTTCGTTGAACTTTCGTAGCTAGTGATACTGATTGTGTTATTCCTATCCTATCGTTTTTTTTTAAGAGCAAATTTTATTAAACAACCAGATCTCTGCTCAAGACGAACAGAGACCGGTGAAACTGAAAATACAAACAAGAGACGCCGTATATAGGTAGAACACCCGAAAATAAACACCCTAAAACAACCCCTGAGGACAACACCCACCAAAATACACGTCACCACCTAAAACAGACTCCTTCACGAAAACGACCACTGTAAAAACGGTATCAAACACCATCCGTCATCACTACTCACCCCCAAAGAAAAACACCCCTAAAAAATAAACTCCCAGTCCTGAACACCAACGCTGAGCCACATTCGAAAAGCTCCTAACTCCGAAAGATCAATGCAGCTTCCACCACCGCTCGACCTCCCTTTTTTATTCTTCATCTTAATAAATACCCCCTCTCCTCTACCTTCCATTCATCCAATCCATTACATTCTTATTCTTCTTCTCAAGCATACCTTCCCACTTCTCTATCTTAATTATTTGCTTTATGATGTTCAGCAAAAGCTACAAGCAAGTTCAGCACCATGGTCATGGAGGAAGAAGACATACCGTTGGCACAAAAGATATACCAAAAGGATGCGTTGCAATCAAAGTAGGTCATGGTGAAGAGCAACAAAGATTTACAGTACCTGTGAATTACCTCAATCACCCTCTCTTTCTTCACCTACTCAAAGAGGCAGAGGAAGAATATGGTTTTTCTCACCAGGGTACTATAACTATACCTTGTCAATTGCTAGAGTTTAAAGATATTCTTCAACACATGATTCATATTGATAATTATAAGTCCCTCCAATACCAACATCACCTTGTTGGCTGCTTCAGACCTTCATCTCTCTAGCTACCTTATCTTGTTGTAATTAAACACTTTATGTAGTATACACAATTTTTGTAAGTTTTTTCTCTTCGTGCATATATCAGTGGTCCTGATTAACTACTGCAAATTCATCATCTATATGAGGTAGAAAATAAATGAACATGAAGATTCTAGCTTGCAACTTCAATTTCTCCCCAAACAATTTTGTGTCAATGACTGTATGTAGTCGTATAGAGAAAAAATATATAAATCATTTTCTTTTTTTATTTGATTTTGATTTTATGTTTGATTCTTTTTTCCTTTCCTTTTCCTGAGAGGGTTGAGGGTTGAGTTAAAGGTGTTTACATTACAAGTTAGGTTGTCTCGAATTTGACCAAACCCAATATCCAAATCAATCACTTGTCTTTGATTTCCATTGATTGTTCTATCCATACTTTTTATACTAAAACGGAATCAAACCAACTCAATCGTCAATAGATTGGGTTGGGTTCACCGATCATGCTGAAGAATGATTTTAAAATTCAAATAAAAAAAGTAATTCAATTAACACATTTGTAGTACTTAACCTGTAAAAAAATCGTAAATTTTGGTACTTATTTTGAATAGACACATCGTCCAATGCTTAAAATTTCTTCTACAATTTGAATCAAGTTCAAAAGCAAATGCATATTATTTATGGCAAAAGTGACAGTGTCAAGAGGTCTCTCAAATTAAATTTATCCTTTGATTTTTACGATTAATAAAAACTATATACATAATAAAAAAAGTAAATTTATGGTAAGTATTGTGTGTTTTAGATAATTTTTATATATATAAAGTACGACATGTCAGTGGGTTGAATTTACGAGTTCAAAATATCAAATCCACTATCCAATCCAAACATCATTGAGTTTGCATGGGTTGGTTCAGTTTAGACCCAAATACGATTGAGTTTGTTAGGTTGCTATTTTTCTCACTCACCAAGATTTGAGTCCATGTTATGTCGAAACAAAAAGATTTGAGTCCATGTCATATTATTTATTAATTCTTAGTTCAAATTAATTAAACTACACAATTTCACGGGTTGGCATCACTAGAATGGAGTCAAGTACTAACGTGATAAAGAAGTTAGATTGATTATTTTTATTTAGTTTCCTTAATTTTAGGAAACAAATTGATGATAGTGCTTTATAAATTTAATGAACAAAATGATGGTTTACTCAATCAATTTCCCACCATTATATTGAAGTAAAAATATTTGTTGTGGTTCACATACAGATTCATAGTAATTTCTGAACAAATACTTTCTACCACCAAGACACTTTTAAAAAAAGTAAAACCATGAGTATACATAAAGACTAAGTGGACAATACTTCATAAATGTCATGTGTTGGAAATTTGCTCTCCACCCAGCAACTTTTACTCGCACCCTGCAGCCATGCCGAAAATGCTCATGCGCTAGTTAACTTGCGCAAGTGTAAGTTTCTGCACAAGTTAACTTACGCAACGCAAGTTAAGTGGCGCAAGGATACTTTTTCAAATTATTTTTATTAACTTATTCGAAATTATTTTGTTTATTTTAACTTTATTCAAATTATGTTATTTTCTTAACTTTATTAACTTTATTCAAAATTATTTTATTAACTTTATTTTGAAATTATTTTGTTTACATTAATCTAAATTATTTTCTTAATTTTATTCTAAATTATTGATTCAATATTATTCTTTATATTAATACAAATATAAATAAAGGTAAATACAATACAAATATAAATAAAGGTAAATACAACAAATATAAAACAAAGGAACAAAATTGAGGCATAAATAATCTCTCATTTTATTAATAATTCATAAATTACATTACAATAATTCATATGATAAAAAGTAATCTACTTATTCACTAAATCTACTTATTTTATCCTTCTTGGGGTAAAAAGTGAACAATCTTCGTGGGGTAAAATAGTGAGCAGCCTTCTTGGGGAAAATACATCATCAACCCTTGGGCTAAATTTAAAGCTGTTTTTTTTTACCACACGAAGTTCTTTTTACCCACGGTAAAAAGTTTATGCGGTTAAAAAAACAGGTTTAAAATTATCCCAAGGGTCGATCATTTCCCCAAGTCGGCTACTCACTATTTTAGCCCGACGAAAATTGATCACCTTTTACCCCAAAGAGAATATTGAAAAGAAAAAGAAGAAAGAAGAGAAATAGAGGGAGAGAGTGATGAGGGGGAGAAAGTGAGATGGTGTGAGGAATTAGGGAAATATGTAGATGTATTTATAGGTAGAAATGGTAGTATATGTGGTAAATACCATTATGTAGATGTATTTATAGGTAGAAATGGTAGTATATGTGGTAAATACCATTAATGTGGTCAAAAAACATGTAAAATTTGGTAGAAAACGTGTGGATTGAATGTTGAAACATTGACCACAGACCAAAAAAACGTTTGTTCTTCAGTTCTGACCACCGGCCAACGTGCGTGACTTAACTCACGCATGGCTTACAACGTGCGTGACTTAAGTCACGCATTGCTTACAACGTGCGTGACAAGTCACGCATTGCTTACAACGTGCGTGACTTAAGTCACGCATTGCATACAACGCGCGTTAGTTAAGTCACGCTGCGTGACTCAACTAACGCAAGGGTATATTTGGAAGCAGTGCAGGGTGCGAGTAAAAGTTGCTGGGTGGAGAGCAAAATTCCATGTGTTGGCCTTGAGATCGGAATATGGACGCGCTAGGTAGAAACCTAAGCCCAATCCTTTAGTCTCTTAGCGATGAGTATCGAATATTGTTCTCGTGCATCAAATAGTCTCATATTGCCTTAGATCAAGGCGAAAAAGATTAGCATTTCCGTTATTCATCTATCCATTGAGTTTTCTTTAGCAAAGAATAAAATTATGAAACTTGCACAAGATCCAAAGTAAATAATACCTCAAAAATATCCTTCTTTATCGTAAGTCATTTAACAAAATCAATTATATGAATTCAATTCATTCAAATAATTTTGAGTATTACTTTTCCCACCCTATGACTTTCCTAACGCGCCCTATTTTTTTCCAAAATTACCCTCGGGGATTTCCGGATTATATAATCCGGAATGAATCAGTGCACAGAACTGAAACAGATTTTCATGTCATTGTGGTTTTTATCATTTTTTTTCAATAAATCATTATATATGTTTGTATAAAAGACAATTAACTTAAATATTATTTCAAAAAATGATTATATATATATATATATATATATATATATATATATATATATATATATATATATATCATTATACCAAAAAAGAGTTGAATTTATATCATTACACATTTCACCTAATGATATACATTTCAACTAAACTAATGATATATATCTAATCTATGGCGCCGAAAGATCAATGGGACTATCATCCACTTCAACCTTCACAACAGGAGCAGGTCCAGCACCAACCCTCTCATCGGGATCAAGATTTTCAACAACGTACAATTCTTCATCATCTTCTATGACCTCTACACCCGCCGCCCGACTTAGCTCATTATAATCTGCCATACGACTGACATATCTATCAGGCCATGTGTCTGCATCCTCTCGATGGTATTGTCTCCATAGAGCAGGAGTGGGAGGAATCGGACAACCATCCTTCAATTTCAAGGCCATAAAATGGTTGTCATTCACATATGCCAGACATATCTACGGATCGATAGTTGGAGGCGGCGGTGGACCACATAGAGGGAAAAAGGTTTCTGATTTCCCAATGGACAACACAACAACCGCTTGGTTGAATTTCTGTGCGATGAGGAACCCCATATCCGGCATTGTCATCCATTTATCCGGTGGTGCATTGCCAATACCGGAGTAGGATAGAGCGTCCAAGACCTCTTTATACCGCCTATCATCATTAATCATCCTCCGATAGCGGCCATTTTCTACACCGATAAGCTCTTTGTAAAGGTTGTACCAGACTAATATGTGATCATCAACAGTCAAGTTACGTAGGACCGCAACTGCTCGGAACCCACAATGGCCATCACCGGGTACATCCGTAACCTTTTGAATAAAGCCATGCATCCAAATTGGGATTTGGTCTTTGTTTGGTATGTGGACCTCAACGGGTGTTGGCTTCTTGGGATTTTTTGGAATTGGCTTAGGAGGAGTAGGAGACATGTTGCTTTTCCGTGCTCTCTTTCTACTTGTCCCCGTTGACCGTGTCTGTGAACTCTGTGGTTCTTGCTCTTGGGAGTCAACAATCTCCCATAGGAAAGGGGACCGCCTTGTCGATCGAATGCTTTGCTTATCTTTCTTTGGAGCTCCTTTGGTGGTGACCTTATTTGACGGTGGACGCATAGAGGTGGTTTCCGGTAAAACAAATTGCCGGAATTGTTCTTTCAAATGCACTTTCATGTTGTAATCGACGTCCTTGAACCGCGCCTACAATGTGTAACAAAACAGTCAGAAGAAAACCAGTCAAAAACATGCCATTCTGTTACTACTGGTGTCTTCCGGATTATACAATCCGAAATAGACAGGGTAATCCGGATTGTATAATCCGGAACTTCCGGATACACCCTTTGCATGAGCCTTAAATGCACTTGCATGGGGCGTAAATGCTACTTATCCGGATTACATAATCTGGAATACATCTGTTATGTCCGGATTATGTAATCCGGATTGCACCAGTACAGAATACAGAAACAGAAATCCTGGGCAGAACATAAACTAACACAGTGTTGGGAAAAAATACCTGGAGAATATCCCATTCTGGCAATAGAGAGATGTCTTCTTTTTTAAGCTTCGGGTCAACCTCGTACTCGAACCCCAACCTCTTCCAGTGGGTGTGAATTTCTTCCAAACGAATGGCAGTGCCGTTCTTGATCTTCAAAGCTAGCATACACGCACCCGGTAATCCGTAAATGATCAAACTCAAACAACCACATCTTGATTTATTCGTACCAATTTCAAGTGCTTTATTGTACTCCACTACGAGATGATGCAAAACTTCCCTTGAAATGTTTCGGATCAACCTAGACCACAACACCTTGTCTTTGAACCGATGTTCAAGCATGATAATGCTCGTCTGAAACGAAGCATGTATTGCGATATGTTGCATCTCTAGCATGGCATGAACGGATTTCCAATTTGTGCTCAAATCACCCATACTACTACTCAGATACTTTTTCAACCGAGCGTGTGCAGATTCAGCTCTGTTTGTTGTAGTATTCCCCATATGAAGGTGTTTGTCAACCCAAAACCTCACAAACTTATCCTTAACCGGATCCAAAATTGTCTTTTCAACATAATCCAAAAACTTGGGAAATTTTGCGCATACAACTTTGAACCGGATCCAATTATCAATATATGCTTCCTCCGTGTCGGAGTCCACAATATCCATCCATGCAGCCATCACAGTCTTCACAACCGAACCAGGCTTAATCGGTTGCCCATTCTTGCCTTTGAGATCCGTCACTTTGCAATCCACTTTACACTTTTCTCTCACATTTTGTCCAATGTGATATGAGCACAACAAAGTAGTAGCTTTAGGGATAGAGATCTTTGGAGTGCAACATCTCACGACACCTCTCAAGAGCCCAATAAACATTGTCTTGCCTCTCAGACATCATATAGGCAAAAGCAATGGAGAATGTTTTCTTGGTAGAGGTGTTACCAACAAACTCAAGCAATGGAAGACGATACTTGTTTGTCTTGTATGTGGAATCCAACACAAGCATCGTGGAGAAAGTGTTAAACAACTTGATAGACTCTGGATGTGCCAAAAAAAAAATCATTGACTTCATCAGAATCATGATACTTCCTACAATGAAAAATGTAACCATTATCAACCAAAGACTTCAAGAGATGTTGCATGTCATTCCTCGTACCCCTAATGGACCGCCTATATCTGTAAGTAGCATTATAAACGTGTTTGATGGTAGTTGAAGTGGTACGGTTCCTCTTCTTTAAGTTGGTAAGCATTTGCCTCAGAGGAACATTAGATTCCACCATCTCTTCAAGGTGAACACGTTCATTTGGGTTTAGACGATCGGCGGTTTTATGACCTTTCAACACATCTGTCATGCCATGGTTGTGTCCGGAATACAGGGCGTGCGGAATATCTTCTCCGGAATACATCTGTTATGTCCGGATTATGTTATCCGGATTGTATTTCAACTGACCAACCCCAAGTTTCGCAAGTCCTCACGAGACAGGGTGATTTTCAAACGGTCCGGATTATACATTCCGAATATTGTCCGGAATATATTATCCGGATAAAGGGTATTTTGGTCAAAAAAATAGGGCGCGCGAGAAGGCTTTAGGGTGGGAAAAGTAATACTCAATAATTTTTTATCACCGTAAAACCAAACACATGTTTGGTGTATGTTTGATTTTGTGATGACAAGAACTGATTTTAAGGGTTCGTTTGGTTCGAGAATTAGGAAGGGAGGGGAGGGGAGAGGAGGGATTTTAACGGAGGGGAGGGGAGGGGAAATATTTTAATTAAAAATGTGTTTGGTTTGCAAGAGGAGGGGAGGGTAGGGGGAGGGATTTTAAAATTATTTTACCGTTTTACCCTTAAACTTAATTAAATAAAAGAAACTACTTGTTTTTACGATTTCAGAGATCGACGAAAGACAAGCACACATCTAAGCTGCTTATTTTATCTCAAACTAGCTCATATATGTTGCACAACAAGACATGAATAGGTGAATTATCAGTAAAAAAAAGAAACAACAAGTAATAATAAGCTGAATTAAAATAAGATAATAATAATAATATGGTTGTTGACAGCAATAAAGTAGTAGTAGCAGTGGTTTGTACATGTAACAAATAAGAGAGATAGATAGATAATATAATAATAAAAATTGTTACAAGAATAAGATAACCTAATAATAATAAGATTGTTACGAAAATAATATAATCTAATAATAATAAAAGTTGTTACAAGGTTAATATTGAGATTTGAAATTAATTTAAGGATAATTATGGCAATGTAATAAAATTTTAAAGAGATTTGCTCCCCTCTCCTTCTAAAAATTGAACCAAACACATCAAATTGAAAATCTCCCCTCCCCTCCCCTCTCCTCCCCTCCAAAACTCTCGAACCAAACGGACCCTAAGTAAATTGATTCTATATAAAAGTAAGTTAAAAGGAAATTAACGTTTATTTGGATATATTCATTTGAAATGGAGTTAAACAATAAATCTAAAATACAATTTATAACTTCAAGTAGAATCAAAATTATATATACAAATATTATTTATGCACAAAAACAATCTAATATGTCAAAATCAATTTTTAGATTTATAAGGCTAGGGCCGCCCAGCCCAACCCGATTTCAAAGCTCTAATGGCCTCCCTCCTTAAAGATTGAAAGGTATTTAACTTTTGGGTCTCGCTAACCGATGCCTCGGGAAACTGGTTAAGAATACTAAAAAGGTAATTTATGACTTTTTTTAACTTGTTGTATATTAATTACATAATTTCAAAGCATTAAATACTATATAACTTCTTTTTTTAATATTCTTAACCAGTTCCCCGGACACCAGTTAGCATTTCCCTTAACTTTTTCATACTCACTTTATTGACTTTGCTTCAGCCATTGCCAGCACGCAATGCCACGTAATAATAAGAATCGGTCAAATAGTAGAGTAGGCAATCCGCAAATGTAGTGGGAATTAGATACAGCCTCGACTTCCATGATTTTTTTGCTTATACTTAATTAATTAAATGCATAAAAATTTAGCACCTGTCAACAATTTATGGTATACGTATAACATTTTTGTAAAAGAAAAAAAGCATATGTCTAGTCAAAAAAAGAAAACGAAAAAGAAAAGCATATCTAACATGGAAATTTCATATGGAATTCAAAATTAGAATAATATAAGTCATAGGAATACAGATATCCCAAAAGATATTCTTGTTTGCATTTCATATTGTTCATCAAATACCACCGTGAGGTGATGGGTTCTCGTTTAAGAAGGAACGCCAGTTCAAGAATCATTTTTCTAAATAAAGGACGGTTCCTTTGACCAATTTGTAACACTCCTCAGTTAACAGATTCTTAATCAACTAAAATTAAACACTCATTAGCTTTTGATTCAAATTTCTTACATCTTTTAATGGATAATAACCTATAATCTTTTCATTTACATTTTAGGTAGGAGGAGTGTACCCCTCAAAAACAAAAACAAAAAAGGTAGGAACGTACTTGTAGTACATTGAATCTTGAGTTTAATTTTAATTTAGAATTTGCCACTCTTTTTTTTTCGGAATTTTTAGAATTTACAATTTATGTGTATAATGTGCGAAATCGTTTTTACACAACCAATTATTTCCCTTTCTTTTTACATAAATGTGTTTGCAAATATATTAAAGAGTTTAATGATGATGAGTTGTCAGTACAAAAACAACTTTGCACAATGCATAATATATGCAAGGTCCGGGGTTCGAACCCCGACCACCACCAAAAAAATAAAAACATTTTGAATTACCAAATAAATTAAAAACATTAATTGATGTGACGATTCTAAATATTTTGATTGGTTGTGAGTGCAAAATTGTTTTGGACCGTCAACCCACCACCATTAAACTCCATATTAAAAAAGATTTAATTTATATTAATTGATATTGTAAAAAAATTACTTTTCAATCCATCACAATGATTCAAAAAAAAAAAATTGACGGTTATCATATTTAACTCTTTTTTTTTTGGGAAAGTATTTAACTCTTTTTTTTTTGTCCTTTATTATTTTTTGTGTTAATCGTCTAATTTTTAAGAAAAACAAAAGAAATTAAGTAAAGTCTAGTCAATAATTATTCCACTCAAAAATCCAACTCAAATTATTTTAATTAATTTGTCATTAGTGGAACTTATTAACCACTCAAATCTAATTGCTTGGTTATATTTAACTTTTATTTTTGACAAAAGAAAAAGTTAGATATGATACGACAATACAAAACGGTTTATAATGATAACACCTAAAAATTATTCTCTCTTTTTTTTTTAGAAATTATTCTCTTTTAAAAAAATAATACTATGATATGATACTATAATAAAATATTATGATTGAATATTTGTTTGTAATTTTGTAACCATAACTATTAAACCCTTAAATTTGATAATTAGATTTAATAAAACAAATTCGAAAAAGCTCTAATCATATAGTATAATTCTCTCTGTCTCCTAGGGTTTCCTCAGCTAGGGTTTCCAGCGCCTCCCTTTTTTGAGCTGCCGCCGCACCTGGGCCGGATCCATCTTGTGAGATGTTGATTCTCATCTGATCCATGATCTAGATGTTTCTATTCAGGCATATTTATACCTTCTCCAACACAGATTGATGTCATCCCTCACAAACCCTAGTCTTCTTGTGTAAACTTGTATGCGTTTTCTTGTTTCTGTTTTCGGTCTGTCAGTTTTCCTTGTCACTTTCTTCATCGTTTCCTATTTCCAAACCGTTTCCATGGATCCCAACAACCTTAACATCGATGGTCTGACCTTATCAGAGGAGGGTTTAACCATAAACCTCGCATCTGAGCCAGAAACCGTTGTTGTTCTCGAACATTGCCTAATCGGTCGTGTCCTTGTTGATCGCGAAATTCAATTCGCCTATTTCAGTGAGCGTATGTCTCGTGCTTGGAAGCCAGGCAAGAAAGTTACAATTACTAAGTGTGTGTCTGATCGTTACCTATTCCAATTTCACCACAAGGTCGATGCTGCACGCATCCTTGATGAAGGCCCGTGGCTGTATGATAACTTTCATATTGTCATGGACCGGATTGCCCCTGGTGTCGTACCCAGTTTTGTCCCACTGAATCACATTGATTTCTGGGTGCAAGTCCACGGTTTACCCTTTGGTTTCATCCAACAGAAAGTAGGTCAAGGTATAGGTAGCTTTTTAGGTACCTTTAAGTCTTATGATAGTCGTAACTCAATCCATAGCTCTTATATGCGTATTCGTGTTGCCATTGATGTTACTGTCCCTTTGAAACAAGAATGGCGTGTCCGTGCTAGTAACGGTTCCTTTGTTACGGTTACTTTTAAATATGAAAAGCTGGGTGTTTTTTGTCACAGGTGCGGTCTGTTGGGACATACTGACAAAGTGTGCCCAGAATTGTTTGAGCTGGAATCTGATGACGGTGTTCGTAATTGGGGCGCCTACCTTAAGCTAGTTACTCAAAGGATAGGTTCTGCTGCAACCAACTGATGGCTACAGGACCCTATTCCTGCTTCAGTACCACGACACACAAAGGATGTTGTTGTTCCTGCTGGTCGAAATGCAACAGATGGTGGTCAGGTTGTACCAAGTTTCAACGACAGAATGATTGCTGTCCAGAGTCAATTAACTGCTATAAAACATGATGTTCTCGCTGCCCAAATTGCTGCAAAGGCTAAACACGGTTCAGGTGCTAGTGGTTCTTGTCAGGTGCATCTCTTACCTTCTTCCTCAACAGGTAATTCAGCCTCAAACTTGCTGTCTGACGGTGAATTTGTGCTGGGTTTGGCTGCTGGTCCGTTTCTTAATGCTGGTTGTGAGGAGTCTCATGATTTTACTGGTTCCGATTTGAAGAAAAGGAAGAGAATGTTGGCCCTTCAGAATGGTGAAGAATCATCATTTGCTGCTGATGGGGATGAGTGAAACATTGTAATAGGTACAAATGTTAGTCATGGGGGGATGTTGAAATGAATGTAATTTCTAATCTTGTATTTGATGACAAAGATGTAATGGCAGGTCCTGATGATCAGGCCTGCCTAGGTAAATGAATCTAGTGGCATGGAATTGCCGGGGTGTAGGTAGCCCGAGTGCAATTCCCGACCTAAAATACCTAGTTCGGCACTTCAATCCGGACATCCTTTTCTTAAGTGAGACTCTAGCTCACCGAAATAAAATTGAAGAACTACGTTATTTGCTTGGTTACGATTCTTGTGTTCGTGTAGACCGCACCGGTAGAGGCGGGGGTCTTGCTTTATTTTGGCGCAATTCTTTTAATTGTCAACTTATTGATTTTTCCAATAATTATATAACTGTTGAAATTATTGACACTGTTCTTGGTGCTTGGAGAATTACTGGTTGTTATGGTTACCCGAATGGTGGTCGTAGAACTGCTGCTTGAAATTTTCTCCGACAACTTTCTAATCGTTTTGCAGGTCCTTGGTGTATTTTTGGTGATTTTAACGACATTCTAGATGCAAGTGAGAAGAGGGGGCGCACCACCAGACCTCAATGGCTTATGAACGGTTTTTGTCATGCAGTACTTGATTCCGGTTTGTCAGATGTACCTTTCGATGGGTATCCGTTTACTTGGTTCAAGAGTCTTGGCACACCACGTGCGGTTGAAGAAAGGTTATGATAGAGGTTTGGCAAGTGCACCAAATACTATCGAAGTAGTAAAAATATCGATCCCACGAGGACTGTTTTTAACTTCAATAATTCAATTGCGTTATAAAAATAGGATGTGTAAAATTTATTTTGTTTTGCCACTAGGCAGTAGATTTGGTTTGATTTTAATTAAATCAAGAAACAGAAAATAAAGATTTGTTACGAAAATATGGAGAGAGATGAGATCAGATCCGTCGAATCCTCTAAGTTCCCCTAATTGGTCTACTGCACCTATTTGTTATGAATCCTCTTCTAGTTTACGATGATTAACAAAATAGCCCTAATCAATTCCTTGAGTTAGGACCCACTTCTTAAACTACAGCCCCTAATTCCTTAGGTGGTCTAATAATTCTTGAAGGTTTTACCGAACGTTAACCTATTATCACTAACAAACGATTATCTATTCCTAGACTAACCCTGTTTATTAGAACAATTCAATTAGGTCTAAGTTGAAAGCCATGGTCAGTGGTCATTCATTCTCACAAAATCAAGTTATATGTGATCAAGATATAAAAAGCATTAAGAACAATTGAATT
Source organism: Medicago sativa (assembly GCF_051527215.1). NCBI lineage: Eukaryota > Viridiplantae > Streptophyta > Magnoliopsida > Fabales > Fabaceae > Medicago > Medicago sativa. The sequence goes on from NC_140755.1 coordinate 104,541,491, forward strand.
GAATAAACTAGAATTGAATTCATAAACGAAATAGAGTTTCACAGCAACATGTGTCAATTAGGGTTACAAAGATTCATCTCGGATCTAATCTCTAAGAGATTTAGCTACTCATAATCGAGTTTACAAATAGCATAATCAATGAAATAATTAAAACATACATGAATTGGTAAAAGGTTGAAGAAATCGCCCTTCTAGCCGTCTCTGATGTCTCAAAATCGCACTTTGCTCTCCAAAATCGTAGCACGGCTTGAAATTGGCGTGGCGCGATTTCCTTCAAACAGGCTTCAATATTTCAGCTTTTTGCACTCCAGAACAGTATAAATTGCATGAGAACTCTATCAAAATATCACAATAAGTCCTAAAAATTACGTAATGACAGCATGTCATCACAACCCCAAACTTAAACCATTCCTTGTCCTTAAGGAATTTGCTTGCAACAGTGACAAACGACAGTAAAATAACAGTTACCTGAAAAAACGATAGTACCCAAAAGTTCATTCTCCTTCTAGCTAAAGATGAGCTAGTTTGACTTGTTCGCATCCACCAATTCACAACTCCTCGCATCAAATTGAAATAGGGTTCTACCAGTCGACATGCAGGTCTACATATTACCATACGCTTGAAAAGTTTCTAAACATCAATCAAAGTCAATATCATTACACACTTTTGAGGTCTTTAGGGTTATAACGGGGCTTAGGTGAAAGGTGGGATATATTTGGATAAGTAGGCTACACAAAATTTGCGTTAGGCATTCCTACGGAAGTTAAAGCACAAAATTCAATCCTTCAATCATTCACCTTGTGGAAATACAATCAATGCAAAGGTACTAGAGAATATTTTTAACATTTAGGGACAATCGAGTTTGAAGTTACTCGGATTTTCAATGTTTTGTCCCTTTTTCAGCATTCAATTTCTTTTTTTTTTATACACCATTTTTGTGTATATCTTGCATGACAATTTCATATTTCTTTCATTTTTGTTCTCTTATTCTCTAGTACCCCCACCCCAAACTTAGTTGGTTTCAAATTCCAATAGCAACCCCAAACTTAATCTTTAGCAACATTCTACAATGCCTTAACTCAGAAAATACATTAAGGGACAAGTCCTAAAAGTCTCTAGGCTTGTAATGTAGTTTGTCACCGAACAAAAAGTTCTAATCCTACCGGCTCACAATTGGTTAAGAAAGGATAAATTCAACAAATTAAAACAGGGTAGGCTTCAAAAAGGCTCACAAGACCAAGCACTTTTGCCTCAGTGTGTAATTGACAAAGACCAATCAATAATAGAGAAACAATGCAAGTTCTAGAAATGTAGTTGCATGGAAAACTAATCTAAATATAAGTAAATTGAAAAACAAATTTTGGCAATGAACCTTATGGCTGAGATTTCTGGGAGTATGTGACTACCTAGCAACGCCGTACACTTCGCCTTTGAATCAAGTCACCCCTCCTTTAGAACTTTTGGAATACCGTTTCATCAAACAACTGTTACTAAACTGGAATAGGTCACATGAAACAAAACAAATTCATTAATAATAAACAAGTGCAGGAGTAATTACAATAGGGAAATAAGTTCAATGGACTTTGACATTAAAAGAAAATAAAGATAATAAATCAAAAAGAAAAATAACTGAAAATAAAATACAAAGCAGAAAATGCTAATCCATCAGTAGATCAGCCCATGTTCACGTCATCATCCGAGTGTCCAGCCCCCGGTGTTCTCAATCCTTCAAAGATGCCATCCCCTTGATCTTGCTCGGTGGCATTGAAATCATCAGTGATTTCCCTCCTCATGCGCAGACCATACTCTTCTTGATGTGTAAAATATTGCTCCATGCGCTCACGGGAGCCTCCAAACCTCTCATAAGACCCACTAATCGGACCCATATGCAATTGAGCCTCCGCAGCAAACGCAGTTGAGAACCTAGGACGGTTCACCCACAGCTGGTCTGAAGTCTCATTCATCCAATTAGCTTGCACATGCATGAATTCCTCAAGCTTTGGGTGAAGAGGAGCGTAACCCCCTTGGCTACTACTCCCTCCTTGCTCCATTTGTTGTTGCCTTGCTGCCTCCCTCTCTCCCTCCTTCATATAGCCCTCATATTTCTTCACAAATCCATCCATTACTGAGTCGGTGATTGGCTTCATATTGCTGGTGTTGAGATCACTATCATAAGCCGGCACAAACTCTTTCTCACACAACCAATTAATTAGACTTCCATGCCCCAATTGTGTGGTGTTTTCGGTTGCTAGATCATGAAGACTATTGGCCAAGATGCGGCCAATATCTATAGGGTACTCCTTGATGATGGCATAGGCAGCAAGCACCCTCTTGAGAGGAATTTCAGAAGTGCAAGATGCACTCTCAAGAGTCTGGACCAAATAGGACACCCACGCCTTGGGTATCGGCAACATCTCCGCATAGGTAAGCATCCGGGACTTTTTCCAAGTTGACCCAGGCCTACACATAGTTGTAATGATCTCATCAAAAGTATCCTCTGTAATGCCAAATCGCTCTCTCCTCAATTTTTCAACCCAATACTCCTCCGGTGCTTGAACATTCAGCTATGCGTTGAGAGCATCCGGGCTGAAATCAATATACTTTCCTCGAACAAAAGATTGAAAGGGTGTATCGGACACCCTTGCATTTGCAAAGAATTCGACGATCACCATTTTGTTGTTTGCTTCGTCGATCATCTCATTCAACCTTGTCCACCCCCTCCTTCGTAATTCAGCCTCAAAGAAAGGATACTTCACAAGCTTTGTGAAATCAAACTTCCTCTCCCCTATGACTTCGAAACTCTTCATAGATTGATGAAACTCTTGGGCTTGGTCATTGATGAAATGGATGGCGTTTTCGGGTGGTTCGGATGCGGCACGAGGGCGTTTGGATTTGCTTGTGGATGGTTTGGGGTTGGTGGTTTTCTTTGAGCGGGTGTTTCTTTGGTTGGAGGCCATTTGTGGTTTGGGAAGATGGTGAAAGGAAAGTTTTGTGAAGTTTGGGAAAGTTGGGAATGATGGTGGTTTGATGGTAGTTTGGATTGATGAATTTGTGATATGATTATGGGTATATGATGTTTAGAAAGTGAAAAAGATGATGATAATGAAGGAATTTCGTGGTTAGGTTTCTAGGGAAATTTTGACAGAGTAACGGTAGGAAAATGGGAATGGGAAGAATGGTGAAAAAGGCTGGTTTTATAGGCCTGTTTGGTGAAATTCGCGGCACGCCAAAATGCAAGGCGCGGCGCGATTTTGTGTTGAAACGGCTAGTAACGGCTAGTTTTTGCAACGGTTGGGAAATGGTGGGTTTGTAACGGCTAGTTTTTGAAACATATGGGCAGCTTCCAAGCAAAATCGCGTTGTGGCCAAATACAAGGCGCGGCGCGATTTCATTAAAACAGGGGAAGTGTTTTTCTGTTCCTCAAAATCGCGGCACGCCAAAATACACAGAGCGGCGCGATTTTGATGAAACAGGGAGTGTGTTTTTCTTCCTCAGGCCAAAAATTTTTGCTTTCTTGAAAAATGCCTGAGTTCATTGAATTTTTGAAAAGCTTTTGAGGAGAGAATTATGCAAGACATCAGTACCTTGCATGATTTCTTGGCAAGAGGTATATTTTGAACAAATTTTTAAACTTTCCTGCCTTGTATTAAAAGAAAAGAAAAATATTTTTGTGTTTTTATTATTTTTTTGAAAGCAATAAAATCATACCTGAAAATTAAACAGTGGGTTGCCTCCCACCCAGCGCTTCTTTACCGTCACTAGCTTGACTGATGACGATCCCTAAGGATCAGTGGATGTCTCTCCCTCTTCATTGTTTGGGAGTCCTCTTTCACGATACTGTTTCGGCTTTTGTTCCTTACCCTTGAAAGTTCTTTGTGCACCAGACTTCCTTAAATCGACAGCTTCATCAAAAGGCTTGTTCCTTACCACCCCTTTGTCATAGTACCTCCTAACTCTTTCTATTGTATCGGAGAAGATAGAAAGCATACACCATTGAAAAGTAGCCGACCCATTACGCATTCCAAAGGGGATCTTCTTATAAGCAAATACACCACAAGGATTAGTAAAAATAGTCTTAGGCATATTGTTCCAAGTTCCCAATCCCCCATATTTGTTGTCAAGGATGTCTCCTGATGATTGTTGTTGCATAAGTTCTGTGCTTGCTTCAAGTTGCTTAACACACTCTGTTACCCCAACATCTTCAGCCACTTCCTTACTTTCAATAGGCTTAACAATTTCTCCTTCCATAGGTTGAATAGGTTGAGATTCAAGGGAGTTCTTTTCGACTGTTTCTTCAACAACGTCAATCCGGTAACACTTGTGGTTCTCATCTTGGTGCTTCATTGCCTCAAAGATATTGAAAACTACCTGCTCCTTATGGAACCTCAACATTAGCTCTCCACGTTCAACATCAATCAAAGCACGACCGGTTGCAAGGAAAGCTCTTCCTAGAATGAGTGGCATGTCTTCATCTTCAGCCATATCTAAGATCACAAAATCTGCTGGAAACACCAAGTCATTAACCTTGACTAGCACATCTTCAAGCACACCGAAAGGATAAGAGATTGACCGATCAGCTAAAGTAATGGTCATTCTTATTGGTTTTGGTTCCCCACACTTAAGCTTCTTCATCATTGAAAGAGGCATCAAGTTGATACTTGCTCCCAAGTCACATAAAGCTCTACCAATGTCTACCGATCCAATTGAACAAGGGATAGTGAAAGCTCCAGGATCCTTCAGTTTAGGTGGCAGCTTCTTTTGAAGAATAGCACTACAATTCTCAAAAAGTGCTATGTTCTCATCATCCTTAGGCTTCCTTCTTTTAGTCAACAAGTCTTTCATGAACATAGCATACAACGGCATTTGATCAAGAGCTTCACCGAAAGGAATATTCACCTGAAGTTGTGAGAAAAGTTGCATGAACTTCTTGAATTGACCTTCATCCTTTTCTTTCTTCTTTGAAAGGTGGGGGTATGGAAGCTTCACATATGATGGAATAACTTGTGGTTTGTCTCCATCCTACAATATTTGACTCTTCGACTTCCTCAAGATTGAATCTTCATCAATTAACTTCTCACTTTTTTCTCCCTCTATTTTTTTCTTCCTTCCGTTTTCAACTACTTCATGATCATTTTCTTTTTCAACTACACCCTCATTATTTTTTTCAACTTCACCATTCTCCTCCACCTCAACTACATCATCAACCTTCTTTGGAGCTTTTGGAACTAAAGGTGTCAAAACCTTTTTGCTCCTCAATTCAATAGCATTACAAGACTCATTCTTAGGGTTGTCTTTAGTGTTACCTGAGAATCCGCCTTTACTTTCTTAGCTAATTGCCCCAGTTGAGTTTCAAGCATCTTCCTAGAAGCTTCATTGTTCTTTCTTTTAGCTTCTTGACTTTTCTTCATCTCTTCGAAGTTGCCTTGAGTCATCTTCATAAAATTCATCATAGTTTCCTCAAGAGCCGATGGCTTTCTTTGTTGTTGTTGAGGAGGAGTAAGCATCTAAGAATTCAAAGCGTTGTTATTCGAGTAGCTTAGATTGGGATGCTTGTTGATTCCTGGAGTGTAGTACTGATTTTGCCTTTGATATCCTCCCATGTAGTTAGCTTCCTCACTTGATCCTTCTGGTACACATTCACCATTGGGATGTTCTTCACCACATAGATCACACTTGATTGCAGCCACTTGTTGTTGCTTATGAGCCAAAGTGAAGCCTTGAAACTCCTTAGTTAAAGCCTCGATTTGTTTGTTCATAGCTGCTTGGTTAGCAAGGATAGCAGTTTGTTCACTCACCCCAAACACTCATCTTTCCTTCTTCTTAGCTTCAGCACGATACTCATTTCCAGCCATGTTTTCTATCAAAGCCTGGACTTCATGATCAGTTTTGCTCTTGAGACTACCTCCCACGGAAGCATCTAAGAACATTATAGTGTTTGGTGTTACCCCCTCAGTGAAGATTTGGAGGTATTGTTTCTCGGTGAACTCATGATTAGGGCATCTCTTAAGAAGCAAGTTGAATCGCTCCCAAGCATCATATAATGACTCACCTTCTCCTTGCTTGAAGTTAGAGATCTCCATCTTCTTTTCCCAATACTTAGACATAGGGAAATACTTCTCTAAGAACTTCAGTTCTAACTCTTCCCATGTTTGGACAGTCCCGTTTGGTATTGTTAGCAACCAATCTTTTGCTCTCCCCGTCAAGGTGAAAGGAAATAGCCTTAGTTTCTTTTGTGCTTCAGTCACGGTGGCTGGTTGCACACAAAATTCACAAGTTTCAGCAAAGCGGCTCAAGTGTTCATGAGGACTCATAGCTTCAGTCCCATCGAATTGTTTGTCCCTCAAACCGTTGAGGACAATTGTCTTGATGTCGAAAGCAACGGGGTTAGCTGGTTGAAAAGTATGGGTCAGTTGACCGCGATGAGTGGCTAACCCGTAGTCTCCTAGCTTAGGTCTCGGTGGTACAACTCCTCCACCTTCCATAGTTGCAGATTTAGGAGAAGTAGATGTTTCAGATTCAGTTGAGAGTGGCTCCGGTATTTGTTCTTGAACACCCGGTGGAACGAACTGAGCTAACCTTTGCGACCGGACAGCTTTCCGAAGTGCTCTAGCAGTCCTTTCAATTTCCAGATCGTACTCTAAGTCGTCAGAGCTCTGTTTACCTCGCATAAACAGCAAAATACCTTAGTAGCGCTGCACGATAAAGAGTAATCAAATGAATACTGAAACAGAAAAATAAAAATTAAAGAAAGAAAATTAAATTGCAAAAACCCTAAATTATAACATAATTGCCTTGTTGAAAATAATCAACAGTCCCCGGCAACGGCGCCAAAAACTTGATAGAGGTTTGGCAAGTGCACCAAATACTATCGAAGTAGTAAAAATATCGATCCCACGAGGACTGTTTTTAACTTCAATAATTCAATTGCGTTATAAAAATAGGATGTGTAAAATTTATTTTGTTTTGCCACTAGGCAGTAGATTTGGTTTGATTTTAATTAAATCAAGAAACAGAAAATAAAGATTTGTTACGAAAATATGGAGAGAGATGAGATCAGATCCGTCGAATCCTCTAAGTTCCTCTAATTGGTCTACTGCACCTATTTGTTATGAATCCTCTTCTAGTTTACGATGATTAACAAAATAGCCCTAATCAATTCCTTGAGTTAGGACCCTCTTCTTAAACTACAGCCCCTAATTCCTTAGGTGGTCTAATAATTCTTGAAGGTTTTACCGAACGTTAACCTATTATCACTAACAAACGATTATCTATTCCTAGACTAACCCTGTTTATTAGAACAATTCAATTAGGTCTAAGTTGAAAGCCATGGTCAGTGGTAATTCATTCTCACAAAATCAAGTTATATGTGATCAAGATATAAAAAGCATTAAGAACAATTGAATTGAATAAACTAGAATTGAATTCATAAACGAAATAGAGTTTCACAGCAACATGTGTCAATTATGGTTACAAAGATTCATCTCGGATCTAATCTCTAAGAGATTTAGCTACTCATAATCGAGTTTACAAATAGCATAATCAATGAAATAATTAAAACATACATGAATTGGTAAAAGGTTGAAGAAATCGCCCTTCTAGCCGTCTCTGATGTCTCAAAATCGCACTTTGCTCTCCAAAATCGTAGCACGGCTTGAAATTGGCGTGGCGCGATTTCCTTCAAACAGACTTCAATATTTCAGCTTTTTGCACTCCAGAACAGTATAAATTGCATGAGAACTCTATCAAAATGTCACAATAAGTCCTAAAAATTACGTAATGACAGCATGTCATTAGGTTGGATCGCGCTCTTGCTAACAACCTTTGGTTTACTATGTTTCCGAATGCTTCTGTGGAAAATCTTGTTGCACCCTCGTCTGATCATTATCCTATATAATTGCAATGCTCTCCTAAGCCTCGGCCTAAAAAACATTTTCGTTATGAAAATGCTTGGCACTTGGAACCAGGTTTTAAGGATTTAGTGTTTGATTCTTGACAGGTACACTCTAACAATACTCTTATTCCAAAGTTGTCGTCATGCGCGGAGGACATGTCTATCTAGAGAAAAACTCATTGCCATAAATTAAAAGATGACATAGAGGAATGTCGTAGACAAATGCAAGAAACACGGCTGCAAGTTTCTGGTGAGGACCAGGTTCGCATGTTTGAACTTAGGAAACGTATGTAACGGTTGTTGTCCCAAGATGATGCCTATTAGCGCCAACGTGCAAAAACTCACTGGTATAAGGATGGCGACAGAAATACAAAGTTTTTTCATGCATCGGCAACAACACGAAAAAAGGTAAACCGTATAATCTCTCTTGATGATGATTTAGGTAATAAAGTTACTAGTGCACAAGGTTTGCAAGATGTAGCAAGACAATATTTTGTGAATATATTTCAACAACAGGATAGTGATTTCTCTTCTGTCATAGACGTTATTAATCCATCTATCTCTATTAATGACAATGATATGCATACGACACCTTTCATTAAGGCCGAGTTTCGCAATGCTATTTTCTCTGTGCATCTGGACAAATGTTCAGGTCCTGACGGATATAGTCCGGGTTTTTACCAACACTTCTGGAATTTATGTAGTGATGACATCTTCAAGGAATGTTGTGGTTGGTTAGATACGGGACAGTTTCCCCCTAATTTAAATATCACTAATATTGCCCTTATTCCAAAAGGTTCTTCGCAGGTTAGCATGAAAGATTGGCGGCCAATAGCACTGTGCAATGTGTTATATAAAATTATTTCTAAAGTATTAGCAAACAGGTTGAAGCATGTATTATCTCAGTGCATCTCTGACAACCAATCCGCTTTTTTTCCCGGTCGTTCCATTCTCGACAATGCCATGGTAGCCATCGAGGTTCTACATTTCATGAAAGCCAAGACATGCGGGGTGGATAGGTATGTTGCCCTAAAACTTGATATTAGTAAAGCATATGACCGCATGGATTGGAATTATTTAATGGCTATTTTAAATAAAATGGGCTTTCATCAGCGTTGGATTCATTCGATGCGTATGTGTGTTGAGTCCGTCGACTATTCTGTGCTTGTTAATGGTGAGCAGGTTGGCCCTATTATTCCAGGACGGAGTCTCCGTCAAGGGGATCCCCTTTCTCCCTATTTGTTTATTATTTGTGCAGAAGGTTTATCTTCGCTTATCAGAGACGCAGAGACAAGAGGTGTTCTTACGGGAACAAACGTTTGTCGCCAAGCACCTTCTGTTTCTCATCTTTTATTCGCCGACGATTGTTTTCTATTTTTTAAAGAAAACGAGGACCAAGCACATGTTATGAAAAATATTTTATCTACTTATGAGCTAGCCTCGGGTCAAGCGATCAGTTTGCCAAAATCGGAGATTTATTGTAGCCGCAATGATTCTGACGATCTTAAAATCACTATTACTAATATTCTTGGTGTTCAAGTTGTTTTGGGAACAGGTAAATACTTGGGTCTACCTTCTATGATAGGCCAAGACCGCAAGGCTACTTTTGCGTATATCAAGGATCGTGTTTGGCAGAAAATTAATTCCTGGAGTGGTAAGTGTCTCTCAAAAGTGGGTCGTGAGGTAATGATAAAATCTGTTTTGCAGGCTATTCCCACTTATGTGATGAGTATTTTTCAGCTACCCAATACTTTGATTGACTCCATAGAAAAGATGATGAACTCTTTTTGGTGGGGTCATGGTAAAACGACGCAACGAGGGATACATTGGATGAATTGGGAGAAGTTGTCGGCACCAAAAATTCATGGAGGTATAAGTTTCAAGGACCTCTCTGCCTTTAATTTAGCTATGTTAGGGAAACAAGGATGGAAATTTATTATAGAACCGAATTCTCTGGTTTCTCGAATTTTTAAAGCTCGATATTTCCCGGCTAGTTCCTATCTCATGGCTACTGTTGGACATAACCCGAGCTATGTATGGCGCAGTATCATGCGTGCTAGATTCATAGTACGTGGGGGAGCGCGGTGGAGCATAGGCTCAGGTGCGACTATTTCCATTCTTAACGAACCTTGGTTGTTAAATGGGGAGTTCATCAGCAGTGATATTCCAGGTGTTCACTTTGTTCATAATTTTACCATTAATAGTCTGATGAATTTGTATGACAAAAGCTGGAATGAACAGGTGGTTAGACAGGTGTTTAGTGCGGATATTGCACATAAAATACTTCACACGCCACTCATTTCTCAAGTTGAGGAAGATAGAATTATTTGGAAAGCGGAAAGGCACGAACGTTATTCGGTACGTAGTGCTTATAGGTTGTATGTAACGAAGTTAATTGACTCTTCTTATTTATGGCGTCCGGGGTACTGGTCTGGTATTTAGAACCTCAAAGTTCCACCAAAGGTTAAGAATTTACTTTGGCGCATGTGTCATGGTTGTTTACCGACCCGTGTCCGTTTGTTAGATAAAGGTGTTGTTTGTCCTACTATTTGTGCTAGCTGTGACTCTACTCATGAGGATCTTTTGCATGTTTTTTTCGATTGTCCTTTTGCTATTCAGGTGTGGAACAGGACCGGTCTTTGGGGCTCGATACAACACGCCCTCTCTCATACTGTTTCAGCTACAGATGCGATTTTCTCTCTATTAGAGAACTTGTCGGCTGAGTTATCTCAACGTCTGTAAACCGTCATTTGGAGTCTATGGAAGCACCGGAATCTTAGAGTTTGGGACAATGTCACAGAAACAAGTGTTGTGGTTGTAGAGCGGGCTAGGAACATGGTTACAGACTGGCAATTAGCGAATGCTCCGGATATTCTTGCATCTCATTCGCCTTCTCAGCATGCAATGGACGTGAATATGGGGACCTCCACCTCACATCAACGCAACAGAATTTTGTGGCAGCCCCCTTTGTCAGGTAGATATAAATGTAACATCGACGCGGCTTTCTCTTCTCATCATAACCGCACAAGTATTGGCGTCTGTGTTCGCGACTCGGAAGGTATTTTTGTTTTGGCTAAGACTTTTACATATCCCTGTTATGTTTCGGTGGATGTGGGTGAAGCTTTAGGGTTGCACGCTGCTTTGCAGTGGTTGAGTGATTTGCAGTTTGATAACGTGGACTTTGCAACAGACTCTAAATTAACAGTTGATGCCTTCTTGTCTACTAGGAAAACCTTGTCGGAATTTGGTTGCATTATTTCTTCCTGTCGTTCTTTGTTTCGCAATTTATTTTCTAACTCTAGGGTGAAGTTTGTTAGGCGACAAGCCAACGCGTGGCTCATACTCTTGCACGAGAGGCCACGTGTTCAGCTAGTCCCGCCGTTTATTATGAAATACCCACTTGTATTGAGACTATCATTATTAATGAAATGCTATAAGCACGTTTCTCTCAAAAAAAAATATAGTATTATTTTACAGATATTCTTGCAAGGGGAATACCGTTTAGTACAAACCACAGTAGGACGAAGACATATTAAACCACTTTTGTTGTGTTAATATATATATATATATCATTTTTGTCTTGTTAAAAAAAATTATATTTTACAAAAAAAAAAACCAATGGAAGTTCTTCATTCTTATTTTGAGCTTTGACTCTTGAAAAATATATAATAAATTAATTAATAACACAACATAATATAATACTATTTGTTTTAAGGATAATATAAGACAAGTTTTTGTGGTGGTTGGGGGTTTGAACCCGGACTTTGCATATATTATGCATTGTCAATGGCAAAGCTATAAATTTTAGAGTTTGGGCATTTTTCTGGCTTTCGTTGTGTTGTGCGTGCGTAATGGAAAAATGTTAGAGTTTGCCCATTTTTTTGTTTTTTTAAGTGAGTTAATGGGTTATTGGGTTGGACCTAGTATAAAGAAAATATCGATTGAGCCTGCGCGAGTGCCTGGGATCGCTGGGTGGTGTCTCCGCCACTGTGCATTGTCCCTACCAGCTGAGCTAAGCTCACGAGGACAAAGATAATATAATACTATTAAAATGTGTTTGTTTGAAGTTATTTTTATATAATTCTAGGAATAAAGAGAAATATATTTGTTTAAAGTTTATTAAATTTTATTTGTTAGATATAAAGGATTTTTGTGAAAGTTGTTTTATTAAAAAAAATGGATTTTTTTTATAAAGGAGATAATAATTTATTAAAAAATATGTGTAACCACTCATAAATCACTCTTTTAAGATATTTCTCGGAAATAATATAAATGTTAAAAAAAGTATCTTTTTTTTTGACAAATAAAAAAAAGTATCTTTTTTAAAATTATCTATAAATAAAATTTTCATCTATATATTTTAAGAAAGGTTATTTTGATGAATAAATTTACTCCTTCGGTTTTAAAAAATAACCTTTCTTTAAAGTTTTTATACGTATATTTAGAAATACAATAATGTTGTCAAAAGAAATGTAGATTTTATTAAAATGATATCAATGTGTTTTTTACCGTCATAAATGTAAACTAATATTTTATAAAAAAGCGTGTATAATAATATACTAAGATGATATAATTGGAAAACTTAATTAACTTTTTAAATATTTTTACTTTTAAAATTTTTTATACATACATTTGGAAAAAATATTTTTACTTTTCAAGTTTTTATACATACATTAAGAAATACGATAATGTTGTCAAAAGACATGACAGTTTTATTAAAATAATATTGATGTCTTTTTTACCGTCATGAATGCAAAGTAAAATATAATATTTTAGAAAATGGTATATAATAATATACTTATAGTTGAAAAAATATTTTTTTTTTTATATTTTGTTTAAAAGAAGTAATTTTATATATTGAAAAAATGAAAAGTAAAAATAAAATTTATTTAAAACTTGGAAAATAGTTAAAGAATTCACATGCAAGAGACTCATATGATGACCACATCTGTCCTTGATCGTACGGGTATAAAGTAACATTGGAAAGGTGAAGGTTGCATCAGATTCTAACCCACTAACACACACATAGGAGATTCCTAATTAGTGCATGCACAAAACATGCCTAGGATCATGAAAGTGATTATAATCTAACGGTGTAGAATCCAAGTTAGTAAATCAGTGTTGACACACAACACAACACAGTTGTCGTATATATCCCTACAAAGTCCTTTGCGTTTGAATTGCGTTTCCCATGTTTTTGTTTTTGTCTGAGTTATGAGATCAACCATGTACTACTGCATGTACTTTCCAACTCCCTTAAATCCGTGGCTCTATTACTTTGTTTTCTTTTGAGATTTTCTACATAAACCACTCAACTCAACACACACACAAAACTTGTCTCTCTCTTTTCTTTTCTTTTTTTGTGTTTTTGTTTCTGGTTTTGTTGCAGAGATGGGAAGTGGTGAGAGAAGTTTCAAAGGATTTCTTCTGCATGGGAAGAAGCAAGAGTTTAGAGGTGTACCAAAAGGGTGTCTTGCAATCAAGGTTGGTCAAGGAGAAGATCAACAAAGGTTCGTGGTTCCAGTGATTTACTTCAATCATCCACTCTTCATGCAGCTTCTCAAAGAGGCAGAAGAAGAATATGGTTTTGATCATAAAGGAGCCATAACCATCCCTTGTCGTGTTGAGGAGTTCAGAAACATAAGAGGTTTGATTGATAGGGAAAAGTCTCTTCATCACAATCATCATGTTGGATGCTTTGGTTTCTGAGTGAGAATCTGAACTGATCAACCATGATGGTGGTGATGTTGTAAATCCTTCTTAGTTCTTCTTCTTACTTTTCCTTTGTTAGTTGAGTGGTGATGTTAGAGATGAGATGATGATGACGACACAATGTTAATTAACTACATGATGCTATTGTAGTTACTTGTTCTAATTTTGTTAGAAAATCGTAATAAATAATAATGAAAGAAAGAAAAGATGAATCTTTTCTTTTTCCTTTTAACTTTGTTTTCTTTTTTTGAAGAATTTGTTATCATTAAATGGAATTGGAGTAATGGGTACACTACCAATTTGGAAAAGGAAAGAATTGAAAAGAAGGAAATGACTTTAATGTAGGGCCAAAACGGTTTCTTTCTTTTGAGTCACTGAATTCAATTCACGTATGTATAGTCTCTACAATATCGCCATATAACAACAACACCGTTTTCTTTCCAATGTTCTTTTTGGAGGTGGTTTGCAGTCAAGATCTTATAACTGCATACACTCGGTCACATTTAGACAGCTCGATCAAGATCAAATATGTCCAGAAAATCTGGACAATCCGATCTTAATTGGATTATCTAAATGTGACTTGACTGCAAGCTGTCACATTGCACACAAATCCAAATCCAACATGTACATACATGGTTAGGATAAAAATTGTGAAATTTCAAAAATGTCTCTTAAGGTTGCTGTAGTTAGCCATCATAGCATCTCATCTTGACATCTCAACAACCATGATGTTGATTTGTGTTAATTGCCAACATCTTTGCCATAAACCCCACAATAAATCTTATCCTTCCACTAATATCAGAAAGTCTATCGGTTGTTAAATGTTGGTTAACATATCACAACCATATAATGCAATTCTTGGTAAAAAAATAAATATCAATACACTTGTTAAAGAGGCGTTGTAGTTGTTTTAATTTTCCAGATAATTGCAGTAAAAAAAAAACATATTGACGCAGATTACATAAATTTTGCCTTTGTAGTCATTTTTGGCATTCACAAACAAATGAATAAGCATGGGCTCAAAGCCTCAAACCTATTGGAGTATATATCTGCAAAATATGGCAAGAGGAGGGGATTTTAACATAAAATTTACTGTAAAAAAAAAAAACATAAAATTTACTCAACATTTCTCATATTTGCCAACACATTCATTTATACACATTCCACTTTTCGCCACCCCGAAAGATAAATAAATAAAGAAAAAAATAATCCTTATAAATCTATAAATAAACCTATAAATCTTTTCTCTCGCCTTTATGTGCCAAAGGGCTCAAGACTAACGAGGTCTTGGTAGTGAACTCCGCAGAGTCACGCCATGCAAAAATTTTGTATATCCAAGTAAACTAAGTTTTCCATCAGTATTTCGAATCCAATCTCTGAGAACTGAATACGCCGAAGGACCAAGATTTAGCTCCTGTGGCCATATTAATAATATATTTTAAAAAACCATAGAGCAGCATAACAGTATGTCCTAATCAAACCTTCCCTCAAAAAAAAAGTATGTCCTAATCAAACCTGAAAACAAAGGCGTACATTGTTATGTTAGGAAGAGAAATTAGAGCACTTACTCTTGCTAATTCTTCGATCGATATCACACGGTTTCCTTCACTCTCAAAATGTTCAAATGCAGCGCAGGCAATATCTTCCCACCCATCAAGTGCCTCCAATTGATATGTGCTAGTGGCAGCTGCACAAAATTCTTCAAAATCCATCTTTCTATATGCAAGCGGTTCCATCTATAAATTAATTAACAAAGCAAGAGAGAAATATGTTTGGTTAAATAAGGGAACTAAGGTGTACATCAGTTTCCCATAAGTTTAACGATGAAACAATAAAATATTAAGACAACAAGCAGAAGTTTAGGGTATATAAGTAACTTGTTATGACTCAATAGGAATAATTTCATGAAAAACTTGCACTCATAAACATTTGTACATGCATCCTTAAAAAAAAAAAAAAAAATTGTCCATGCAAATTATGTAACAATAAAGGCTAACCGTGTGTATGATGTCAAGAACCCTTGATTCCCTCATGGCATCAGTTGCATGACGTGCAAGAGCCTACAAAGTTCAATATTAAACTAATTAATAACGGTCAATGGTCAAAAGTCACAAAAGTTTACACAAACTCTCAACAGGAAAGAACACACTCACATAAATATGAACAGGAAGAAAGAAAAAAAAGTGTATAAGTGTATGTGTGTGTGCGCGCCCCTTAGTGAGTAAGCTGTGCCGATGAAATGACAATCCACGAACACAAAACACAGAAATTTTTGTCCACCATAAAAAGACCAAAAGATTTAACAGGGAAGCAAAAGATAACCATTTTGAAGTTGTCGAGGGAGACGTGCCCATCTCTATTTGGTTCCAACAATCTGAATTGCGCTCTAAGATACACCAACTGATCGTCTGTCAATGCTTTCGAAAGGGCCTGGATAAATTAAGTGAAAAGATGAGTATGGATCCAGTGCAGTAAATAAATAAATCAATATCGACAAACAATCCTCTAATTTCAAAATCATAAAATGAATGTGCACAAATTATGGGGGTGGGGTCGGTCACATCTAAATGACAACACAATGTCTTCTTATTAATCATCTCTAATGACATACCATTCAAATCAGATTATTCTAAATGGTTTAACTTCTCCTTCATTTCCTTCTATCTCTAACTAGTGGATTATCCCCCGCCTAATCTACAATCCTAATTATAGCCGAAATATTAAATTGAAAATGAAAACAAAATTCCTAGAATAAGGGCCTGTTTGAAATAGTTTTTGTTTTCAGTTTTTGAAATATACAAGTGCTCTTTTCACAATGGTTATCCTTTTACATGTTATAGTTTTTTAGTCCCCAAAACTAAAAAATTTAAAACAGTTTCCAAAACTGTAATTTTAAAAATAGTTTAGCAAACAAGTTTTTAATTTTCAAGTTTTAAAAAACTAAAGAAGAGTTTTTGAGAAGTGTTTTAAACAGGCTCTAAGTTTTCTGTTTTCATTTCATATATTTCACTTTTAATACAAAGATATTACTTTATTTTTGTATCCTAATTTCAAATATTGTACAAAAATCAGTGAGAAATTATTTTCACTGTTTCCAGTACAGATATTTTTTTTTCTTTTCAAAAGTAACGTTTTGCATTTAATGGTGAAAACAAGTAATATAAATAGCACATTTTCTTAAACCAATGATATCATAAACACCCCTAAGTTCATATCAGTGTGAGCATATTCTAGGAAATGAAATAAATAATACCTTCACAGCTGCACGTTTGAATGGTGTCGCGTGAAGATAAGACTTCACCAACTTATAAATTAATATATCTAAAGGGATCGGACGACTTTCATCCCTCAACCACGGGTGAGCTGCAATCACACAAGTGTGCATTAATTAGTTTTAAAATTCAATTTGCAATGAAACTGTCACTAGTCTACCACTATGACTATTCCTAATAGAACCTACCGAGTAATATTCGGATATCTACCATAACACAAATATAATGAGTTTTTCATTATACTGATCTATTTTCTTCATTCCGTTGAGGCAGGACTTTGAAGCGTGAAATTCCACAACCAAAAATCTTTTATAATAATGTCAAAGTATTATTCTTTGATGCGACATACCACATTGAGAATTTCATGATGATCAATAAAAAATATCATGCATCATATAACAATGGCCATACTAGTCTAAATTGATAGGAAAACTTACTTAGAGCTTGAGCGGCAGTCATTCTTTTCCTGTAGTCCTTGTTTAGGAGCCTTTTGACAAAGTCCTTTCCCTCTGGAGACACAGATGGCCAAGGTAAATCATCGAAGTTAGGATCAGCTCTGAGAACTGTACGAAAGATTCCAGACTCGGTTCGTGCCCAGAATGGTCGACTTCCACATAATAAGATGTAGGTAATAACACCAATACTCCATATATCCGCTTCCACGCTATAAGACCTGTGAAGAACCTCAGGTGCAACATAATACGCACTCCCAACAATGTCATTCAACCGTTCTTCTGCGTATCAGCACGGACAAAGGGAAAAGTTCAGTTTACTTATATCCGTTAACATCTAATAAAGCATGCATGAAAAGAAGCAGCAGTCATAAATAACCTATTTAGAGGAAAAATATGAAATTTTGCAAGGAAATGAAAATTGAGAATCATTCTATTTATAACCTGGCCTGATGAAGTCAGAGAGACCAAAATCAATAAGCTTCATATCAGCATCTTCACTTCTTGAAGTGAAGAGGAAATTCTGTAAAATCAAAACCGAACAAAGAATCATCAAAATCTCTTACATTCTTATCAATATATAATTAAGCATGCATGAGATTAAAATGAGAGCTAGATGATACAAGTTGTGAAGGGGAATAAGATTTAATGCACAAACCTCAGGCTTCAAGTCACGATGCACAACACCTTGAAGATGACAAAAGGCAGCTACACTTAGAATCTGCAAAACAATAGCTTTTGCATCCTCCTCGGTATACCTTCCTCCCCTAGAAGAGAAGAGAACAATTTTCAACCAAAATAAAAGAGTGTATTGAGCTAAAAACCACCACACAAAAAAAAAGACCAACTACTAGTATAAAAGGTTCCAAAGAAAACCCTCTTTGGAAATCACAGTTATCAGAAAAACTAACCTTGACAAAATTCGGTCAAGAAGCTCCCCACCTTCACACAATCTGATAAGAAAATAAAAACATAATCATCACTATATGAGGATACCACGATTAGAAGATGGGTGTTACACTATAACTAAACATAAATTATCCTCCATCAAAATATATTTTGAGTAGATACTTAAAAATGTTTAAGAGTATAAAAAAGTTGTGATTGAACCTAATGTAAAAAATCTGACAATGAAACGGCACAAAGATACAAAAAACTATGAAACTGGAAATAAATTGCGAAGACTGACAAAAAAGCGATGGGTATAAGAAAACCAATGCCCAGTCTGTAGTTCAATACATCCATTAGGTAAAAATATGTACAAATTAAAAATAACAAATATCCAGTTCTCTGGCAATCCCTACACCAAAGTATCAGTATAGAAGATTCTGAAAACAAGAAAGAATGACATACTCCATAACTATGTACACATTATTGGCATCCTCACAAGCATCGTGAAATTTGATAAGATGCTTATGGCCTGACAGAGCTTTCAATAGCTTCACCTCCCTACGGACATCTTCAATTGCTATTGCCGAGGTCATCTGCCAAATAAAGCTTAATAAGATCCAGCAAAAAAATTATCTAACATATTGAAAAACTTAAGAATAAGCATGATTACAGTTGCATATATCATAAGACTAATTATGGCCCAAATAGAGGATGTAGTTAAAGACATTCCCAAACATATGTTTCATAACGTACGAGATAAACAAACTAAGTAATATTCTCAAACAATTCCTTTCAGGGGGTAAAAATAGGTAACAGATATGCTCAAACAGCATAAATTCCTTCATTTTATAGTACAATTTATGTGTCATATTATTGATAATGTTGGTTGTGGCACGGTGGTAACGATCTTTTTGGAAACAAGGCGCAATGATACGAGTTCAATTCCAGCAAGAGGCGTTTTGCTATTTTCAGAGAAAGTTTTAACAATGGAAAATTAATAAAAGATACTCCTGAAGGAATCGATCATATAACCCGTTACAGCACAAATGAGCTTAACCACTGTATCTCTGCACGTGGGGATAAAATAGACAAACAACGTGCAAACGACAAAATATATGTTCCCCTAACGGTTCTAGAAACTAACTGAAGATATTCAGAAGATGAGTAATATGCAAACGACAAAATAGCATGAGAGTATCCACTGGCATTAACACATATATTTAAAATCCCGATTCAAAAAAAAAAAAACATATATTTAAAATCAAACACAATATGAATTATACTAGGGATTGCAAAAGGCTGAAGACTTGAAAAAAATGATACTGCTTTTGAAGTTCCGTGTGTTGAGACAAAAAAGGTTAAGTATGTTTTTTCAATCTTGTACAAGTGGTAAGTTTTGATTTGTTCACTGTTTATATTTTCTTCAACCTGAGACTCTGCATTGAACAAAATGTGTTTTTAGCCTCTCACTAGGGACTGCAAGCACATTCCTTTTGTATTTTGGGAGAAGGAAAGGAGAAACTTGTGCAAACATCATGACATAAATTTTATTTGTCAGAGTTTGAACCAGGGACTTTCCAATTGAGATTACTATGCACATTCCCTCTACTTCAGACCTAGTGTGGTGCCACTAGGTCAATCCACTTGGGCTTACAAATCGAGATACTTCATGACTTTTTATTTTAAACAAAATCGGAAGAGTTTTCGCCTTGTCTGCAAATTATTCTGACAGCCTTAATATACACACTCAAGACTTTCATAAATAAATATGTTTCCAAGAAGAATGAAAAAGAAACAACTCATGTAATTGTCTTGATGTCAATTTTAATGAAGAACAGTAATTATAGTATGTTCCACAAATGTCTACATCCCTTGATGATATTTAACATATCGACAGCAACCGACAAAATCAATGATATTTGATGCGTCGACAGCAACCGACAAAATCAATGATATTTTACGAATCGACAGCAATCGACAAAATCAATAAATTTTAGAATCCACAGGCGACATGTCCGTTACAAACATCAAAACTCCAAAAAGGAAGGAAATTTGTTAAGGCAAATGCCAGACAACTTTCCAATCAGTTCACACAATTCAATTTCCACATAGAAACAATTCATACGAAAACTACAATGGCAGATAACAATGGCCTAAAAATCTCATAGATTCAAAAATCTCATAAATCTCAAAGGCCAAATAAAATCAACCTAAATTTTTCAAATGTTATCAGACTAGTCGAAAGTAATCAGAATCAACTCCTCCAAACAATGAATATGCATAGAAATAGAGAATTGAAGTAAAAAAAAAGATTAAGGTAGAAGGTAACCTTGGACTTGGAAATGATCTTAACAGCAACAGGTTGATCTTTGAGATCACCTTTCTTTGCCCTAGCAGAACAAGTATGACCAAAATGCCCTCGTCCAACTTCTTTCCCTAACTCATACTTAGCTCCAAAATTCTTGCTATACCCAAAGCTCTTATCAAGCGACTGTGAATCCGTTTCCACACCATGCTCCTCCGGTATTGGTCCTTCTTTTGGCTTTGCCTTCCCAAGCCTCTTCGCAAGAGACTCCCTTATATGCTTCGCCGGAGAAGGCGGCGGAAACGGTCGGCGGAAAAATCTTTTGGGCGTGGAGGACCTAGCTGGCGATGGACTCGGGTTGACACCGTGAGGGTAAGGACTTGGCCATGGACTGGCGTGTGAAGAAGAACGAGCTGGCGTGTTCTTGACAGATGGAATTCCGTTGGCGAAGGATGGTAGAGGAGTACGACTGCCGTCACCATCACCATCAATTATGGTGGTTGTGTTTTGTTGACGGTGGCTGCCGGCGCCGGGAACGGTTTTCCCGTAACACTGACCCATTTAATTAAATTGTGATCAGAGTGAGTGCGGACATTCGATCCGGTTGTAAAGAGTGAGATCTGGTGAAAGGAAAGGAAAACGATAAAATCAGAGAATTTTATTTTGTTGAGTGAGTCTGAGACTGAGTCTGAGTCTGAGTCTGAGTCAGGTAGAAAGAAGAGAAGAGTTGTAGAGAGAGAAAGAAGACAGAGACAGGGTCTGGTCTGCCTGTTACTCTGTTCTGTTCTGTTCTGTTATGTTCTCACTCTTGTGTTGTGTTGTGTTGTGTTGTGTTACTTAACAAACAAAGTGAATCCGAAACTACAGTATTATAACTTTGAGTACCGTTGATCTGTGACGGTTAGCGTCATCTCGGCCATTCGTTACTTTTACGTTTTTCTTTTTGTTGACCATTTTATTTTCTTCTTCTTACATTTCTATGATTTGATAGTTGTCATATTAATTACGATGTTTAATTATTATCACTACTCTACATACAACAACTAACAAAGATCTACTATGATCTATGTTTAAATTTGTGGTTAGCTTTACATAATCACTTTAGTTTACTGTGATTTTAACAAATCCACCTTAGTAATATTCAAAAACAAAAAAATGTTAACAAAGACTAAGGCATTTCTTAAAAAACTAAATGTGGGAATATAATCTTAAAAAATATTGTAAAATAATAATATCAATTATTATTATTTTGACAAAATAAATAACATCAACTATTCATTAACAAATTAAAAACATATATTATATTTAAGTGCATCATGATAAAAGACGAGTTTATTAAAAGAAAAACTCTTAATTTTTTTCACATTATGCTTTAGTCAGTTTAGGCTATTCAAATCCCTTCTAAACCATATACTCCTATTTTTTATATTTAGAAACATGAACTTGAGACCTAATTTAAAAAATGTGAGTTAAGTTATATTGGGACCGATGTAATGTTGGTTGGATTGGATTTTGTCTTTTTGTGCTTAATTTTTACTCTTTTATTAATTCATTTATTTTGGCGTGTAGACTAGATTAGTAGTGTTGTTGCCTTTGTTTCCGTTATTATTGTAGTAAGGGATTTGTGGGTGTGTTTGGTGGGGGCCATAGATGTGAGGGGGTCGGGGATTAATTTTTAGGGTAGTGGGTGGGTGGGTGGAGAAGTAGTAGTGTGAGTAGTGAGTAGTGAGTAGTAGGAAGGGATCACATTCGGCCTGTTTGGTTCAGCTTCTGCCCAGCCAAAAGCAATTCTCTACAGTGCCAAAAATAATTCTAGCCAAAAACAACGTGTTTGGTTTGGCTTTTCAGGATTGCTTTTATCCTCCAAAAGCAATTCTCCATGAAGCTACAAATCCTAGCTTCTAGCTTTTCTAGAATCAATTATAAACAGTAAATATTATATTTTATTATTAAAACCTATTATTTTCCTTTATTGCCCTTTATCAATTCTCCTTCTTTATCAATCAATTCTCCTTTAGCTATGTCTATTTTGGTAATTATACATTCAAAAACAATTCTACATAATTGTATCCAAACATAAATCAGTTTGTTTAATCAATTCTACATAATTGTATCCAAATATAAATTAATTCTCTCAAAATCAATTCTGTCAGAATCAATTATATTCAAAGCTGAATCAAACACACACATAAAATAAAAGTGTTTTCGCTAAAGACGATTGGTTGGAATCAGAGCTGACGAAGTTGCAGTAATAAAACAGAACATAACATAACACAGCCTGGTCCGAAGCTTCGGAAAAACTACGGATTTGGCAATCATCTTTTTCTCACTCTTATGGACGGATTAGATTAAATTAACTCCATTAGTTTAAGGAAAGCAAAATAAATCAAATCATTTTTAATTTATTTCATCGGAAAGAAAGTCATAAAAATAAGGTGAATATTCTGTCAAAAAAAATATAAAATAAGGTGAATATTTTATCTTTTATTGTGTAGAAAATCAGATGATAAAAAAATACATTTAGTAATTGACAAAAAAATAATGATAAATAATTTACTTACGTATTTTAAAAGGCAAAGGACCAAAAGGTGCCAACCACTATATGCGACTCCATCCAAATAAGGAAGCGTATCGATGACATTTTCTCAAAACCGCAATCTCTCCATTTGATTGTGTGAAAATATAGTATTGTTAATTTGGATAACCTTTCAAAGAAATTATTTAAGGGAAATGTTAATTGTGTCTTTATCACACATGTTAAAAAAACTAAAGTGAAAATTTTGTTTAAGAAATTGTGTCAATCTATTTTTAAGAGATTGGAAATTAATGTTTTGTAATAAATATTTATCATCTATTCCTCCTTCAAAAAAAAAAATATTTATCATCTACGGGATCCTTAACATATGTCTAAGGGCACGAGTTAGCGTCCTCGTGAGCTTAGCTCAATTGATATGGACAAACACCACCAAAAAAGGGCACGGGTTAGCATAATCCATTATTTAAAGGGTTTTGTTAGCTCGTGTCTTAAAGACAATGATTAAGGAATCCATTAAAAAAATTATCTTAAAAAAATAAGTTTTTATTTTTGTTTTAACAATAATTACACACATTTTAATGTAAACTTATTAATTTTAACATTTTAACCAATGCCTCAATGACACTCATTAACATTCACTTTATTTGTCTTCGTGAGTTTAACTTAATAGGCAATGACAATGCATAATATATGTAGCGGTCGAAGTTTGAATCTTGGACACCTAACTTATTCACCTTAAAGGTAAATTTCTAGCCATTAGTCCCTTTGACAAAAAGAAAAAAGCATTCTCCTTATTTAAATTAGGGTTAAATATGTTTTTGGTCCCAACTTTTCATTTTAGTCCCTCTAATTTTTTTTTTCAACTCCCTTAAGAAAAAACTCTTCAACTTTTAGTCCACATAAAATTCTCAATCACTACTTTTTGTCTCTATTTTTAAGTAAATTTTTGTATTTTTTTTTAGTGAAACTATGCATAAATATGTAGAATATTGTAAAAATATTTTCAAGTCTTCCAAAAAAATATTAGAATTTTTTAATAAAATATAAATTAAATATGAATTTTTAACCGCAAAAATATAAAATATTTAATTTATGTTTTGTTAAAAAATTCTAATTTTTTTTGAGAGAGATTCTTATCATATTATAAATTTTTCCGCAAAATATCATTCAAAAATATGAATTCTACATACGAGTTTACTTTAAAGGAGTGACCAAAAGTGAAGATGAAAAACTTTTGAGAGACTAAAAGTTGAAGAAATTTTTTAAAGGGACTAAAACGAAAAGGTGACATACTTATATTGAAAAAAAAAACATATTTAACTCTTTAAATTACATTAAAAAATATTATTGCCACCTCTCCTATGCCTCTTTCCTCTCTATCAAACGAGAAAAAGCTCCATAAATTTTCATCCTATCGATTTGAGGGAAAAGAGAATCTAAGACTTTGAGGAAAAAAAGATGAAAGAGGTTTTAAAGTGAATAAATGGGAATTAAAAAAAAAAGGATTTGGTGGAATGGGAACGTGTGGCATGCCCCAAAGAATTTGGTGGAATGAGGTTTCGAAATTTCAAAGCTTTTAATCTCGCTATGGTAGCTAAGCAAGGATGGAGCTTTCTGTCTAAACCTAAATCGCTGGTTGCTATAGTCTTTAAATCGATGTACTTTCCACGTTCCTCGTTTTTGGGTGCTAAACTCGGACATAACCCGAGCTTTGGTTGGCGGAGTATTTGGAATTCGCGTCAGTTACTTTTATATGGATGTAGGTGGACAATTGGAAATGGGCAGCAGGTCAGTGTGATGAATGATCCATGAGTTCGAGGTGGTCATGGTAGCTGGATTCAATCCCCACAAAGTCAGGGTGTGCATAGTTTGCGTGTGTCTGATTTGATAGTTGACAAGGAACGAGTTTGGGATATTGATAAGCTTGAATCTCTGTTTCCAGATGATATGGTGCAAGCTATTCTCGACACACCACTCTTTGCAGAAGTTCAGAATGATAAAATTGTGTGGATGATGGAACGTAACGGGAGGTATACTGTTAAGACTGGTTATAAACTTGCTATGATGGAGTTGTTACATACTGATCGGTTCCATGTTGAAGGGAGTGGCATAGAATTTGGAAAGTGAATTCCCCTCACAAAGCACGTAATTTGTTATGGAGGATTTGCAGAGGGTGTGTTCCGACGCGTCTCCGACTACAATCACGACATGTACAATGTGAGGTGATATGTCCCTGGTGTGATACAGATGTTGAGGAGGATTGACATGCTTTTGTGGGTTGTACGGTGGCGCGTGAGAGTTGGCATTGGGCAGGCCTTTCGACTGTGCTGCAACCGCGAGTTGGAACTGTGAGCAGTTTAGCAGATTTTGTTTTTGATATATGTCGTTCCGAAAGCCGAGACATTGCTGATCGGGTGGCTTCACTTCTTTGGCAAATTTGGGCTGCACGAAATGATGTCATTTGGAATGCCGCTCATCATACTTCAACAAGCATTGGGAGGACGACACTAGATGTATGGCAGCAATGGCAGGAGGTTCATAAACATCCCCCACAACCGGTTGTGCAACACGGGCAGAATAGAGTGCAAGGTAACAGCTCAGTTTGGGAGAAACCACGCGAGACATGGTTGAAGTGCAATGTGGATGACGCGTTCCATAGCCGTAACCATATTACATCTTTTGCGTGTTGTGTTAGAGACTCCCGCGGGCAATTTATTCGGGCTCAAACGAAATGGAAGCGGGCAAATATGACAGTTTTGGAGGGGGAGGCAATAGCCTTACTCGAGGCTCTTCACTTTGCTGATGCGAACAGATGGGACCGGGTTGTCTTCGAGTCCGACTCATCTACTCTAGTGCAAGCTCTATCGTCTCCGTGCCAGGGTGATTCGGAATTCTATGCTATTGTTTCTAGTATTATTTATCAGTTATCTTTACATTTCAACTTCGAGGTGAAGTTTGTTAGGAGACAAGTGAACATGGTTGCTCATAGTTTAGCTAGGGCGGCCTGTTCTTGGGCTAGTCACCGTATTTTTGATTCTTATCCTTCTTGTATTGAACATTGGATGATTAATGATAATAGTTAACTTTGTTTCGGTCAAAAAAAAAGATTTAAAAACATATCAGAAGACACGAGAGAAGAAAATGGAGAGTGGTATTTTTTTGGCGGTGAAGAGAGTAATTAATGGCAAATGATGGGTAAGAATAATTAAACGTTAACCATAATGCATTCAAATCTTTACATATGTTTTAGGTCAAAATAATTTTCGGACAGAGCTCATTCTTTACAAGCAAAACTTCCATTCATGAAGATTTGACAATTTTAAGGAGTACAAAATACTCGTTAATTTTTTTAGTCAACTAAAAAGAATAAAAAATATCGGTTTAAATAGGTCTTTAGTCCCTTCAAATATATGTCATTTGAATTTTAGTCCCTTAAGTTATTAATTCTTCCAAACTGCCACTATAAATATAAATCATTTTAATTTTAGTCTCAAATGCATTACACGTTTGATTTTATAAAATTAATGAGCAAAACTCTTTTTTGTGTTGTAAATTTCCATTTAACGGGAGTAATCTATTATTTTAAGAGGGAACAATCATTAAAATATCAAACACTTAACATATATAACTGGAACAGTAGTGGAGCAGTTGCCCTCAATCTACTATACGTAGATTCGTGACCGCTAACGGATTGTTTAAAATTGTATTGTGTATGTTGAAGGTGGACCACTTGACTTCTAGTCAATCTCGTGGTTGATTTACCCATATTTATGTGAAAATATACGGACAAGAAACTGTTGGAAAACTAGTTAAAGTCTAGTGAGAAAATTGGAAAGAAAGAAAAACACTATGAGAAACTAGTGTGTGGGTATGTGACTTAAAAATGTCCCACATTGAAGAGTCACCCCAACTAGTAAGTGTTTATATAAGGGTGGGGTGACCTCCAAGGGTGTGCCCTTGGGGTACCCATTTTTGTGAACGGGTGAACGCTTACAAAATATATATATCACGCGCGACGACGCCGTCCGACCGGCCGGGCCGGGCTTGGGCTTGGGTCGTGGGTCAGAAAATTGATATATTTTTTTGTCACTTGAAAATGTTAAATTAATTAATTAATTTTTCATTATACGAAAGCGTTACACGTAACAAATTGATGTGTTACATTCCGACCCGATCCAAGAAACTTCCGGACATTTCCAATTAAGAAAACGCGTTTGCTTTGCTTAAGGATTAAGCAAACTTAATCCCCAAGTCACGCGTAAAACGCGTTTGCTTAAGGATTAAGCAAACTTAATCCCCAAGTAATTCTCACGAACTCTGCCTATAAAAGGAGAGCTCGCCCCACTCATTCTTCACACCAAAATCTCACAGTTGATGCTTCCTGTGCGATTTTCTCTCTTCTCCCTTCGATTTTAAATCGTTCTTCTTCTTCTACTCCTTTCTGTCCCATCGGTTTCGAATAGAGCGGTTACGTACCGTATCGAGTGGCTTCGATCAAACGATTGAACCATACTTTGAGGTGTAATTCTCGAGCGACTATATACTGTGCAGTATATACTCGTAACAGTGATCTGGGCTGTTTTATCCTGGACACGGCGTGGTTGTTAGTCTACCTTGCACAAACTAGGGTAGTGTCGCGAAACGTCTTAAAGAAAGTGACCTGGTCGTGACTCACCCAGTGATTTCGTTCGGTATAATTTTTAAAACGAAAAATAACAATTTTAAGACGTTTCGGAAACCATGAATACCAACAACGAAATTACTGTATCTGGAACAGCTGTCGATTTCAACAAACCGTTTAAGTTTCACGGTAGTAACTTCAAGCGTTGGCAAACAAAGATGATGTTTTTTCTAACTACGAAAAAGGTTGCCCACGTCTTGAAGGATAACATACCTGTGATACCATCGATGTCGGTTCCTATGGAAACGACTAGTAACGGTAAGACAGCAGTGGCTACAGATGCTTCTATATCTGCAGCAAATGCTGAGTTGGAAAGGCTTACTGCCGAACATGCTGAAAAGGTGAAACAGGCTGAAAAGGATAGACTCCTCTGGCAGGAAGAGGATTACCTGTGCAAGAATTACATATTGAACTGTCTTGCGGATCATCTATATGATCTGCATCTGATTCATAAGACAGCTAAGGATGTTTGGGATGCTCTTCAGAATAAATATAACACTGAAGAGGCTGGCTCAAAGAAATTTGCTGTGAGCCGGTACCTAAACTATAAGATGAACGACGAGAAATCTGTCGAAGAACAATCTCAGGAGCTTCAGAATATAGCTCATGAGATTTTTGTTGAAGGAATTCAATTACCTGAGCAGTTTCAGATTGCTGTGATAATTGATAAACTGCCCCCTGCTTGGAAGGACTTCAAGAATGCCCTTAGGCATAAGACTAAGGAGTTTTCTCTTGAAAGTCTGATTACTCGACTTCGTATTGAAGAAGAGGCAAGAAAACAAGAACTGAATGAAGAGGTGTTTGCTGTCTCGAACAACAACACTAAAAAAAAATCTGTGGGTGCTGTTCTGAAGCCTGCTGGCAAACAATTTAAGAATCAGAACCGTCCTGCAAATAAGAATTCCAATCGGAATAAGAATGGGAACCCACAAAAGGTCCCAAGAGCTCAACCATCAAAGAATGACCCTGCTCAACCGTTTAATTGCTACAATTGCGGACAACCAGGTCATATGGCACGAAAGTGTAGAAACCCATCCACTCGACCGGCTCAAGCTCAGGCTCACTTGACAACAAATGAGGAGCAGCCGTATACTGCAATGATAACTGAAATCAACATGGTGGGTGGATCTGATGGTTGGTGGATAGACACTGGTGCATCTCGCCATGTCTGTTATGAACGTGCTATGTTTAAGACATACACTGCTGCTGAAGATCAGAAGGTGCTGTTGGGAGATTCTCACACGACTGAAGTTGCTGGAACCGGAGATGTGGAGCTGAAATTCACCTCCGGGAAGACTCTCATATGGAAGGATGTGCTGCACACTCCTAGAATTAGGAAGAATTTAGTTTCTGGCTTTTTACTGAATAAGGCTGGTTTTGAACAAATCATAGCATGTGATATGTACTCTATTACTAAGGATATGGTTTTTGTTGGGAAAGGGTATGCTACTGATGGTATGTTTAAGTTGAATCTTATGAATAAAATTTCTCCTTCTGCTTATATGTTGTGTGATTTTAATATTTGGCATGCACGACTCTGTCACGTTAATAAACGAATCATTTCTAATATGAGCAATCTCGGTTTAATTCCTAAGTTATCTTTGAATGAATTTGAAAAATGTCAGTTTTGTAGTCAAGCAAAAATAACAAAAGGATCTCATAAATCTGTAATAAGAGAAACCGAACCATTTGAATTAGTACATTCTGATATATGCGAACTTGATGGTAACTTGACTAGAAACGGGCAAAGATACTTTATAACTTTTATCGATGATTGCTCTGATTACACTTATGTGTATTTAATGAAAAAAAAAAGTGATGCGCTTGATATGTTTAAAAATTTTGTCAAAGAAATTGAAACTCAATTCAATAAAAGAATCAAGCGCTATCGTAGTGACAGAGGCACTGAATATTTATCACGCACATCCAATGAGTATTATAAAGAGCACGGAATCATTCATGAAACAACTGCACCTTACTCTCCTGAGATGAACGGTAAAGCGGAAAGAAAAAATAGAACTTTTACCGAATTAGTAGTTGCCATCATGCTTAATTCTGGTGCAACGCCTCATTGGTGGGGGGAAATTTTATTAACTGTTAGCTACGTGCTAAATAGAGTACCTAAAACTAAGAACAAAATTTCTCCTTATGAAATTTTGAAGAAAAGACAACCTAATTTGTCTTACATTCGAACATGGGGCTGTTTAGCCTATGTAAGGATTCCTAATCCCAAGAGAGTCAAACTTGCAAGTAGAGCCTATGAATGTGTATTCATTGGGTATGCCTTGAACAGTAAAGCATATAGGTTTTATGACCTAAAGGCTAAGGTGATCATAGAATCAAATGACGCCGATTTCTATGAAACGAAATTTCCCTTTCTATCAAGAGATAGTGGGGGTAATAGTGGGGGCGCAAACATGAACAATACACCTGATCACAATCCAGTAATCAGAAATAGTGATGAAAACATCATAACTGATGTTACAGAACTTCGAAGAAGTAAGAGAGCAAGAACTGCTAAAGAGTATGGACCTGAATATGTGGTCAATACATTAGAAGAGGATCCATCAAATCTCAAAGAAGCTTTGTCTTCCTTGGATGTAGACTTATGGCAAGAAGCCATAAATGATGAAATGGATTCTCTACAGTCTAACGATACTTGGCACTTGACTGAACTGCCTCCAGGCTGCAAACCAATAGGTTGTAAATGGATTTTGAAAAAGAAACTGAAACCTGATGGAACTGTTGACAAATACAAGGCACGCCTTGTAGCCAAAGGTTTCAGACAAAGAGAAAATATAGATTTTTTCGATACCTACTCACCAGTTACTCGAATCACATCCATAAGGGTACTAATTTCCTTGGCTGCTGTTTATAACTTGATAGTACACCAAATGGATGTGAAAACTGCTTTTTTGAATGGTGAGTTGGAAGAAGAAATCTATATGGAACAACCTGAAGGGTTTGTAGTCCATGGACAGGAAAGCAAAGTATGTAAGTTAGACAAATCTCTGTATGGTCTAAAACAAGCCCCTAAGCAATGGCATGAAAAGTTTGACAACTTAATGATTTTGAATGAGTTCAAAGTGAATGAAAGTGACAAATGTATCTACTACAAGTATGATAAAAACATTTGCACTATCATATGTCTATATGTAGACGACCTACTCATATTTGGGTCAAACATTCCTGCCATAAATTCTGTGAAATCACTGTTGAGTAACAACTTTGATATGAAGGACCTAGGAGAAGCTGATGTAATTCTTGGCATCAAGATTACTAGATCAGATAAAGGAATTTCCTTGGATCAGTCTCATTATGTTGAGAAGATATTAAGGAAATACAACTACATTGATTGTAAACCTGCAAGCACACCCTATGACCCAAGTGTAAAACTTTTTAAGAACACTGGAGATGGTGTTAGACAAACTGAATATGCCAGCATCATTGGCAGTCTCAGATATGCCACTGATTGTACTAGACCCGACATTGCCTATGTCGTGGGACTCTTATGCAGATTTACAAGTAGGCCAAGCAAGGAGCATTGGCATGCTATTGAGAGGGTCATGAGATACCTGAAAGGGACTATGACATTAGGACTGCATTATCAAAAATATCCTGCTGTACTCGAAGGGTACAGTGATGCAGATTAGAACACCTTATCGGATGATTCCAAAGCGACCAGCGGCTATATATTTAGCATAGCTGGAGGAGCTGTTTCTTGGAAGTCTAAAAAGCAGACCATTCTGGCTCAGTCCACAATGGAATCTGAGATGATAGCACTAGCTACTGCTAGTGAAGAAGCAAGTTGGCTAAGATCCTTGCTAGCTGAAATCCCTTTATGGGAGAAACCGTTACCAGCTGTGTTAATTCATTGTGATAGTACCGCGGCTATTGCAAAGATTAAGAATCGTTATTACAATGGTAAGAGACGACGGATAAGACGAAAACACAGCACGATTAGAGAGTGTATCTCTAATGGAGCGGTTAGAGTTAATTTTGTACGTACGAATGAAAACTTAGCTGATCCTTTGACGAAAGGACTTAATAGAGAGAAAGTCCGAGAAACATCCAGTAGGATGGGACTAATGTCTATAGCCCACTAAATGATGGTAACCCGACCTATATGATTGGAGATCCCAAGATTTAGGTTCAATGGGTAAAAACAAGTCATGAAGTGGTAGAACATGCTATGAGAGAAAGAATATAGAAAGCATGATCCTGCAGCGAAAGAAGGATGAGGTAATAGTAACTCTTAATGAGATCTATACTCTATGTTGAGTTGGGGTACACAGCTACAGGAGTACCCTTGATAGACTCACCTATACGAATGTGGAACTTAGGCCGGTCCTATGGAATTTTGAGGCAGAATTCCTAGAGCATTCGTTAAAACCGGGATACACGTGCAGGGCCTTAAAACGCACGGGCTTTTAGAATACACCTATGAAAAGGTTTGTGTGTGGATTCTATGTCTGAGATAGAGTTCAATGCTGTAAGCAACTCTTGTTAAATCAGAATACCTTCCACTATGCAAAGGTTCAAGTTGTTGGCGACACCTTTGTATATTAGCAAATCTTATGGAAACGTTTTACGTTATTTCTCGAAACCATTTTGAAGTCAAGTGGGGGATTGTTGGAACACTAGTTAAAGTCTAGTGAGAAAATTGGAAAGAAAGAAAAACACTATGAGAAACTAGTGTGTGGGTATGTGACTTAAAAATGTCCCACATTGGAGAGTCACCCCAACTAGTAAGTGTTTATATAAGGGTGGGGTGACCTCCAAGGGTGTGCCCTTGGGGTACCCATTTTTGTGAACGGGTGAACGCTTACAAAATATATATATCACGCGCGACGACGACGCCGCCGTCCGTCCGACGGGCCGGGCTTGGGCTTGGGTCGTGGGTCAGAAAATTGATATATTTTTTTGTCACTTGAAAATGTTAAATTAATTAATTAATTTTTCATTATACGAAAGCGTTACACGTAACAAATTGATGTGTTACATTCCGACCCGATCCAAGAAACTTCCGGATATTTCCAATTAAGAAAACGCGTTTGCTTTGCTTAAGGATTAAGCAAACTTAATCCCCAAGTCATGCGTAAAACGCGTTTGCTTAAGGATTAAGCAAACTTAATCCCCAAGTAATTCTCACGAACTCTGCCTATAAAAGGAGAGCTCGCCCCACTCATTCTTCACACCAAAATCTCACAGTTGATGCTTCCTGTGCGATTTTCTCTCTTCTCCCTTCGATTTTAAATCGTTCTTCTTCTTCTACTCCTTTCTGTCCCATCGGTTTCGAATCGTATCGAGTGGCTTCGATCAAACGATTGAACCATACTTTGAGGTGTAATTCTCGAGCGACTATATATTGTGCAGTATATACTCGTAACAGTGATCTGGGCTGTTTTATCCTGGAGACGGCGTGGTTGTTAGTCTACCTTGCACAAACTAGGGTAGTGCCACGAAACGTCTTAAAGAAAGCGACCTGGTCTTGACTCACCCAGTAATTTCGTTCGGTATAATTTTTAAAACGAAAAATAACAGAAACTCATTTCAAAGTTCAAGGTGAGCAACTTAGATCTTGTTCTTAATCTTAAATATGAAGAAGAATTACATGTTGTATGTTTTAATTGTGGAACATATGGCCACGCGGTTAGACTTTGTCCGGATAACAAGATTTTTGATGGAAATGAAGAGATAGATTGAGTCTTAATTTTTTATCATGCGAGGTTTCTTCACCTATGGGGATGAACTGCAACAACCGATAAACCTGAAGTATACTGTAAAGATCCGTTTTGTTCACGAGAAATTTTCACAAATGAATTAAGAAGATATTCCATAAAATTTCGGTCTCTAGATGTTGGTTAAAAGACATAACAAACAGAAGCAGTTGAGTGGTGCATCTCAATCGAAATTTTTGAAGAAAAAAATAGCAAAGATACGAAAGGAAAAAAAATGTAAGGTAAATGAAAGTAAATTTATTAATATTAATGAGGTCGTAATAGATAATAATGTTAGGGGTGATCATTCATGTGTTGCATCAAAAATTTCATGAGGCGAGAGCCCCACGTCATGCTTTGCGCGTTTAAGAGAAATGATAATTTACAAGCCTTTGAAATATACCTTAAATAACAAATTAGGACCGTAATGAATTAGGAGGTAGAAAAGGTCAATTTGAGCTCGATTTAAGAAATGCAAAAATATTTAGGGTGCGTTTCATGGTCAGAATAGGGAGACAAGATATGATACATTAATCATATCCTGCTGAAATCTCATGTCTGATGCACCAAAGGGACATGATAAAATAAACCATTTTCATATCCTATCCTGACTTTCCTTTGTAATTTCTATCCTGAGTATAGGGTGGGATCATTCCTTATTTATTATCTTGATATTCTTCCATTTTTAAAATATTGTCATTTTTAAAATAAATGATAGCATATATTTTCTATTATAATTAATGACATACCATTTTTATACTCCCTCCGTTTCAAAATGAGTGTCGCTTTAGCCAAAAAAAATTGTTTCAAAATGAATGTCGTTTTCAGTTTCCAATGCAATAATAATTTTTTTTTTCAATTGTACCCTCCAATTAATACTCTGCACACTACTTCAAAAGTATTACTTTTAAAACTAACCAATAGTTAATAAGGATAATTTGGTAAAATAACCATTCTCTTTCTTTTAATCATTGCATTTCTTAATATGTGTGTAAACACCTAAAACGACACTCATTTTGAAACGGAGGGAGTAATATTTAATTAATTATGAGAGCAATTTTTTCATTTAATTACAATGATATCTTGTTTGTTATCATGTGTGCATCAAACACATGATAGGATTAATGTTTATCATGTCCTTATCATATCCTATCTCTATCCAGATTTATATCATATCATGCCGTTATCCTATCCTGACCATCAAACGGACCCTTAAGGTAAAATTATTCCCCTTGTTTTTAGTTCGATCACAATGTTGTCTCGGTCAAAGTCATCATCAGGTACCACTAAGGAACTAATTATTGTACATACTCCAAATTTCGCGGAGAATCTAGTTAAGAAACCAATACAATATCAATACGATAATACATTTCATGATATGCTTATTGTTTGTGCTTGAAGTGATGTAGTGACAGAGAATGATTATATTCGAGAACATAAAAATAATATCCTTATACTAGGATCTGTTTTAATTTTTTTTTTTTTATTGTCTTTTTTCTTCTATTGTGTTATATTTATGTCCCCGGGTTTTTTTTTTTTTTATAAATGAATTTGTGCACTTGATTAAAAAAATCTCTAAGTCAAATGATATTTGACTAAATTTGCTTACCGTTTGGTAAATTTTGAATTAGTCAATGTCCCTCTGAAAGATGTATAGGTCAACATGCATAAAATATGATAATTGATATCTAAGTTTTGTTTGACGATGTCAGGGATTTGAAACTTCATACTCTTGTGACTAATATACATTACTTATCGCCGCCCCTTACATTTCTCTCTTGTCATATAGAAATTTTTGGATTCTATGTTCTGAAGGGGTAAAAACACGAAAAATTGGAAAGCGTGAAAAACAATTAACCTACAAAATAGGCATGTAAGTTTAATACCAACCTGTAAACTCAAATCGGTCTCACTCTCTCAGATCAGGCTCAGTCTCTCAGATTTACGATGCAAAATCACAAATCTCTTTCAGTCTAGCCATCATCTTCACTTTCTCTGCCACCATCTTCAGGTGTGTTTTTGGCTATTTATGTTTGATTTTGTTTTAAGTTATGTTTGATTTTTGTTTTGGTTTCTCCCAAACAAAAAACTTTCATTGTCTTTATTATCTTTCTATCCATTCTATAATGAAATGAAATGAAATGAAATGTAATTTGGGTTGATAATTTGAATTATAATTTAATTTAGAACACCAATATTTCAGCTATATGTTGATATGTCATGCTATTTGGTTGGATAATTGTCATGTTTTAAAAACGTCCATTGGTATTACTGATATTTAAATGAGCAATCAAACCATTCGATCAAGAAAATATTAAAGTGAACATATTATTGGATAATGCATTACAACATTAACCTAAATGTTGAAATTTGTTTAATTACAAAAACACGATTCACTACGTGGGACATAGATACATGAACTTGTTAGGGACCAAGATGAACTTCAATTTCTCATTTTCGATTCCCTCTGATCTCTATTATAAGAGAACGTCGTATTTTAGGTTGATTTAATAAACGACTTATCTAGTCCAGAATATAGGCTAAATATATCATTTATCAATTGAATTAAAAAATTGATATTTTTAGTGTATTGTTAAGAAGTATCCGAGACACAAATTTTCAATTTTCAATATAATAATAATAATAACACAAATTCAAGTAACATTGGTTAACATTTTAATTTTCTCTTGCAAATAAGATTAGAGATTATAGCAGTAGTATTTAACATCCGGAGGGGGGATTGGATCCGCCGCGGAACCCGAAAATCTCTCAATCAATCAATCAATCTCTCAATCCTGGCTTCGGATATATGGAGACGCCTTTTCCCAATAGCACGAAGAAACAGTAGGCGAATTCTTCCTTCTTCTTCTTCTTCTTCAAGAATAAGAATAATAATAATGATAATGCAAAACATGAATCTCTTTAAACTGTGTTCCGCTCTCAGAGTTCTAGGTTACTTTATGATTCTCTTATTCGCCGCTATTGTTATCCTCACTTACTACGCCGTCGTTTTCGTTACTTGGGGTCCTCACTTGTTTCCTTTATCCTCCTCCACTTCCTTTTTCTCCGCCTTCTTTATTCTTCTCTTATTTCACACTCTTCTTTTTCTACTCACTTGGTCTTACTTTATGGCCGTTTTCAATGATCC
Organism: Medicago sativa; assembly: GCF_051527215.1. Lineage (NCBI taxonomy): Eukaryota > Viridiplantae > Streptophyta > Magnoliopsida > Fabales > Fabaceae > Medicago > Medicago sativa. Next base: position 104,578,099 of record NC_140755.1, read on the forward strand.
TGGTTCTGTTCCTCTCAATTGGACACCACTTCCTCAACTTCCTGCTGTTGCTGTTGCTGTTGCTGTTCCACCACCTTCAAACGAAGTCCAATTCGAATTGGAGGAAGAAGAGGAGGCACCATCAACAACAACAACACCTTCCACCGTTGGTTACTGTACTCGATGCCAAAACGCCAAGCCTCCTCGTTGTCATCACTGCTCTATCTGTAAGTTCCTTCTAACCTTTTTTTTTCTTCTCTCTTATCAATTAGGTTAGGTTTTGCTCCTAATGTTATTACTACTATATCATTATTATAGGTCAAAGGTGTGTTCTTAAGATGGATCATCATTGCATTTGGGTCGTCAATTGCGTTGGGGCACGAACCTACAAGTATTTTCTTCTCTTCTTGGTATCTATCTTTCTCTTCATCTTTACATTCTTCTTTCAATGTTGTAGACTATAATTAACTCAAGATTCACTTCTTAATTCCTTTTTTCTTTCTTTCTTTCTTTCTTTCTTTCTTTGACAAACAAAAGGATATTTATTCATTCATTCAAATTGTTAAAATTTACATCAATCAAGAACAATACAAATCTTAAAGCAGCTAAATCAAAATATGATGAATTCACAACACTCCAGTTTATAGCAAAAAACAACAAAAATGCCGACAGATGTGACAAAATAAAAGTGTGTGAACTGCCCATGCCTTCGGATCTGTAACATTGAATACACCAAATTCATTCTTGAATTTGTAAAGGACACTAAATGAATAAAATCCGTCAATCTGAACCAAACGATTCAAAAATTCTTAATTTTTGTACGCAAGTGCATCTAACACTGAAATTTTAGTGAGAGATTTGTTGATTTTTGCATTATTTTAATACGACTGCTATATCAGTATACATTGATGATACATCCTTAACTAAGGGGTGCTGTTAGAAGAAATTGAAGTACTTGCTGCTTCTAGTATGCTATTCCTAACTTTCTTTTTTTTTGCCCCCCACTATTTGTAGCTGTATACATTCCTCGAGACAACGCTGGTTTGCTTAGCTCTGATCCCTAGTTTTCTCAGATTCTTTGGTGTAGGTGGAGCCAAGAATCATAAATTGTCTCCTGGAGGATTTTCTGCCATTTTCTTGGCTTCCAGTAAGTATAAGCATTTTTCTTGTATAGACCAAGTCACTCAAGACTAGCTTTTTATTGCATTGTTGTGACTATTATTGCTCCTTACAGATTGATTGCCTTGATGCAGTTCTCAATTTAGCCTTTGCGCTGAGTCTTCTCTGTTTCATAGTCATGCATTTATCTCTTCTGTTAAGTAACACAACTTCAGTAGAGGTAATCAATACAATATTATTATTTTTATTTACCCTATTTGAATTGGTTAATGGTCATCCTCGATATCACCAAATTGTGTCTGAGAACCAGCATATTCCTGTTGTCATGGTATGGAATCATGCTAGGCTATTTTTAAACTTTTACAACAGAATAATCAAAACCGTTTGGTCGTTTTTGATAAGGACACTATGGGGATAAGTATTTGAGGGCTATTTTTCGCTTCACTTATTAATTTGTTCAACTATCCATTCGTTGTTGTCTCATTGGCATTGACGTTTACAAAGCCTGGTATACCAGGTAATTTTGAAAACAATTGGCACTGTTTTCAGAAAACTAAGATATCAGCCTTGTATATTCTTGATTATTCTTCCTGCAGCTTAGTGATTTCTTTTATGTGAAAGTTTATCTTTGAAAATGATGTTTTAGGTTCATGAAAAGAAAAAAGGAGTTAGGTGGAGGTACGACGTGGGAAGGAAGAAGAATTTTGAGCAGGTAATATCAAATATCAAGTAGCCATTGAATACAAAATGACGGTGGAACAACATAAAAAATGTTTAACAATATTAAACTAATTTTTATATATTTAGAGTTAAAACTAATAATGTAAATAAGAAAATGTGTTTTTTTAATATCTTTGGTTCAAGTGTATGAACACCAAACAAGGATTGGTTAAAGTGAGGAGTAATGCAACATATTGTTTCAAGAGCTACTTGGTAAGTTTATATCCATGAATTAAGTTATAGGAACAAGTGTAAGGAATGAATGAGATAATGCAAAAGCATAAAAATGCTTTTCCATATGCCTGTCTGACCTATCTTCCCCCCAAGAGAAATGCCCATCCTCTTGGAGCAGGAATTTTATCACCGAAGGAGGGATCTCTAGTCATTTCTTGTAAATAAAGAATGACAAAAGGAAAGATATAGAAATATAAAATGTGTGGAACAAAAATAGACCGTAAAGATGCCCTCGGGAGCTGGAGTAAGAAAGTTCTTACTTCAGGAGGATGCAAGAACTTTTCCCTGGTTCCCTCAAGTCACTTTCTCAGTAGGGCTGGACAAGGGCCTGCGAACTGACCCGATCCTGAATTACCTGGTAGAAAATGCAAGTGTGTGTGTGTGTGTGTGTGGGGGTATCCGGTTTGCAGGTCATTGGGTCGAAAAGAATTTCATTTGCGACCGAGCCCATTCAACATAAGGTTACAAACAGTGGCAAGTTGTAGACAGAGAGATTGTGTGAGTTGCAGACGGAGAGATCACAAAAGTTGTAGATGATGGTCCTCGATGGTGTAGGCAATGGCGGAGACAAGACCAAGATCTTGAGCTACCCCTATTCTCTAGGTTAGGGAAGATTGGAGACGACATGTTTGGAAAGTGTTGGTGGTCCTGGCCTAGTACTGAGTCAGGTCAGCAGTAACCGAGCCTAGACTTGTCGTTCATTATTGCCCCAAAAATGGAAAAGGGGCCCAAAAACCAACCTGACCTAATATTGGCACAAGCCGCAACTAACTCACCAAAACCAATGGAAAAATGCTGTTCCCACTTCTCCCTTTGCTATCAGGTTTGCAGGTCATTGGGTTGAAAAGAATTTCATTTGCGACCGAGCCCATTCAACATAAGGTTACAAACAGTGGCAAGTTGTAGACAGAGAGATTGTTTGAGTTGCAGACGGAGAGATCACAAAAGTTGTAGATGACGGTCCTCGATGGTGTAGGTAATGGCGGAGACAAGACCAAGATCTTGAGCTATCTCTATTCTCTAGGTTAGGGAAGATTGGAGACGACATGTTTGGAAAGTGTTGGTGGTCCTGGCCTAGTACTGAGTCAGGTCAGCAGTAACCGAGCCTAGACTTGTCATTCATTATTGCCCCAAAAATGGACAAGGGGCCCAAAAACCAACCTGACCTAATATTGGCACAAGCCGCAACTAACTCACCAACACCAATGGAAAAATGCTGTTCCCACTTCTGCTTCTGCTATGAAACACCAGTAAATTACACATTTACCCCCACCGGCCATTAATTGCCGCCGGATTTACACTAAAAAAAATGAAACTTCGGCAGTTAACTGCCGCGGAACAAGGAATTTCGACTGTTAACTGCTGCCGGGTGAGCTTTTTAGCAAACTCAAAAGTGGGAACAGCAATTATCAAACCAATGACCCCACTTCATGCCCATCTCAAAAGGGCTATTGGACCTAATTGGGCCCTAAATATCTCGTTTTTGTTTGGGTCAGATTGGGAGGCTTGGATTTGAACTTGCCCGCTGTCCAGCCTTACTTCTGTGACCAAAACATAGTTTTAACTTTTAATGATGTCAATGTTATATTTTTAATGCAATTTAACATAAGTTTTCCACTGAGGAATCATCTTCATAGATTATATTGATTGCCACAGAATAATCTTAAGTAATGTGATGAATTTGATGTAATTCAACATGAAACGAAGTCTTCTATGGAGGAATAATCTGAACAATGTCTATCAAAAAGTAATTGTGACCACATGATCTCTAATTAAACTAATAGCCTGTGAATGCAGTCATTCACTTCTGTGGTTTTTTAAATCTCTATTTTACCTATTTTATAGGTTTTTGGCACAAAGAAGGCTCTATGGTTGTTCCCGCTGTTTTCAGAAGAGGATTTAGAAAACATACCTGCACTTAGGGGCATTGAGTTCCCAACACGTTCAGATGTTGATGTATGAAGATCAGTGAGCTTGTGAGTTGTAGGCTTTGTACGTCAATATTTTATAAGAAAAGATATGCCGTTTTTTTCTTATTTCATACTGGTTCAACATAGGGCATGACAATATTGCATTGTACTTGGTCATATTATATGTTTAAAATGAAAAAATGGTATGATAGATTTATGTATGTATGTATGTATGTATGTATGTATGTAATATTTATATTCAATTTGTATTGATTATTCTTATTCTTACACTCAGTTTCAAGAATATTGCATGCGAAGGGGATACAATGTAAATTTGCTCTTACATGTGGAATTAATTTGACTTCTATGTTGCACCAAGTGATGTCACTAGGGACTTGGACTTTAGAATGTATCCAAGTATTACGGCTCATTTACTTTATGAAAACATTTTCTATTTTCATTTCTTAAAATTTGTGTTAGTTTTACTTGTTAACAAAAAGAAAAAAGACGCCTAAAGTGAACAACTGTGTTGCATTTCCGGAAGAAAAAAAAATTAAATGTCAGAAGAGCAATTTTTACTGTTTTCTGAAATGATCTTAACTGGTATTTTATCTTCTCTACATTACAATGACTCACTTTAAAAGTATTTTTTTTCTTCTTGTCAATATGTAAAACTAACAATTTTAAGAAACTGAAATAGAAATTGTTTTCTACGGGTCTCACGTATTTGTCTAAATTTAACTGAAGGAAGCTGAAAAAAAAAACTTGAAAACTGAAAATAAATATAGAAATGAAGTTGACAATCGAGTTTGATTATATTTTGGATTTGATTTTTAAAATGGATTCAGTTCAAGCTAAAAATATATATCAAACTACTATTACTCGCATCTTTTTTAAATCTTTGTTATAGCACATTTTATAAATATTTTTATGTATTAATAAGAAAAAAAAATGAGATGTACATTTAAGTGAATAAAGATAATCATAATTTGTTGGTATATAATTTTTATTTATTAGTACTATTGATTTACAGGTTTATTATCAGAGATTTACAGAATTTAATTCATCAGTATTAGTTTTTTTTTTGTACAAATTTATCAGTATTATTAGTTACATTATGATGATTTATAGATGCTTAAAATTTTAAATACTTTTTTAAACTATATTTATAACATATTTCAGGATTTATTTGCTACCTCCAAAGAATAAGAACATTTAATGGTAAAACAAAAAAACCGATCCCTATATGATTCAAAGAATAATGGTGAATCGTTTTTGAAAGAAATTGAATTTGAGGTATAGCGGAAATAATTATTGGTCACACTTTACATACTCTCAGTTAAATTTAATATTACTAAGATCTCCGTCCATGAGTATCAGAGTCAGTGACGGATCCAGAAATTTTAACAAGCGGGGGCAAGATTTTATATGATAAATAGTTATACAAAATTTTTAGCAATAAATTAGTAACATTATTATCATTGAGAAAAATACTTGACATTATAAACATTGTACTGTTATATATTGAAAAAATTAAATACTCATTAACATCTACAAATTAAAATTGTTATTTGCGTGTCTTTATATTTAAAAAGTATGGTAAAAATCATTTAAAATTCCATCTCAAATGCATTTACACATTTGATTTTATAAAACTCATGAAAAAAAATACTCTTTTTATAGTATAAATTTTCATTTAATGAGGACAATCTATTATTTTAAGAGGGGACAATAACTAAAATATCAAAGATTTAACAAATAATATAAAAAAAATTGCTTACATTTGAGACTAGAGGAAGTATAGTTTAAAATTAATTTACAAACATGACATTGCTTTACCTTCAATGTATTAGTTTGGTTATGTGGGGTCAAGATACAATTTAAAGTGGGGTCAAAATGCAAAATCATGCTATAATTGCTTGAAATAGAAAGCAAGGAGTGGGGTCAAGTGACCCCAATGTGGTACACTTGCATCTGTACCTGATCAGAGTTAAGACAAAAAGAAAAATTAAATCTAATTTTCAAATAGCCATTTTTGAATTGATATGAAACTGAAAAAATATGATCCATCTAACTAAGTGATTGAGTACCCATTAGGAGAAATTTTTGGAGAGAACTTGAATTTGATTTTTTTTGTTGAAATAATGATTCATCTTATCTAATGTTTGGAATTGCGGTGGGATAAGCTACCAACACACGTCTAAGCTGAAGAAGGAATCTGTAGCTTCCTAAAAGTCGCGTTGAAGTTGCATTGGGACACGAGAATGCAATTGCAAATGTCAAACCAAGCAATTACTTATACGAAGAGCAAAATTAGGTCCCACATCCTAAACTCACATCCACATTTTCTTAAGTCTGTGTCTTCAAGTTTTGATTTTGTCTTCCTATTTGGTGATTTATATTCACCACTCTTTTCACAACGCAACATTTACATTGGTTTTTGGAGATTAGATCTCTCTATAACTATAGTAAATCCCGCCTTTGTTACTTGTTGACGAACCTAATTAATCATATCATTTCAGAATTTTCATCTATCTTTGGTAAAAAAAATGGCGCGGTGTTTATTTCATTGTCAAGATGAATGGAAACACCATAATGTTTCAATTCAACGGAATCTTCAATAGAAGGTTTCACTTCAATGAAAGCTTCAACCTTAGGCAGTTTTAAAACAACACAACTTGGTTCTGACTCAACCGCATTTTCAACCATCACTATCAATAAAGAATAAAAACATTGCAAGAAAAAAAAAATTATTAACTTATCCAATGGCTCAATGCAAAAATAATAAATAAATGTAAAAGGCGCCAAAATTTCAAAACTGGACACCAACATCAGTAATGTTGGTCCAACGACAGTTAAATACTGTTTCCTGTAGGTTGTTAGAAAACAAAAATATGAAAGAAAATTTGAGCAATGTAAACGGATAAAGATGCATTACCTAAATGCACAATTTCAATCATCTCATATGTGACACTAGAACAATTGCAGAGATAAATGTGTACATTTCAAAACTATGTCTAGATTTAAGTTGCAAGCAAACATTTGATTCAATTTCATTCTCAAAGTTTGCAAGCTGACATTTGATTCAATTACATTATGCAAATGGAGTTTCGTTTCAAAATGAGTTTATTTATTGAATGCGAAATGCTATTTCTACAACCATTTTTTAAACAACTTTTTTTCCATCTTCTTTTGATCGAAGGGAGAAAAACACACATGGATAGGCCACTTAAATCAACTTTTCAATATGCCACTTATGGGGTGAATTGGAAAGTGGCCTATTGAAAAGTCTCACAATTCCATCAACTTTTAAGATCTTTGCTCCTTATTGGGTGAATTGGATTGAGATTTCAAAAGATTTTCATAGACTTATCGATGGAATTCAATCAAGACTAAAAAATATAAATAATCTTGTGATATTTAATTAAGACACTAAACCTTTTTTAATACAACGAAATCCGTTGATATTCAAATGAAATTTCTCACAACTTGTATATTCCTTTGGTTAATTTTTTTTTTTTATAGATTGTGAAAGATTCTTTTATATAGTGGATTTTGGAGACTTTTTAGTTAAAAACGCACACAATACTCATACAACAATCTCACAGTGACTCTTTTCATTGATGTCCAACGAAATTCATTTCCAAGTGCGGATTGTAAAAGTCGTTTCTTACTTTGATCCGCGTGAAGAAAACTTCTAGTGTATATAGTTAGAGGTACCTTCACCGGGGTGGATTTTGGGGCTTCCTACAATTTCATTCTCGTACAATTTTAGCAATATGTTCAACTTATTAGTTCTACTTCAAACGAACTTTTTATTTTAAGACGACTCTATGTACAGAACATATTTTCAATAGCGTAATACACTGTTAAAAAAACAAAACACCCCATAAGCATGTAGGAAAAACACAATTAGCTTATTGATATAAATCCTTTGAAATCTTAGGTTTTAAAATCTTACAAGTCATTCTTGCATTCTTAGACATTTTCAAGCAAAGATGGTCTTTTAAAATCCTACTCCAATGCACCTGACAGTGTCCTAAATACACCAACGTCAGCAACGAAGGACTTGAAATGGCAGAAAAGACTCAATGATGGTTTCTAAGAGGAGAAGCACCAATGAGATAACCAACAGGAGTTGATTACAAGCTCAGAGAAGCAGTGGGTGTTAATCCCAAGCTTTGATGATCTAAAACGAAAGAGGAAAAGAAAAAGGGTATAGCAGCAACAAACGTACATGGGGAGTCTATTTCAACCTTTGTCACAAAATCATTAACATTCGATTTCATTTTTTAAACCCTCAAAAACAAATAATGTACTACATTGATCAATACTGCATATGAACCGAACCAATCCATTAGGATCATAAGAAAATCTCAATTGATATGAAATTCAGAAGACTTGAAAACAACAATAAAACAAGTACTACCTAAAAAGATAAAAGATAATGAACAATTATATACAAATTTGAAATTCAAGAAAACATAACCCAAGCAAGCAATCATATCATTTAAAGAACTCAAACTCAAAATTAGAAATTGTATCAATTATGAAATTGAAGAAACATGTCAAGACAAACACAAAATAAGAAGATTTGATAGCAGTGAAATGTTCAAAAAGAAGAGCAAAATAACAAAACATTTACTTGGTCTAGGCCGAATCCTCAAGTGATAGCAAAATAAAACCAACCAGTATTCAAAGAGCTAATAGATCGACACAAAATTATACTAAAAATAAAACCTATTCATCGAACAAGCCGAATCCCATTTCTTCGTCACTCTCTTCTTCCTCTGGCTCTGGTTTCTTCTCAGCAGCAGCAGCAGCTGGAGCAGCAGCGGCACCACCACCTGATGCTGCAACTGGAGCAGCCGCAACAGCTGCTCCACCTCCAGCAGCACTGGCAATCAAATCCCTAATATTTTTCTTCTCAGCAAGTTTAGCGAATAAAGCGGGCCAGAAGGATTCAACATCAACCTTTGCGGATTTCAACAAAGTTGTGATGTTGTCGGCAGTTGCTGGAATGTTGTCATCTTCGAGGATGAGAAGGGCGTATGAGCAAGCAGTTTCTCCGAGCGACATTTTCACACTACAGACAAATCAAGATCTGATCTGTTAGGAGGAAGAAATAATGATATTCAAATTCCAATTCGAATAACAAAAACAAAAGCAGTGTTACCTGAAATTGAGATCGGAGACGACGAGAAGAGTAAGGAGGAGAGTTTTCGCAGCGCCGCAAATGTTTTGTGAAATTAGGGTTTCGGGGTTTTAAAGCTATTCTAATGCTGATTCTCCTTGGGCTTTATGTTTTGGCCCATTTTAGAACCATACTTCTATTCTATACCGGACTGCTACTCTTCGTAACCCTCCTTTTTTCTTTTTTGTTCCTTTTCCTTTTGCAGCGATTTGAGTAAACGAGTTGAACCGAGTTGTTCGCTGATTTTAATGATTCAAACTAGAGTAAAAAAAATGTTTGTATGCAGCTCAAGTCGAGTTTCGAGTTGGACTAATTCTTATCAAGCATAGTTTAAGTGAGTTCAATTCTCCTCCTTTTTGAAAAAAAAAAATGGCTCGACTCTGTGTATACACGTACACATGTGTGTGTGTGGAATTACTATATACTAGTGTGCTGTTTTGTATTATTGCTTTTGGATTTTTATAGCTTTTGCTGCATGTTTAATTTTCCATATTTATTTGCATATTTATTCATGCATGTTATATATCTGTATTTGTGTCAATCCTTTAAATAATGCATGTTTATGATAGTGTTATTTTAATTCAATCCTTTTCTTTCTAAATGAAAAATCAAAAGGTTAAAGATATAATTTTTCTTTTACCTTTTTGATAATTTTTTTAATTATGTGATTCTAGCAAACAAATTTAACATAACGAGGCAAACCGAGTTTTTCGTAAACACTAAATGAGTCAAACTCGAACTAAATAAAATGTTCATTTCAAACTCGAATTGAACTAATTTTTATCCAGTCAATTCTAGATGAGTTCGATTCGACTCATTTACATCCATATTTTCATCCTTATTCTGAAAAAAAAAATCAAATAGTAATAACACTAGTACAACACAAAGGATAAGTGACGGTTTAGGGGAGGGAAGTGTAGGTAACAAGAACCTCTTCTACAATTATTATATTTTTTTTAAAGAATTTTAGTTCAAATTATCAAAGTATGAAAAACATATATTTTTTTTGCACACAAAAATTTAAACACTTCAGTTGGTAAGCTTCCAAGGGATGAAATATTTTTTTTATTAAAGACTCATTTTTTCTTTTCACGTAAGAGTTAAGACTCGTTTGAGTCATTGACACAAAAATTGCAACTTGTTTTGGTCTAAGTGTAGAAAAACAACTGCTAATCTTTAAGAGAAAAGTTGAGACGAATGTGATCGCTACGTGAACCACGTAAAAAAAAACAATTAGGTCTATAACAATAATTAAAAAGCAATAATTTAGTCTTTAACAACGAAAGGGATTAAGTTACAGGCAAAAAAACTAAATTGTTTTGGTTCAATTTTTTAGAATTTAAATATCGAGAGGGAGAGGGGTAAAAGAAAATGTTTAAGCTACAACACCATTCTTGAGACTTGTCACCTACACATCTTCGCTATGTTCTTGAATTGGCCTTAAACTCAGCCCCTTTGAAAACTTGTACGTATGATCATGATCTCCAACTGCAGCAGTTACAACACGAGCACGAAGCCTCCCTTTGGAGCATTCTTGAACGATCAAATGGCCTAATTCTAAATTGTCATTGTTTGTATCCACCTTCCCTATTAAATCCTTGAGTTGGCCTTTGGTCATTCTCACCTTGATCGTCACGGCTTGATCCCGAATGCGGTGAACTACCACAGGGTGAACTACCACAGGGTGCACCACTCCCTTGTTGCTCATCTTCTTTCCAAAGCAAGCATTACCCATTTTTACTCCTTTGCAATGAGCTCTTTCAGTTCCTTTGTTGTTGACTAGTAGTTTCTATATGTATAGAGTATTGGGGATATATATAAGGAAAGTTTAGGAAAGCACGACCACCCTCATTAAATACGTAAACCTATCAACGGAAAGTAACGTATGAAGATTAAACATTATGGTTGAAAATTTGACATAGATCGGATGAAGGCAATGGACCAAGACCATTCTGCCACACAAAATAGAATTCAGCAACGAACTAATTTGTTGTTCCATTTATGGTTTGCTGTTGTAGCCGCCAATTCTCATTTATTGCTTTCTTTAGTTAAATGCAACAATTTCCATCAATAAATAAATGCAACAATGGATATTTGTGGTACACCATACACGTATGGGCATATTCACAAAAAAAAAAAAAAAACACACCATAAACGTATGGGCGTTACGTTTTTAAAGTCGCAAGTTTTATCAATAACATACTGTATTTCCTCATCCAAGTTCCAACAACACACGGTTTCATTTTACACAAATATTAAAGGAAGGGTTAAATTAGTTTTGAGTCCCTGTGAATTAATCAATTTTGTTATTTTGTACCAAAAAAAATATAGTCAATTTTGTTGTTAGTCCTCATCATAAAAAGTGACATGTTTTGGTCCTTATAAAAATTTTCAGCATGTAGTTTTAGTCCTTATTAAATTAAAATTTGTTTAATTATTATTAAAACTTTAAATTTTTTACCAATTTTTTTACAAACTTGTTTAAAATATTATAAAAAGTTCCTCCACAAAAAATAGCTTAAAATTTGTTTTTTAGGTCCAAATTTTTATTAGTTTTATCTTGAAATTTTGGTGTTTAAATAAATTCGTATTTAATTCATTAGATGCTAAAAAAAACTATTTTTTTATAATGTTTTTAACATGTCTGTAAAAAAAACCATTCAAAATTTTAAAATTTTAAGCATAATTAAACAAATTTTAATTTAACAAGGACTAAAACTACCTGTTGAAATTTTTTATAGGAACCAAAACCTTTCACTTTTTTTATGAGGACTAAAAACAAAACCTGTTATATTTATAAGAACTAAAAAGTCTTAAAAGAATAGCAAATATATAGTAATGTTTTCTAAACCCTTATTTTTTTATCAAGTTGAATTTTTTTTTTTTGAAGGATCAAGTTGAATTTCTTTTATTTTAATTTTAACTTGTGTAATTTGATATTTTAATAAAAGTGGGTATTCCAAATGTCTAACTCTTGGAGTTAATCTCTTTCAATATAAACACTACTAATGTGTGTTTTTGTACTTTTTTTCAACCCGCACGTGCAACATTAGTTACAACACTAGTTCTAAGTCCCAAAACTTAGTGTTTAATGTTTCAACTTTTCAATTTCTTTCCAACTTCACAAAAATGTTCCAACAAATGCTTCTATTTATTCAAAGAAAAATCTAGAGAGTTTTTATCCTGAATGGTTCACGAAACTTCAATCAACCAATTACATCTCGAAATTGGCCGGAAATCATGACAACTTGTTGGTTGAGTTTTTTTTAAAACTCTGAAAAGCATGCATAGCTGAAACTCTCGCTCCCGTCCCGTTGCATTCATGATCAAATATTTTTGCTATATTATGCATTTTACATAAATTTTCTCCCTTCTTTGTACGTATGGATTTATATAAAACGTAAAAGTTTTAGTTCTGGCTTTGCTCACGTAGCTAGCAAAATGGCTCTGCCACTTTTGTAAAATTGTTTGAAATGCTTTTTAAAAACAGTTTTCAAAAAGTTAAAAACTGCAAACCCGTTTGATGAATCGTTTTTCAATTCTGAGTTTTGAAAACTGTTTTTAAAACTATAAAATCAAAACTGCCCACACATGTTTTCATTTTCAATTTTGAGTTTTCCCTTGTTCCGAAAAGCGAAAACACGCGGAAAAGAGCAACTTTTCATTAATGGCAATTCCGTAAATATTTCAGAAATTGTAAACAAACAAAACAAGCTCCATTAATATCATTAGAGTTTTTCTAACATGTGCAAGATTGCACGGGATAAAAGGTATTTAATTCACCCACTTTTATAGGTTTCTACACATCTTATTAATGACATCACTTCTTTGAAAATTGATTTCCTTATCTCCTTTCACGTCTTATTCTTCTTTCTTTTTTTTTCACGGGTTATTTTTTTTCCTTCTCTCCTCTCTCCTCTGTTAACATTTTTCCACTTTTTATCCTTGTTCCTTTTTTTTCACAGTTTTATTTTTTCCTTCTCCTCTATTTACACACTTACAAATCTTCTTCTTTGAAACACAAATTTATTTATTTTTATGTGAAACTCACTCCATAACACATGCTCCATGCAAAAACATCAATATTCCAACATAAAAATTGGTGAAGAGTTAGCTTATGCTATGGTGTTCAAAACTACGGTGTTCCAATGATTGCGTTTAAAATGACGGTGTTCAAAACTACAGTGTTCAAATTGACAATAGAACCAAAACTCAAAATGACGGCGTTTAAAACGACGGTGTTCAAAACTACGGTGTTCAAATTGATAGTAATATAACCAAATTTAAAATAACAGTGTTCAAATCAACCAAATTTGTGATTCTCAACCTACATAAATAAATTGAAAGCAGGAAGGTTTATAATGTGGAGTAGGGTTGCAAAGCAATTGAAAGAACAACTGATAACAAATGTATTAACATGAAAAAACAAGTAATAATTGACTTATGTGTTGTTCTTTTTCACTTGCCATAATAATTGTATTAATTTTTTTTTGAATGAGCATAATTATCATTAATTGGCTAGCACAAGAAGTGCATAATGTCTGAATCAGTACAACAAACAAAAGCCAATATAAGGCAAAGATGACACAAGCCGTCTGCATCAAGTGGAAACAGAAAACAGTAGTAAACAGACTCTACACAAAGCAAGTGGCGTCCATAACATAGAACTGCCAACCGCACCAGTCAATGAGAGGCAAACTAATACCACTAAATGCTGTTGACATGCGCTCCTATACCAGAAAAGACCTCAGCTGCCAGCACCAAAAAAAACCCCTACCGCCCCAAATAATTGTATTAACTTGTAAGAACAATTGAGAACAAAAGGTGAAATAACAATTGAAGAACAAAACGTGAAACAACAATTGAAGAACAAATGAAGAACAATTGAAATAAAGAACAAGAACAATGAAGGAAAAAAAACGTGAAATAAAAAAAGATGGTTAGAGCATGATAAATTTTTAGCTTTAGTGTATTTTAGTGGCAGTGGAGAGAAGAAACAAGAATAAAATCTGAAAAGGAGAGGAGGAAGAAGAATAAAACGTGAAAAATAATAACAGAGGAGAGAAGGAAAAAAAAATCAATTTTCAAGGAAGTGGGGTTTAATAAAATGTGTAGAAACCTATAAAAGTGGGTGCATTAAATACCTTTTATCTTGTGCAATCTTGCACATGTTAGAAAAACCCATATCATTAATATCCTGTTCTCTTGCGACACTGTGAAAAAGGCAGGCTAATGGTGGCTTTTAGGGTATACAAATTGTAAAATTTGTGTATCTATACACAAACACACATGAACCTTTGATTTATCACTTGAAAAATGAATGGTTAGGATCTCAAGTAGACATACTTAGACCATGTGGATGTGGTCTTCAAAAGTTGTTCACTTTATGAAATGGATATTTTAAAAGAAATATGAATTTTTAGGATGCATTTATTCAGTAATAAAATATATTTAAACATAAATAGTGGTTGTAATTTTTCGTCAACTTTGTTTTTTTATTAACAGAGTTAAATTCAATTAATTATATATTTATTTGTACAAAAAGTTCATTTTTTTAATCTATATTGTACTTTTTGCGAGTCATTATTTTGCTTCGTTTTATGAAATTCTTTTACATTTTTTTTGAAGGATGAAATTCTTTTACATGTTTTCTCAACTCTTACCTGATATTATTTGCACCAATAAACCTACATTTTTTTCAAACTTTTTTATGGGACTTTTTTTCACTTTTCAAACCTAAAACATAAGTGTATTTAAAATTATTTGTTATAAGTAAAAGGAAGTAAATTCAAGCTACTAATAAAAAATGTTGCCAAGTTAGTGACGAAAAGATATCTCTTTTTTTTTGTCAAGAAAATATCTATGCTTTATTAACATTTTAATATATACTTTTTTATAAGAAAAACTTAAATTTAATGTATATTTACTAATAAATAAATACACCACAATCCCAAAAATTCATTTTCATTAAGACCGACCTTATAACAGCTTTTGTAAATGTAGACCATCACCATTCAATTTTTAAATAGTAAATCTAGGTGGCATTTACTATACACAATGCACAAATTTGTGCAAACGTACAAAATTACTTTTTCACATAGTACAATTTGTTTTGACCGTTAAATCAACTAAAGATCATATTTTTATTCATTGATTGTTGAGCAAAATAGATCTGGAAATTACTTGTTTTTCAATAATGTTTTTTTGGATATTACTATTTTTTTTTCCATGTAATTGAAGTTAAAAATTATTCAGTTTGTTGATTAATTTACTGATTAATTTCCGTAAATCTAAGGTTAAAAGTATGTTTGTGTATGGGTACACAAATTTAACAATTTGTGCACCTTAAAAATCACCTAGCATAATTGAGTGACATTGTGATCTACCAAAAAAAAAAAGGCAGGCTCTGCCCTCTTTTTGTACCAAAAAAAAAGCAATAGAGTTTGAATTTTATACACCTTTAATGTAAGATTCTTTTACATATTCATCTAGCGACATTGCCAACAATGCCATGGTGGAAGAGTTTTTCTATATAAAAA
This sequence comes from Medicago sativa, assembly GCF_051527215.1. Lineage (NCBI taxonomy): Eukaryota > Viridiplantae > Streptophyta > Magnoliopsida > Fabales > Fabaceae > Medicago > Medicago sativa. The sequence continues at coordinate 104,593,794 of NC_140755.1, forward strand.
AAAATGGTGGAAGAGTTTTATCATTCATTGTAGTTTTACCTAGTTTAAAGGATTAATATATACAGTTGCGCGCTGAAATATCCGGTTCACAATAAAAATAATAGGCAACATATTAGATAGTCTATAATAATAATTTGGATTAATTATGATTTTGGACCTTTATTTTAACTCACGGAATTAGTCCCCCCTAAGCACTACCCTTTTAAAATCTTAGGACCAATTTTTTGAGTGAGTGAAAACATGAGGATCAAACCTATAATGAAGCCTAATAAATTTTTAATATATTATATTAGATTAAATTCATATACACCGTCGTTGTAAAAATTATACACCATCACATGTGAATTTAATTATATTTTCTTGGCAATATTTGACTTTAATTTTAACTACTTTTAAAATGAAACATATAATTGAACTCTTAAATATTATGTTAAAACTTTGAATTTAATTTGTTCTATATGTTAAAAAAATTACACATGCATTCCATCAAATAACATGTAGATATTTTAGGATCTTTTTTCAACAATATATCTTAGGAACTTTTTTTTTTGGTAGTGAATATATCTTAGGAACTTATAACTTGAAAAGATGACATTATAATGTGATTAAATTGCATATGTAGTAATTTTTTTTAAATATATAAACAAATTTGATATTTTAAGTTTCCAAAACATATTTTGAAAATAAATTCACCAAACAAGTTTTTTCATTTTCACTTTCCCAAAACAGTTTTTGAAAATAGAATTATCAAACAACTTTTTGTTTTTCTTTCTTAAAAAGAGTTTTTTTAAAACTGATTTAAAAAAGAGTATTTGAAAATTAAAAAACAAAAACTCAACCAAACAAGCCCGATTAAGAAAAGAATGATTGAGATCGCATGACTGTGTGGTTATCTCCAATGCTGGAAATTCAGGTCCAACATTCTTGGTCCAATATATATACCTCACTTTCATCTATCTTACAAAGTGGAGCTCCACTAACTTGCAGAACAATTTTTTGACAAGAACTTGTAGAACAATAGTCACCTCTATATTAGGGTTCACAGAATAATGTAAAAAAGGTGAAATTCTGCTATTGATATTAGGTTTTTATATTGATTTAACTCATTCTTACAAATTTTATTTTAGTCTGTTTAACACTATTGAACTTGATGTGTGGATATGAACGGTAGATAACCTATTGATAGACTCTATTTTCATACTATTAA